>NC_083686.1:13258106-13561136 GCF_033118175.1 Dama dama | reverse complement strand
TTCCAATGTATATTCAGGGTTGATTACCTTTAGGGTTGACTCGTTTAATCTCCTTGCAGTCCAGAGGACTCTCACGAGTCTTCTCCAGCACCACAGTTTGAAAGCACCAATTCTTTGGCACTCAGCCTTCTTTATGGTCTCTCACATCCGTACATGACTACTGGAAAAACCATAGCTTTGACTATATGGACCTTTGTTGGCAGAGTAAAGCCCATAATGTGCCCCGAATCTCATTAAGGTTTGAGTTTCACAGTCTTCTTGGGTGTTTAAGTCAAAGCCTGATCCTCAGTGTGAACTCAGGTCTGAACCCCACCCTGTTTTGCCTTTGCCAGTGGAGACCTGCAGGTCACGGGCAGCGGCCACTGTCCCTACAGCACTGCGCAGAAGGCGGTGGGCAAGGACAACTTCACTCTGATCCCTGAGGGCGTCAACGGGATAGAGGAGCGCATGACCGTGGTCTGGGACAAGGCGGTGGTAAGGCGGCGGCGTCTCCCCCTGGAATGTTCTAGAAACACCCTCCTGGTCTTCCTGGCCCATCGAAGCAGTGTGTTAGGCCCTTCTGGTTCCTAAATTTCCTTTCTTGCTTCAAGGGAGAAGCAGAATGTACCAGGATGGCACATGGAAAACAGGTGGACCCTTAGGAAAGCTTGAGGAAACTTCCCTGGTGGTCCAGTGGTTGGGACTCCAAGCTTCCAATGCAGGGGGCATGGGTTCAATCCCTGGTCAGGAAACTAAGATCCCACATGCCTCGAGATGTGGCCAAAAAAAAAATTTCTTTTTAACTTAAAAAACTTTTAATTTAAAAAAAGGAAATCAATGCGAGCCCTGTAGCATCCTCTGCGTGTGCAGATAAGACAGCAGCTGTCTTTTAGTCTTTAAGGATGAAGATATTTTGTTTTGTTTTGAGCCACATTTTAGTCCATGTAAAGATAACTTTGTAAAGCGTGTGTGTGTTCGAGGTTAGGGTTGAGAGCAGGGTACAGAGACTTCCTGTTCCGCAAGGAATCCCTGGGTCACACCTCGATCACTCGCTTGAAACAGTAGATTTTTATTTTCAATTATACTTGGGCCCAGTGAAACTGATCAGATGTCAGGATGGCCATTTGGAAAATATTAACACACCTCGGAGTGGTTAATTACATCTCCTCCGCTCTGATGAAGCCAGGCCCCTGGCACTCTTTCAAGGTGGCCTGGTTTCAGCGGGCAGAGGAGAAGAAATTCCGGAGTCCTTACAAGGATGCACATTGGCTGCTTTAGATCTGTGCTGTCTGTCCCTTCTGATCCTACTGTGAGCCGCTCTTCTCATCAGCGGATCTCTGCTTCAGGCTACTGGCAAGATGGATGAGAACCAGTTTGTCGCTGTTACCAGCACCAACGCAGCCAAGATCTTTAACCTGTACCCCAGAAAAGGGCGGGTTGCCGTGGGCTCGGACGCGGACGTGGTCATCTGGGACCCAGACAAGGTGAAAACTATAACAGCCAAGAGTCACAAGTCGGTAAGTCCTGGTTTATCAGTGACGCTCCTGCCTTGAGTGAACGGGTTTTGCTCTGCGGTCATTTTAGGAGCCTCTGGTTAAAAATGATTCATGAATTTTCTAATTAGAGTGTGATCTGATATCTGGTATGACTGTCATTCCGATTTCTCCTCTGGTTGGAGAGATTGGGAGAAGGGTTTGAAGCAGGCTCAGCTGAACTGTTCTAGCATCTCTCTCTCTCTCTCTCTGCTCTCTCTCCCCCTCGTCTGTTTCTCCCTCCGTCTCCGGGGTTCCTGGCAGCATTCTCAGCTGACTCTGCTGTTAATACTATGTGGGTGATATAACCTGAGCCTCATAGGATTCCCCAAGTGAGGAATGCCACTATGGCATTTAACTGTCCTTCCACTAAGAAGACAACAGATTATACTGGGCTGAGTGAGTGCGCAGTTGGCTAGTTTTGACTGGAGTTAATGATTTGCTTCTTGTACTGCTTTTTGGCATTTACAATCCACATTTATGTTTCAACAAAATTATAAATTACTGCCTAGCGGGATCACTTCAAAACACATTAGATGAGCAAATGTTGAAACTGAAAACAGATCATCTGCCTGGGTCCTGGGAGGCAGTGGCCACGAAGAATCTAAGGCGTAGTATTAGCATCTACTTATAGAAAATCAATCTGATTATTTCCCTGAAGCCCTGAGTCCACACCTAAAAACCATCACAAACACTAAGGCTAATTCCAAATCAATATAAAGAATCTATACCTTTACTATGAGATAATGAAAGAGCACTTGGAACAACAGAATGGGGATCAAATTCCTGTTTCAAAAACAGTCAAAACTGAAGAGTTCCATAAATGCAATTTCTTCTATGCTAAAGATTCAGTAGAATAAAAATATCAGTTCTAACTTAATCTATAAAGCTGAAGTCATCTTCTCATAAAATGTAATGGAGTTGTTTTTTAACTAGAAAAACAGGGTTCCTGGATGGAAAATGTGAGAATAGCCAAAACATTTCTGAAAAAATGAAAGAACCAGTGCTAATCAGTCCAGTTATTATAAAGCTACAATCATCAGGATAGTTCGGTATTAGAGGATGAGAAAAGGGAGCCACGCCATAGACTGACCACATACAAGAATTTGATTTCCGACCAGGGAGACAGTTGAAATTAGACAAAGACAGTTATTCAGTCAATTGTGTTTGAACACTTGGCTCACAGGGCTAGACCTCTGCTGTACTCTTGACTGCAAAACAAATGGAAATGGGTCAAAGACTGAAATGAAATGAAGTTATGAAAGGCATCAGGCAGGTGCCTGATGAAATGAAAATTTAAACATGAAACCCGTTTTTAAAAATGATCATTTTTGAAGGTGGGAAGACCTAAGCAAGACACAAAACTTAGAAACTATGAAGGAAGACTGGTCTGTTTGACCACCGACTACATACAAATAAAACCAAAGGAAAAAAAACCCTTTATATTGCAGCGGGTAATAATACTTATTACTTTATATGACATCAAAAGGCAGAAGATGAACAGGGGAAGTATTGGCAATACAAACAAAGGGAGAAATTTTTTTAATGTACTTTAATTTTTACTTTAAATTATGAAAGTATGGTTACACATTTACAGGAGACTTGGAAGATACAGAACAAGGTTACATATAATTACACTATATATTACAGTTACTTTTTTAAAGTAGATAAAATAAGATTTTTAGTTGGAGTTTCAACATCAAACTCTTAACAATGAATAGAATGAATATATAGAGAAGTAGAAGGATATTGTAGACCTGAAAAGCACTATAAACTATTTCAACATAATTAATATTTATACAATTTTCACACAAGAGTAGGATATAAATTCTATTCAAGCTCTCATACACAAATTTTTTTAACATTGAATGTGTCCTTTGAAACCATTAAGGAAAATACCAAGAGCTTAATAGAACAAGGAGCAAAAAACTCAGTGACACGAGAAGAAATACACAAAGGGTTGCTATTCATTCAGAAACAGACCTGACCTTACGTGTAATTAGCCGAATACAAATCACTGCTGTAAAATGCTGTTTTCACCCGCCCCAGTGATTGGGATGCAGGGGTTTAAGAGGACAGAGATGAGGTCTGACAAGGAGGCCAGCCGACTCATGGGTTTCACTGGGAATGGAAAATAGCGCTGCCTTTTCAGAGGGCAAATCTAAGTTAAAATCCATTTACGTGTTGGCCCAGACACCACGTCTAGGAAGATGTTCATATATGCCTGTGTGAACACCCATGTGTGTTTATCGTGCTTTTTAGCAAAAGCAGGGAAATGACCCTCATGTTTGTCCCTGGAAACTGAATAAGTAAATGATATTATGTCCCTGGTGTGCTGCAGTCCCTGGGGTCGCAAAGAGTCAGACATGACTGAGCAACTGAACTGAACTGATTATGTCCCTGGGGTGGAGTCCAGTTCAGCATTTTAAGGAATGTCAAGACATTTTTAACCCATGAGATGTGCTGACAGGAACATTCTCGGAGGTAAGAAGAAAAGCAAAAGTGAAACCTGTGTGCAGAGCACCTGGAACACGAGATAGTTATGCACATACAGAAAATATCTCGGGGCCCAGCATGGAAGTGACGACAGTTTTATAAATAATAGTCGTTTGTACGGTTTGAATTTTTACTTTGTTCATGTAGCACCTTTAAGTAATGAAGCAATTCTATTAGCTTCTAAAACTCTGTGTGGTTGTGGAAATTCCTTGGTTGTCCAGTGGTTAGGACTCTGCATTTTCACTGCCGAGGCTGTAGGTTTGATCCCTGGTTGGGGAACCAAGATCCCACAAACCACACTGTGTGGCCAAAAATTAAAAACTAATAGTAAAAAAACAAAACCGAAAAAGCCAAAACTCTATGTGTTTGTGAAATACAGAATGTGACATTGTGGGCAATTTAACCTGAGCCTCAGAAGAATTCCCCAATGGAGAAATGCCACTCTGAGGCAGGGTTCTCAGTCTGAGGGTGAAGACAGACCTGCTTTTTAAAATGATGTATCTTTTGTTCAATTGGAATTTTTACTGTCTACATGACCTACTTTTTGAATGATCAGAGAGTGTGGCTGGTGTTAGTTATATTCACTTTAGGAGTTATGAAAGGAATGCGTTATGTTTTAAGGAAATGATTTGTCTTTCAAACTATTTTTTAAAAAGACAGAAAAAATAAAAATGACCTTACCCAGTGTTGGAGGGGATTTCATAGACATGAAATCACTAAGTAGTCCCCTGTTGCCTCGTGTCAATTCATCTGATGCCTTCAGAAAATTATTTGGCAGTGTGCAATGAATGCCTTTCAAAAACTCATTTCCCTGTGACCCAGTAATTTAATTTTAGGAAACCATCCTAAAGAATGTCTTTAAAAATGAGACCCCAAATTGTCCATGTTAGTCAGAGTGGCTGCATTTCCTAACTCCAGGGACCCCATTCACATTCAAGATCCCCAGAGGGTATTAGTTAGATTGTATAAAACCACCAGCAACATGTAAGTTTAACAGTGAGGGGCTGATTATACCAATGAAAGAGCGTACAAAGGAATATTGCATAGCCCTAAGGTGTTTTCCAGAAAGAATAAACACTGGAAGATGCCTGTAATAGCCTGTGTAGCAGAATCACCCTCAGGATGAACAGGGCTCATGCAGAGAAAAGCCTGGGGAGCTGATTAAACCCCGTGGTTCTTGCCCTGCAGGCCGTGGAATACAACATCTTTGAAGGCATGGAGTGCCACGGCTCCCCGCTGGTGGTCATCAGCCAGGGCAAGATCGTCTTCGAGGATGGCAACATCAACGTCAACAAGGGCATGGGCCGCTTCATCCCCAGGAAGCCCTTCCCCGAGTACCTCTACCAACGTATAAGGATCCGGAACAAGGTGACGGGGCAGAGGGCCCAGGGTCTCTGCCCGAGCTTCCCTTCCTCCTGTGTAGGAGGAGGGAGCCGAGGACTGGGGTCGCGGCGCCATCACCTTTGCCGGGGTGGAGGGAAGTGGGTGTGAGGTTGGGGTGCTGTCACTGACTCAGTGGGGACCTGCTTGTGTCCCTGGCCACATGCTGTCTCCCAGGACCTACAGCAGACGCCCACAGACCCCTGGCCAGCTCTGAGCCCACTGGCAGGCTCCCAGCCTCCCACCTAATTCCCTGCAAGTTTTAGCTTCTCTGCTCAGGGCTCTGTACCCCGGGGCAACCCTCAACCCATGCAGAGGGCTGGGTGCCTTGCCCTATTCACTTCTGGGTCTCGGCAGAGGTTTGCTTCAGTAGTTGTTCTGAGCCAGTTGCCCATAGGGGTGACCCTCTCGTCCTCTCTCCTCCTGTCTGGGATCACCTTCCAAACAAACTACCCAACATCCCCTAATCCACAGTGAAGATATGGCTTCGGATGCCCCCAGTCCACGGTTCAGGGGTCTTTGTGGGGGTGTCAGGGAGAGTGTTTTCCTCTTGGAAATGGCTTTGGAGTTCTGCAGGAAGTTCTGTGTGTGTGTGTGTATGCATGTGAGTGTGTGCGTGCCTGTCTTTATATGAATATGTGTTAGATTGTACGTATGCACGTGTGACATGTGCATTATATGTGTGTATTAGTGTATATATGCAGGCATGTACATGTGTAAATTGTGCATATGCATGTGGTGTGTGTATTATGCCTGTTTGTTAGTGTGTATCCAGGCTTGTGTGTGCGCATACACATATGTGTGTGAATTATGTGTATATGTGTAGTGTGGTGTGTGCATGCATAGACATGTGTGCACACATGTGTTTTCGTGTGTGCATTTAGGTATGCCAGTGCATGTGTATGTGTGCCTGTGTGTGGCGTGTGTACAAGCATGTGTGTGCATACTTGTGCATTTCCCAGGGAGACCACAGGTCACTCTTGCACATGGGAATGCATATGTGCATCTTGTTGATCAGTTGCTCTTCTCACCCCTCTCTCAGGTTTCTGGGTTGCAAGGGGTTCCCAGGGGCATGTATGACGGGCCTGTGTACGAGGTGCCAGCCACACCCAAATATGCAACTCCCGCTCCTTCTGTCAAATCCTCGCCTTCCAAACACCAGCCTCCACCCATCAGAAACCTCCACCAGTCCAACTTCAGTTTATCAGGTGAGAAACTACAGCAGCCAAGGCTCCCCACCCTGCAGCAGCTCCCAGCGCCACGAACTCCTAAGAAACGGAGCCAAGGCCTCAGACACTCGAGAATCCAAAGATGGGAGTGGGGGATCCCCTCCTCCCTTCCTCCTGGGGTTGTGCAGAAAGCCGAGGGGGTCCACGGGAGCAGCATAGAGATACATGACCCTGGTTTATGATGAATATGCGTAAATTGTCAATGTGCTCGTCCTTAACGCACTTGGGTCCATTTTACATTCTTACCCATGAAGCTGAGCATGGAGCGGAAGTCACAGTAGCTGCCTTTGCTGGGTGTATCTTCTGGGTTGGATATTTAGCCAGCCCCATCCGTGGTGGTTTATCACACACTCTAGTAACTCATGACTGTTCCAGCCTCACAACAGCCCTGTGTGTAGAGTCATATTATTCCTACTTCTTTAAGGAGGAAATTAAGGCTCCAAGACATTCAGTGTCAAAATGCCAGGGCTTGATGTTCAGCGAATGTGTGTGGACAAAATCCTAAGTTTCCATGGTCCCTCAGCCTTGCTGAAGGTTCTTGGGACGCGTGTCTGCAATTTCATCAGCTCACCACACGAGGGCAGGCGTGCCTGTATTGGGACCTTGGAATTTCGATTGAGGCGTTAGCGTGGGTCACTTGCTGTGCCAGGGACTAGGAAGATGGTGATGAATAAGACATGGCTGGGCAGCCTCAGTCCAGTTCAGAGGTCAGCAGACTTCTTCTTAAAAGGCCAGATAGTAAATATTTTAAGTTTTGCGAGCGAAGAGGCAAAATCTAAGGCCATTAAAAAATGCAAAAACTACTCTTAGTTCATGGGCTGTACAAAAACAGAGTTGAGTTTTGCCAGTGGGCTGATTTCTGGTCCAGCAGGGGTGAAGGGCATTTAAATGGAAAGGCAGTGTAGTTGGCAAAAGGGAGGATGGAGGGACAGAGAGAAGATACCAGTTTAAATACCAGTTTAAATTGTGGGGGTGACAACCTACCACAGTAATTCAGAGATCATGTAACGGGGGACGTGAATTAGGGGATCCCTCAATCCAGACCTTCTTGCTTTCCCTGAGCCCATTTGCCCTGGAAGGAAAATCTGACTGGACCCTCCCCACAACACTCCTCCTCCCCAGCATAATCCAGCTTTCAATATTTATTTAATACATATTCATTGAGTGCCGGCACTGAACGTAGTTCTGGAATTTAAAATCTTTAACTGCAAGAGAATGCATGAGATTAGAACGGATGGTTAGCTTTGCAGATTTAAAACAAAAAAGGCTGTCCCTACCTCCTTGCAGATCTGCCCGTTGGAAACAGGGTGGGTAAATCCAGCTCTGAGTGTTCACACACAGGCACACATGCATGCACACACATGCACATACATGTGCCCCCACATGTAACACATAAAACACGTTGGGGACGTGGGACTCTGGGGACGGACCACTTGGGGCTAGAATTCTGGCTTGTCTGCCCTCCACTGGTGCCCCTGCAATGGGTGACCTGAGCCTCAAATTCCTCATCTGTAAATTGGGGGTAAAACAACACCCCCTTCACAGGACTGCTCTGTGCCCTGAACTCAACAACATATGCTAAAGCACCAAGTCTGTGCCTGCACACAGTAGGCAGTCAATAATTGTTTGTCCCCCTGTTTTAGGCTTCCCTGATAGCTCAGTTGGTAAAGAATCCACCTGCAAGGCAGGAGACCACGGTTTGATTCCTGGGTTGGGAAGACCGCCTGGAGAAGGGATAGGCTACCCACTCTGGTCTTCTTGGGCTTCCCTTGTGGCTCAGCTGGGAAAGAATCTGCCCGCAATGTGGGAGACCTGGGTTCGATCCCTGGGTCAGGAAGATCCCCTGGAGAAGGGAAAGGTTACCCACTCCAGTATTCTGGCCTGCAGAATTCCAGGGACTGTATAGTCTATGGGGGTGGCAAAGAGTCAGACATGACTGAGTGACTTTCACTTTCACTTTCCCCTGTTGTAAGAACATGAGGCCAGACAAGAAAAGAGAACAGGGTGGTCAGTGCTGCAGGAGGGTGGCCTCGGGGCCTCGGGGGGCATAGAAGAGAGAGCAGTGGACCCCGTGGAGGTCAGGGAGCCTTCCCAGTGGTCAGCCTGGACTGCAGGGTGGGGAGGATGGAGGGCTGGTCAAGACAAGGGCTCCATGTCCCAAGGGCATGACGTGGGGACATGACCCGAGAGGGCAGGAACAGCCGGTGGAGCCGGTGTCCACAGATCTCCGAGTGACTGGCCGTGTCTCTTCCCAGGAGCCCAGATAGATGACAACAACCCGCGGCGCACCGGCCACCGCATCGTGGCGCCCCCTGGTGGCCGCTCCAACATCACCAGCCTCGGGTGAAGGCGAGGCGTGGATGAGCCAGAGTGAAGGATTCTGGGAAGGACGTCCGCCCCTTACCCTGTCAGTGTTTGGAAGCCCACAGTTGTGTTTGGTACTGATGGAGGGGGGAGGGAGATGGAATGATGTTCTTTCCCTGTTCTTGGTTTAGGAAGCAGTGGTACTAGTGTGGTGTGTTTGCTTGGAAATCCCCCGCCCACAGTCGTGTGTTCATCCGAGTCCACCTCAGAGCATGGCGTCTCCGCAGGCCCCTCCTTAGTGAACACAGGTTCTGACCTTGTCTTGTACTGTCCCCCCACTCCTGACGCCACGGGCTTCACGGTTCTCCGAGTGGTTCCCCTGCACCCCTCTAGCTGTTCTAGGATAGTTGATGCATGTTACTAAGTTATGTATGCGAGTCCGTGCGTGCGTCTGATGGAAGTCGGCCCGAAGACCCACGTAGACACGAAGCCCAGACCTCAAGCCCTCGCGGGGGCGGCAACTCCAGATCTCTCACAAGGAACGTGTGTCCTCATCGCCCCACCCCACCACACCCGCCGTGAGGTCCTGGGTGGGTTCCCCCAGGCCAGAGAGCCCGCCAGCCCCAACCGCTTACCGAGAAGCCGCGCCCACGTCCGTGTCGGGAACCCTGGTCTCCGTGGCGCCGCTAGCTCGCCATGTCTTTCCGGTCCGTGTGTGTCCTTCCAGCCAGCTCCGGACTGCGGGCCGAGCCAGGTTCACCCTCAGAAAGGGGTCTCCCGCCCGCGTTCGGGGCTGAGGACCGTGGGACCACGGCTGCTCCCGGTGCCCAAGTCCTGGTCCCTCCAAGGTGGATGATGAAGCAGTCGGATTTTTAAAGTTTTGTACATAGTTTTCCTTTGTAATCACCCCCATTTTTACTTAACAACTGACTTATTGTGACTCTTATTTCCGAATTCAAAGCTTGTGAAAAAATAAAAAATCAATGGCCCGTTCCCGGACTGGGGTTTTGGCATTTAAGTGGCGGCTGGTTGGGCGCACATGCTTGGAGCGTCTCCTCATGGTAACCAGACCGTAGTGCTTACTTTAAACAAGGACTCGTTAGGTGGTGGGGGAAACAGGGGAGGGAGCAGAGGGAGCCGGTCGTGATTTGGGGAGTGTTAGATGCTGAGACCAAGGACAGGAAGAGGAGGAGGATGGCTGCAAAGGGCCGACTTCTCCAGTGCAGACACTCTCACTATAGCCAGTTTCAAGCTTAACAACAGGAAGCCTGTGAGTCTGCAATCCATACACCAATCCGGTGTCCAGTGCTATGCTACCCATCCCAGCACAAATGGTCACTCGTGTGCCAACTCCCCTGCATTGTGACATGGACCTCAGGCCTGGGGACCCAACACCAACGTGTCCCATAGCAGCTGGGACCAGGACACCAGAGCCGACCTACAGTGTGTGGATTGCGATATGTACAGTGAGGGTCAGTGCATTTAGAATCATTGGCTTCAAGTTCTCCTCCAATGACTTCAACTCATGAAGCAAGAGAGCAAGAAGAGGATTCCTGGACAAAAAAAAAGGCTTCTACTAAATTGAAATTTCCCTCCTCCCTCCTTCCCTACCTTTTTACTTCCACCAAGTATCTAAGGAGTGCCTGTTTTGTACTAGACATCGTGCTAGTGAGGGGAATGTAATGAAGGTCAGATATTATTACCCAAACTACACACCATGCCAATTGCTATAAAGGAAGCATTTTGCAAGGAGCAGAGACATTATCTCCCACTCCTCATGTCTCCATAGAAGGAGAGGTGCCCACTCTTTGGGGGGGGAAACATGGGGGCTCTCTTGGCCTCTTCCTCACTCATTCTCCCCCAGTGGAGGGAGAAACTACCTGATTTCTTCCCTGAAATGAGCGTGCTAACTGGCTCCCTTCCTCCATCCATGGAGATGACTGGCTTCAGGAAACACACTCCTCGGATGTGAATTTAACCACAAAGTTAGTGATGTTCACCAGGTAACCCTGGGAGGCTATGGGTTTATCTAGGATCTGGGTTAGGGGCGGGTTGAGTTGTGTTCAGTGGGGATGGACATATGTGCAGTGGAGGTGTCGCCAGCCATCCTGGCACAAATGGCCACACTCCCGTGCCAACTCCCCTGCATTGTGACATGGAGCTCAGGCCAGGGGACCCAACACAAATGTGTCCTATAGCACCTGGCACCAGAAATGCACCCAGACTGGAAGTGTGCCCAGCAAGGAGGAGAGGCCAGTGTTGCAGAGCCAGAAACTGGTCCATGGACATCTCTCAGCCGTCAGATGCAGCAGTAAGTGGAGCAACGTTAGAACAAAGAATTTCAGGAGTGGTTAGGCAGTTCACTGACCTAAAAAATTATTATTTTTTGTATTTGTGCTTTTGTGGAATTCAAAAAGTTTTAAAAATATAATTTGTTCTGATCTCCTCTCATTCTGAATATACATTCACTCTTACATCTTTTGTAATTTTATTGGCTTTTTAATGAAACTCTCCCAAATACACAAGTTTCAGACACCCTTCCATCTCCCCACCCCATCTCTAATCCCTGCCAAATCTGGGTCCCCTTACCACTCTTCTGTTGTGGGGGTGACCCCGTGGAAGAGGCTTGTGACTGGGGCCATGTCTGTGTCTATGGAAGGAAGGGGTGGGCAGGTTTAGTTCAGAGGAATGTAGGAACAGGCTCTTTGTGGACACCAAGTCCCCAGTTTGGCTTCACCAATTAAAAAGCTGATATGCAGATCTGTGTAGCTGCTCTGCCTCAGTCTCAACTGGTTCCAAACTTGGATGAGAAATAAAGAGTGTCATCTACCATCCCCTCTCCCATCCCAGCAACAAAACATAGAGACAGATCTCAAGAGCGAAAGAGGAGGGCCTGATAGTGTCAAGGAGGGCAGGGGAGGTTCTTGAGGTTGTGAGCCAGCCCTGTTGAGATGTGAGCATGGCTAGGAGCTAATGAGGCAAAGGGGATGGGAGGTGGAAGAAGTGTTCCCGGCAGAATGTCATGTGCCAAGGCCATGTGGTAGGCGGGGGTTGTGGCCTGCATGAGGCCAAGAGAGGAGACAGGCTGGATGTTGGGTATGGTGAGGGCATCAGCTGGGCTGGAAGGGTGGCTAACACCAGACCTCACCAGACCCGTGGTGTGTGTCCAAGATTTTGTTTTTTTTTTTTTCTCCTAAGAGCAAGGGATCACCACTGAAGAGCAGCAGCCAGATCTGTGTTTTAGGAAGTGTGGACAGGTTAGAAGAGGGTGGTCCGGGGCAGAGGGAAGAGCAGGAGCAGTTAGGAGGCTTCTGTGACAGCAACAAGATCAGCCCTAAGGTGATGAGAACAAGACAGACCCCAGGCTGGCTGGAGGAATCCTAGGAGTCTGTTGAGTTTGTATACCCCTTGGCTTCATCCCAGCAGCTCAGCTCAGAGAGGCTAAATTTGCACAAAAATCAATCTGCTAAACTTGTCATTATATTATCACTCATGAACCCCTTCCATTTCAGCTCCTTCTGTCACTGTAACCACCCACATCCTGTAAGACCTGGGGACACAACCCAAACGGAGGGAGGGTGGCTGGGTCCCCCGGGGTCTTCTGGCCGCTTCTGTCTCCCCTGGCCCAGGGTGTGCTGTGTTCATGTAGCTCAGCATCCGGCCTGAAAGCCCTCCTCCACACCTGGGTGTCCCCCAGCCTGCACCCACCACCGCCAAGGGTCCTGTGGCTTCCGGAGTTCCACCTTCCGTTCTGATCACAGAGGCAATTCCATTATGAAAGACACCCCCAGAGTCAATCTGGGATGTGATGAAAACAAAGCCCACAAGCCTTTACGGAGAGTAACGTGCCCCACACTGTGCCAAGCGGTCCAGCAGCCTGTGACATGTGACATATTCCCTTGGGTTAAAGAAGCTACATTTAAGCAAAATCATCACCCATGCAAGATAGGTAGAGGTTGGTTGCTTCTTGTGATTTTCTGAGGATTCTGGTGCTGCCGGGGCGTCTGCGTTACCAAACCCTCGTCGCCAAATCAGACATTCCCAACATAGGAGGCATTTGCCTCCAGACTGCCTCTGGGCACAGGACCCATGTGACAAAAGCAATTTCTATGTCAACGAGGTTCTCAGCCAACTGCAGGAAGGAAGGCATCGCTTGTTACAACTGCAGAATAAGGTAATGTTTTATTTAGCCACAAGAGGGAGCTGCTGGTTAATTTTGGAACTCCACTGGGTGCCCAGTCAGGAATTGAGGACGCTCTGATGGTAGATATCCTTAACAAATGATGCAAACAGCGTGGATTCCTTCTTCTGTTAAGGAGCTGCTCTTTCCTGACTAAGAGAGACTAATC
Source organism: Dama dama (assembly GCF_033118175.1). Lineage (NCBI taxonomy): Eukaryota > Metazoa > Chordata > Mammalia > Artiodactyla > Cervidae > Dama > Dama dama. Next base: position 13,547,867 of record NC_083686.1, on the reverse strand, counting down.
TGGGTTTTAAGAGATAAAACTTCAGACCACAAATGGTCGGTCCAGAAAATCCCTGAGACAGGAGCTCCTAGAACCTGAAGCCCACTGTGTACTGGGAATTTGTGGAAATACTGAACTCTCATCCCAGATGCACATGGGGCTGGCACTCTCTGCGTTAGGTCAGAGGATGATGCCCACTCCAGGGATCATCTGGTGGTGTTTGGAGACACATTTTGTTGACACAGTTGGGAGTGTTCCTAGCATCTGGTGGGTAGAGGCCACATGTGTGCTAATTCTCTTTAGTCATGTTCAACTCTTTTGCAACCCTGTGGACCATAGACTGCCATCCTCCTCTGACCATGGGATTCTCCAGGCGAGAATACTGGAGTGGGTTGTCATGCCCACCTCCAGGGGATCTTCCTGACCCAGGGATTGAACCCGCATCTCTTATAGGACTCCTGCATTGGCAGGTGGGTTCTTTGATGCTGCTAAACATGCCATATTACACAAGATAGCCCCCATCCCCAAAGAATTTTCTCATCTCAAATGTCTGCAGTGCCAAGATGGACAATCCCTGATTTCAATGAAAAGAGCAATTTTCTTTCCAGGTGGGAATGGCCTCTCCTGGCAGTGGTTGGTCTGGAAGCTTCTGGATATTCCCAGCATCCTCTGGGAGAAGCATGTCTCCTTAGAGGAGGGCAAGCTGTCTAGCAGAAGGCCTCATGGTTCCCAGCGGAAGTCTTCGGGGTGGGCAAGGCCTCCCTGCATGCATGTTCAGTCGCTCAGTCGTATCCTACTCTTTTCGACCCATGGACTGTAGCCTGCCAGGCTCCTCTGTCCATGGGATTTTTTTTCCAGGCAAGAATACGGAGTGGGTTGCCATTTCCTCCTCCAGGGCAGGGCCCCCTACCTAGCCCTTTAAATGTCTCCAACAGAAGACACTGCTGCAGGTGTCATTATGCCTCTATGGGTCCTTGAGTCCCTGGGGTGGGTGAGGACAGGCCTGCAGGCGAAGGGTTCCATGGTCTATGTCATGGGACCTGAGACTCAGATCCCCTTATGGAGACCAGGGCAGAGCCGCCAGCTAAGCCCAAAGAAGGGAGTGGGTCCTGGTGAGAATCCGGGTTGGCCAGTGGTCACGGTGCGTGGCCAGAGAAAGTGGGGGTGATGAAGATGCAGGAGAAAAGCCATCGGACCCAGAGACCACCAGCAACGCCTGGTGACCCTTCACCAGCGGCAGAACTCTGTGAGGCGGCTGGAGAGCAGAGGCCCCCAGGTGGGACTGAGACCACCTAGCCTCAGCGAGGGCAGGTCTGGGGGGCATCAGGGCTTGGCGGAATGGGAGGTTATAGAGGGTCACGAAGGAAGGGCTCCCCAAGGAACTGAGCTGCGTCTCAAAGCCAAGGAGACACAAAAACTTGAAAAGATGTGTTCCCAACACCAGGAGCTTGTCACTTTCACAGGCGGTAGGGTCTGCCTTACTCTTTTAGGCCTTTCCTGGGACTCTGCCATCCATTCTCCAGCCCTGCCCAAGCCAGTGGGCAGAGGGAAGACCCCATCAACGCCCCCGCCCCCTGGTCCTCCTGGGGGAGGGGCAGGCAGGCTTCAGAGAATGCCCAGGTCTTCAGGACCTGTCCCGAGCAGCCTTAAGCTACAGATGGCTTCTTCTCTTTAGCATCTTCTTGGAATTCTCGCCGTCACCAACTTCACTTTCTTGCTGGCTCAGCCTTTTGCTGCTTAAAAATAGGGAAGAAATGCAGCTGGTCAGAACAATGATTCCATGTCTGTCGTGATGCAGCCACGCATCCAACCTGACCATGTGAAAAGGCAGTGATGGGCCGTCAAAACAGCTAGCATGTTGACATGGGCTTAAGAAACAAAACTCCTAGCTCCCCTGTGTTTGGTGGGAGGCCATCTGAGCGCCACAAGGAACAGGAAACCCATGCTCAGAGGACTTTGGTACCCCAGGACAGATCCACCCTATCACAAATCCTGAAGTGTCTATACCCAGCAGCCCTGGTGAGGCCTGGGATTGCTGCCTATTCTGGCTGGATGCTGAGGGGCTGGGGAGATGGGTCAAGGCCAACCCAGCCACTAACAACAGCAGTAGTATCCCATCATCATCCCATCCCATCATCACCCATCAGTTCCTGGACCTGAGTCAACAGTCAACACCTGCCAAGAGATGCTGGTTTCCCCGCCCAGGTTTAGGAGACCAACAAGGGCCCCATTGTACCTGAGCGATCCTGACATGGGCCCCCCCGAGGCAGGGTCATCGTCCTTGGGACCCCCCATGTCCCCTCTCTCTCGGGGTGCTGGCTTCTTCCTTTTGGTCCTCAGGGGCTTCTCTGCAGAAGACACATGAATCAGACGCTGGCTCTGGGGAACTTCCTCTCGGCCCCACACTGCCCCAGCCTGGCACTGTTTGAGTAGCTCTGGGGGACAAGTGTGCGCTCCGTACCTACCGCTCTCAGATCTGCTTAACTCACACGGAAACAGATCTCGCGAAAGGTAGGAGCTTGCCCAAACCCACGCAACCGGGAGGTGGCTGACCCAGGATTCAAACCCAGTTCTACTGTTTTTCCCACACCCAGCCAGCCTGGCAGCTTCCCGAAGCACTGAGGAACACAGCGCTGGCACTGTAGCTTTTATTTTCATAGACCCCTGTGATCTCTTTTTCTAAAGTGTTTCCCCAAATTTTTGAATTTTGTTTTTTCAGCCATGCCTCGCAGCATGGGGCTTCCCTGGTGGCTCAAATCATAAACAGTCTGCTTGCAATGTAGGAGACTCAGGTTTGATCCCTGGGTGGGGAAGATCCCTTGGAGAAGGGAATGGCACCCCACTCCAGTATCCTTGCCTGGAGAATTCCATGGACAGAGAAGCCTGGTGGGCTACAGTCCACAGGGTCACAAAGAGCTGGACACAACTGAGCACATATATCCCTCCCTCCTCCACACAGCATGTGGGATCTTAGTTCCCTGACCGGGGATCGAACCCATGCCCCCTGCCTGGGAAGTGCAGAACCTTAACCACTGGACTGTCAGGGAAGTCCCTGGCCCTCTGTGATTTTACACACCTTCTTCTTGCCACAACACCTGTGATGTCACTGAAGTTTCCACTGGCAGGGGGAGAAAGACTAATGATTCCCATCTCACAGATGGGGAAATGGAGTCAGAGATGAGAGTCAACTGCTGAGCGGACTTACAGCAGGTTGGAGGGCCAGGGGTCCAGCGGGCATCCTAGTCGAGCCTGCTCATCTACAGACAGGACACAAAGCCCAGAGAGGGTACGCATAGTGCCTGAGGCCACACGCCGGTTAGCGGCAGACCTGGGGCTAGAACCTATATTCCTGCTCAGACAGCCTGCAGGGCACCTCCTCCTATGACTCACCTGAGAGCACACGTTTATTTGAAAATAATTTGCTTTCGGCAAGAGGTACCCGGGCCAATGCTGCCAGCTCTGAGATGAAGTTCTGTTCAGCTTCCTGGATGTGAAGAGAGAGTGTCAGTGGGGCCTCCCTCTGCCGTGCTCTGCCTCTAAATCCCCTTCCAGCAGATCGAGGTGGATGTGCTGAGAGTGAGGACAGGAGAAAGGAGAGCATTCCCAGGCGGAGCATCCTCTGTCTCCCCGAGAAGCATCCAGAGAGGCCTGGAGCAGCCGAGGCACATGGGATGCAGGGGCAGCGGGCCATCTGTCCTCACTCATGTGGGCCGTGGGTCCCACTTTACAGATGAGAATACTGGGGTGCAATGGACTCCGTGAAGGCAGCACAGAACCAGGATCTAACCCCTCCTCTGCCTGATCCCTTGGGTCCTCAGTTTCCCCATGTGTAAAATGCCAGGAGTAACCCACTCTTGGCTGTAGATGAAGGTAAGGCCCTCAGCTCAGAGACTGTCTACAGGAGGCCCTCAGGGAACAGGGGTCACCACCCTGGCTATCATATCACTGTTGTTGTTACAGCCACACTGCGGTGAATACTCAGGTGGGTCAACGCTGTGCTCAGCGCTCCCTTTCTGGAATATCTGATCTCTTTTTAAGGGCAGCGGCTTTGCTTTATAGCTGTACCTTATCATCTCACACCAAGGAGATTCTTCTGGGATGAAATATCCACTTTACATCATGAAATATGAGCGTCCTGAATGTTCTAGATAAAGTGCAAGCCTCGGGCCCAGCAGCGCTGCCTGAATGATGCTAAGGTCAGCCTTGACACCCCAAGGGCCACGTGGTGGCGATCCGCACAAGGGAGGTGCTCCTTCTTTTCAGCTCAACAGACAAAGCTGATGAGTGGTCCGGGCCTGGCCCCAGGCTGGGCGCTACAGACCCGGGGGGAATCGAAGTTCATCATCTAGCTGCAAGGCTGATGCGTCATTAGCCCAGGAGACTAGCGGAGGTGGAGGGGGTCCCGAGCAGGGCGTGATGTCCCCACGAAGGCTCCTGTGCTGACCCGTGACCACGAGCTTGGCCTTTCACTATTTCCACTCCCCTGTAAACCACTGCCCACGTGGCACGGGCGCCTTTTCACAAGTTGTACCTGTAGCTGGGTCTCAAGCTGGGCTTCCAGGTGGTCCATGACCCTCGCCTTCCGCTTCCGCGCATCACGGCGGGTCCGCTGGTGTGCGGTGAACTGAGCCAGGAACTTTTTCTGCTGCGCCAACATCCTGCGGGAAGGAACGCGGGCCGTCGGCGCTGCTCTGCCGGCGGGTTCATCAAATCCAGCGCGACCCGCCCCCCGGGACCTGCTGAATCAGGGGAACTAGTGACCGATAGCCGGCCTGGAAACCTTCGGGAGAACAGAGAGGAGAACCGCCATCTCGATATGATTTACTGAAGCCATGCGAGCCGCGGTTGCAGCTCGACTCCCTCTGCCCCGCGGCTGACTCATCAGAAAAGCAGATGCCCTCTGATGATGAACACTGGGGAGTTTACAGAGTCTCACACACAAATTTTTCACTTGATCTTCAGGGTGGTTTGGTGATATCCACAGGACAGAGAGGTGAAAATTTCGGGAGAAACTCGGGGGAGGGCGGGGGGCAGCGACCCTGAGTCCCACAGCTGCAGAGAGTTTGGGCTGCAAGTGGCATCTTCCTAGGAGAAAAATCATTTAATTCCGGGGTGTGGCGAGGGTGGGGGAATGGGTGAGATGGTCCTCTGAAAGCACCCATCTTTGTTTAAAATTTCAGAACTGCCCTAGATCCTCCCTCTAAAACAGAAGGCTGAGTTTCCTAGAAGGCAGAGTCTGAGAAGTCCCGAATAGGACAGCCTCATTGCTGCAAGTGGCTGAGGACAGAGCTGGGGCTGAAGCAGGGTCACTGACCTGGAGACAGCCCCCCACCTCCCTTTCAGGGGCAGAGACCCCCTCCCCTCCTGCTCTGAATACCCTCCCCTCCTCAGCAGACCTTCCTCTGGTCCTCAGCAAAGGGGAACATTCAATTCCATCCACCCTCTTTCCATAATTATTCTGTCTTTGTCTTTCCCTTCTTATGATTGATTTTCTGAAAGGGGCTGAACTTCTAGACCTGAAGGCAGAAGCCACCTTTAGCATCAGCTGTCCGTGGATTGTCTGTGAAGGCACGAAATTCCACCAGCTCTTGCTTCATGCTCTTCCTTCTACCAGTAATATCTTTCCCTCTTTTTTTGCTTTTTCTGGCAAACTCCTGTTCATCCTACAAGACCTTGTCATCCATCCTTCCGGCCACTCATTCATTGATTCACAGAAGTATTTCTAGACTTCCAGGTGGGATGCTGGGTTTTAAAGACACAGCTGTGAATAGCAGACTCATAATCTCTGCCATCATAGGGCCCTACTTTGAGCTGAGGGGAGGGAGGGATATCAGACAAGTAACTATGATGCAGCTGAGGTCAGGGCTCTGCACTGTGGTCTCTCTCACACCCTCAAAGAGGCTGCATTTCTTTGCTGGGGCTGCTCTAACAAATGACCCCAGACTAGGAGGCTTCTAACAACAGAATCTATCTTCTCTCATAGAAGAGCCCAGAAATCTTCAGTCAAGGAGTCGACAGGGCTGTGCTCCTTATGGAGGTTCTAGAGGTGAACCTGTTCCCTGCCTCTTCTGGTGCCTGCTGGCACCCCTTGGCTTGTGGCTGCATCACTCCAGTCTCTGCCCCTGTCGTCACATCATCTCCTCTGTGTGTGGTCAAATGTCCCCCTGCTTCCCTTGCCATCAGCCAGGGTGATGGCCTCATCTCAAGATCTTTAACATAAATGACATCTGCAATGATGCTTTTTCCAAATAAAGTCACATGTACGGGTTCCAGCTGGGCTTCCTAGATGGCTCTAGTGGTAAAGAACCCACCTGCAACGCAGCAGGCATAAGAGACACAGGTTCAGTTCCTAGGTCAGGAAGATCCCCTGCAGGAGGGCATGACAACCCACTCCAGTATTCTTGCCTGGAGAATACTGCATGGACAGAGGGACCTGGAGGGTCCTGTCCATAGGTTCACAAAGAGTTGGACATGACTGAAGTGACTTAGCATCTATGGGTTCCAGAGCTTAGGACATGGACCTTTTGGCTTCCCTGGTAGCTCAGCTGGTGAAGAATCCGCTGATTCCTGGGTCGGAAAGGTCCGCCGGAAAAGGGATAGGCTGCCCACTCTAGTATTCTTGGGCTTCCCTGGTGGCTTAGCTGATGAAGCAATGCAGGAGACCTGGGTTTGACCCCTGGGTTGGGAAGATCCCCCAGAGAAGGGAATGGCTACCCACTCCAGTATTCTGGCCTGGAGAATTCCATGGACTGTATAGTTCATGGGGTCACAAAGAGTCGGACACGACTGAGCGACTTTCACCTCACTTTTGGGGACCCCTGATCAGCCCGCTACAGAGGCCAGGTGGCTTCTTTCTCTGAGCAGCCTCAGTCCCACACCCACCTTGTCCCTAGTCCTGGTCACTCTCGACTGTCATCCAGCCGACTATCATCTCCTCCATGGGCCTGGCTCTTGGGAACGCTGGGAAGTGACAGGATTGCCCGGGAAGGAACTGTGTCCCCTGATTAGAGCAGGGCTTCAGTCTCAAGGGCTGGGGAGCCACGCGAGACCCTGCAGTCTCGTGGGTCTGGGAGAATCTGAGACACGGCTCTCTGGTGTTTCCTGCGATGCCCTGGCTGCAGCACAGGAAGCAGGAAGGCTGAGTGAGGGGTCTGGGCAGAGGCTGCAGCTCCAAACCAGGAGGGTAGTGATGAGGACCTAAGACAAGAGAGCCGGCCGAGGACAGGGTCACCTAGTTGAGTGCATCAGCTCGTGGATGCCTTATGTGGACGCAAATTCGACTACGGGAATGGATATTTCAACAATATCCATTTGAAGGAGTTCTGATTCTAGAACTGTTTGAATTTCACATTGTACCACGTGCAGTGCCAACGTCTCTGCCAAGACAGTGCTGACAGCAGTGATGGACATCGGTGCCCTGGCCATGTGCCGGCCTCAGTGTGAGAGTTTTGCAGGCTTTGCATGGCTTATCTGACAGCTATACATCCGTAACAACAGGGGCTATGACAACTCTGTTTTACACATGGGGAACCTGGGGCTTGGGGCGTGAAGGGTAGAAGAGGCCACTAAAGCATCACCTGGTATCTCTAGGTGGGCTCGCTTACAATCCCACCCCTGACAAGAGATGCACTGTGAAATTTGCCATCTGACTGAGAAGTGCTTCATGTGTGTGCTTATTCTCGTACCATTTTTAAAATCGGTATCTGTTGTCCTTAGGAGCTCTGGCTGACTTTCACTAGAAACTGCACTTATGAATTCAAGGAGATGGGCATGGAGGGAAGGGCATTGATGGTCATGTATGAACCTCTAAGATCAGTGAGACTAGGTCATACACCCATACCCCTGCTGCTTATTTTCCATACACCCAGTAGGGTTGGACCAGGTGGTGGCTAAGGCCCCTCCTCTTGGGTCACTGGGGTCAAAGTGGAGCCCTGGGGTCACAAAGGGCTGGAGAGTATTAGCAATTCAGATGCTTGGGCCCTGCTTCAAGTCCCTGAGTCTGGGTGTCCAGGGGTGCGACCTGCATGCTCAGCAGAAAGCCACGCGAGACAGATGCCCCCAAATCTGAGAACTGCTGGACCGTAGTTTGAAGGCTGTGCAACAGTCAGAGCAAGTCCCAACCTCAACCCAACACCAAGGCATTTGCTGACCACTGCTGATGGCCAGAGGATTTACGGAGGGGAAGCTGGACTCAGTCTGACCTGGGGGACATTGTGGATCCTGCTTCCTAAAGGAGCATCAGAGAAGGGCTGGGATTTACCTGGTGGCCCAGGATGTAGCTCACTTTCCTCCATCCTGGAGGGTGGTGGTCCTGCTGCTACTTCCAGCTGGCGAGATGCCTCTCCTTAGACAAGGGACCCCCGTCCCCGCTGCAGTCCCACAATGCCCCTTCCCTCATCATAGCGCCTGTGCTGACTTGTTGTCTTTTTAATGTGTCCGTCTCTCCCTCCAGGCTGTGAGCTCTCAGGTGGGAAGCACTGTCCCCAGTGCCTACCTCAGGACCTAATTATGTGCTTATGGGGACATGCTGGTGCTAAGCGCACATCCCTTCAGCCCACGTGGTGGCTGGCTGCCCTTCAATGGACAGTTTCCATGCACGCCAATGGCTTATTATGAGCACCTCTGACCAGGTCTCAGGGCTTCCTCTGACCATGGGGCGTGGGGCTTGGCCAGTTCAGGGATGCCTGAGAAGGCTGGAGAACTAACGCCTCCAGGGCAGACCCTCAACCAACGTGGAAGGGGCTTGTTAGACTTGGTAGACAAGTCCCCTATTTTCCTCACCCCTTGCTGGCATCATTGGAAGTTGAGTTCTACACATCTTGTGGTCCAAGGGCTCCACTTTGACCCCAGTGACCCAAGAGCTGGGGCCTCAGCCACCCCGTGGTCCAACCTTGTTGGGTTTATGAAAAATAAAGAAGCAAAGCCCAGTGGGGGTGCAGGTATGTGATTTAGTTTCAGTGATTTAGAGGCTCATACATGACCCTCAATGCCCTTCCCTCCATGCCTATCTCCTTGAGTCCATAAGAAGGTCCAGACTGGGGTTGGGCCTCAGTTGGCATGGAAACTCCTCACTGTCACAGGCCTTATTGGCTTTTCTCTCCTAGTGGCAGGCCACACAGCGCCCCCCCACAGGTGTCTACACCCTAATGCCTGGAACGTGTGAAGATGTTATGTTGCACGGTAATTGGGACTCTGCCAGGGTGATTAAGGTTACTGGTTTAAGATTCGAACATGAACCTGGATTATCTAGGTGGGTCTCAATCACTGGGGGACTTCCCTGGTGTCTCAGTGATAAAGAGTCTGCCTGTGATGCAGGAGACCCGGGTTCAATCCCTGAGTCGGGAAGATACCCTGGAGAAGGAAATGGCAACCCACTCCAGTATTCTGGCCTGGAGAATCCCATAGACTGAGGAGCCTGGTGGGCTGTACAGTCCATGGGGTTGCAGAGATGCGGCAGAAGAGATGACAAGTGTGGGCAAGACTTCATGTTCCGGATGCAGGGGCCACGTGCCAGGACCAGAGAGAGGCCGCTGGGAGGTCAGGGCGAGCCCAGCCAACAGCCACAAGGAAATAAAACCTCAGTTCTACAAGGAACTGGATTCTGCCGACACCTGAAGAAGCCTGGAAGCTTCCAGAGCCTCTGACGAGAGCCCAGCCAGCAACACCCTGATTTTGGCCTGGGAGGCCCTGAGAAACCAGCAGCATCAGCCCGACTTCTGACATTCAGCTCCCTGAGATAACACGGGGTGTGACTGCAGTGGGGGGTGGGGGGGTGTTGCTATGGCAGCAGCAGGAAACAGTCCTCCTCCTCCTTCCCTGCCCCCTCACCATGCTTCCTGGGCCCACCTGCCCCCAGAGCCTCAGCTCAGGGTCTGCTTCTAGGGGAACCCTAAGCACAGATCAGAGGGCAGATCCCACATCAGGGCCGTGAAGACCACTTTGACCTGGGAACGAAGCCCTCAGCACACCTTGACTTGCGCCCTTGTGTCAAAGTCCCTTCTAGGGGCTGCTAGTTAGAGGGGGAACCGGATGGGGGCTCGTGGGCTCCCACGTGGGCGGCGGAGGCAGAGGAGACCCAGGCCCACAGGCGAATGCATGGGAGGTCAGCTGCTGAGAGTGTATTAGAGGCACACATGTCGCACAGGGGCTGGGACCTCTGCGTGGGGACCCCCCGCCGGTGGGGAGCCTCACCTCTGGTGAGCAGCTCTGGAGGCTTCCTGAGCTCCACCCGCCACCTCAGCTCCAGACGAAGGACCGGCGAGTTCTTGCTTCTTCCGCAACTTGTACTCTTCCATTCTTTGACCTGAAAGTGAAAGTCTTGCAGTCATGTCCGACTCTTTACCACCCCACGGACTGTAGCCCGCCAGGCTCCTCTGTCCTTGGAATTCTGCAGGCAAGAATACAGCAGTGGGGTAGCTGTTTCCTTCTCCAGGGGATCTTCCCAACCCAGGGATCAAACCCAGGTCTCCTGCATTGCAGGCAGATTCTTTCCTGTCTGAGCCACCAGAGAAGCCCAAGAATACTGGAGTGGGTAGCCTATCCCTTCTCCAGGGGATCGTCCCGATCGAGAAATTAAACCAGGGTCTCCTGCATTGCAGGCGGATTCTTTACCGGCTGAGCCACCAGGGAAGCCCATATAACGCACAATGATCAAGGTGGGTGTTTGAAGGACTGGCGCTCTGCTGGGAAGGGGCCGGGTGCTGGGGCGCAGAGGTGAGCAGGACACGCCTGCTCTCGGGCGTGCTGTTTACCAGCCCCATGGTTCACCCTGGGAAGGGCTTCGTGTGCACGAGAAGTCACAATTTCCATCACACCCCACACACCACTGAGGGCAGTACCCCAGCTCTGCCTGCATCTGCTCAGCCCTGCTTTCTTATAGTATCAGGAGAAAGGGAAGCCTAATAGGAAAGGGTCAACACTAAAAGGCCACCACAAATAGTTAAAAGTCCCCACCAGGAAAGAAAACCATCCTACACGAAGAACTGTCGGCATGCAGTGAGTCCTACAGACGTGGGTGCTGAACGGGGTGCTTTCCAAGGAGGTGAGAGGTTTGGTTTCTGAGTCCGATGTGCACTGGTCTATATATCAGAACATGTTTATTCTTCTTTTTTTTTTTTTATTTAAAACAATGGTATATTTTGAAACAGATGATGACGATCAAAATTATTTTCTACTGGATTCTAACTACCACCTGAATTAACTGCCTATTTATTGGACCATAGCCATAACTATATATATATATTTTTTTTCATATTTCAACATATATATATTTCCTATTTCCTATTTCCTAGTCATCTTGTGCATGCTGTGTACTAAGTCGCCTCAGTTGTGTCTAACTCCTTGTGACCCCATCGACTGTAGCCCGCCAGGCTCCTCTGTCTATGGGATTCACCAGGAAAGTGGGTTGCCATGCCCTTCTTCAGGGGATCTTCCCAACCCAGGGATCGAACCCAAGTCTCTTTTGTCTTCTGCACTGGCAGGCAGGTTCTTTACCACTAGCGTCACCTGGGCTAGTCACCTCAGAACATGCCTATTCTTAGCTAGCCACTACATTTATCTAGTTACACTCACCTAGTCACCATACTGACCGAGCTATGAGATGTCAACAGGCCACTGACCTCCCTGGACCTGAGCTTTCTAGAATTTACAGAAAAGTCCATCCTGGATGATCCCCACGGGCACAGCATTCTAGGACTCTTAAGAGTTGACTGAATGAAAAAAAGGAGTTCATGTGATCAAGTTACATCATTTCAAGGCATTTGTTGAGAAATCCTCTCATTAACTTGGGGTATCAGGGGAGCAGGAAATTAAAGCTGAGAGGATGCAGGAAATTAGAGCTGAGAAGATACAGGGTGAGCCCGAGCCTAGCCCCACAAGTGGGGAAACTGAGGCCTAGAGCAGGGACGTGAACACCCTGGTTCCTGAATGTTCCACAGAGACAATCAATCACATCTGCCTCCTGCTAAAGGAGACCTACCCTTACTTGAGAAAACCATCAGGAAGGATCTGTAGCCAGCTGGCAGATTTCTGGGCAGGTCCCAGATTTTATTTCAATGTAGAGCTCTAATCCCCAAAGCAAGGGCAGGAAAAAAGTGGCAGCTGAACTCATTGAGAAAAATAAGATTCACGGAAGACCTGCCCCCAGGACCAGCTGCCTGTCCTTCATCTAGGGATTGTGGACAATCCAGGAAAAATCCATCAGAGAATATGGGATTCCACCCTGCTCCGAAGCCCCGGGTGTGGGGAGGACTGTTAGTAGAAGAGACTTTAAGGAACTTGTTTTTGTCTGTTACTGCATGATGTTCTTGCTGGCCCTGGGGGTCTGGTCTGCTCCATCCCCCAGGTGGCCTCTTACGAGAGCCCACAGGGAAAAACTGTCTGGCTCTCACGCGTAAATGTGCCCACATATGGGCCACTGGCCTGTTCTTACTCATTGTCACTGTGACAGCTTAAATTGAGGGAACTTCTATCTCTTTGGCCACCAGGAAGCCCAGAGGCAAAAGCATGTTACCTCTTAAGTAGGAATGTGCTCATATATGTCCCAGATGACGACTGAACCTTAACTTCATCTCACTGTCCTCTCCTTGGCCTTATTCAACTACTTAAAAAAAAAAAAAATCCTATTGTACTGTACAGATATGTTTCTTTAAGTGCTTTTTCAAAAGCCTTTGGGGGACAAGTCATTGTCTTTGAAACTGGTAATTGCTCAGTCGTGTCTGACTCTTCGTGACCCCATGGACCACAGCCCACCAGGCTCCTCTGTCCATGGGATTCTCCAGGCAAGAATACTGGAGTGGGTAGCCACGCCCTTCTCCAAGGGGATCTTCCCAACCAGGGATCGAACCCATGTCTCCAGCATTGCTGACAGATCGTTTACCATCTGAGCCACCAGGGAAGCCAAGGTCGCTTCAGGGTGATTTTGAGGACAAGGCAAGGATAAATAAATACATAAAACGTCAAAAAAAAAATTAAATCCCCTTAAATAACCATTTGAAAACCCTGACATCCCACCCCATCCCCAACTAAGAGCACGTCTGGCTCACTGCTGGCAGGGCTTCCTCGTGGAGGGCACCATACCCTGTAGGGTCTTCAGATGCTGCAGCCTTCTCTCCTCGTGGTCCTGCATGACCCTCCCAATCTGCTGGTAATACGCTTGCACGAGCCGGCTGATGCCAGGGCTGGTCACATAGACGCTCTCCACGGCCGCCTCCATTAGCGTTCTCTGTGGGCAGGAGGGGAAAGTCTCAATAGAGGGCACACACAGAGCCAGCTATGGCCAACATCGTCCTGACTCCCATAGACCACTTACTCCCAAACTTGGCTGGTCCAGAGCAGGTGGAGAGTGCCTGGCTGGTTTAAACCAGCATTGATAACTTATTTTCCTTGGTCAAGGATGGTCTGATGCTGGGTGTATGACCCAGTTCTGACCAATGAGATACAATGTTAGGGAGAGTCTATTGAGGGCTGCCCTTTTCCCAACATTAAGCAAAGCCTTGGTGAGGGTGATAGACTGCTGTTTCCCTCTTCTGGCCAGGACACAGAGTGATGTCTGGAGCAGCAGTAGCCATTTTGAGACCATGAGGCAACAAAACCAATACCAAGAATGATGGATCAGAAAGAAAGAGGCTTGTCCTCATTCACATCACTGATCCTCTGTGCCAGCCTGGAACCACCTACCTCCACATTTCTTGTTATGTGAGATCAGTAACTTCTATTTATTTAAGCACAGATTTCTGTCACTTGCAGTTATATGCAGTCCTTAATGACACACCTTCAGACCCAAAGCAGAACAGAGAAGAAACGCTGGGATGCCCCATCACTGGGGACATGTTGGTTGGGCACTCGTAAAGTCATCACCTTTTAGCTCATAAGATGATGGGCAAAAGTCAGGTTCGAGTCCCCATTTCAGCAAACATTTATTGAATGGCTCCAAGCTTTGGGCAAGGAAAGAAAATGCCCATTCATTATTGTTGAGTGATTCGTTATGTTCAGACAGCTGAGAAATACACCCTGCTGTGCCGGCATGGATGGAAGCTGTGGAGGTAAGGAGGGCTGCAGCTCAGGATGCAGAGGAGATGAAAGTCCATCTCCTCACCCTTAGGTCCTGCTCCTCCCTTACTGCGACTGCTTCTCTCTTCCTCTCCATCCAATGTTCACCTTTGACTCTGCCCCCAAGGACTCTGAGCTCTGGCCTTGCACTTCCGGTCAGGAGCCCCCACTAATGGCCTTCTTCAGATTTCATTTAGCACATGTAACGCAGAAGACAGGAAGTCCCTCTTCTCCCCTCTCAAATCAGCAAACCCACCTGCACATCACACCTTCTGTCCCTCCAGTCTCCTGCCACAGGGGGGTGGAGTCCACCCCTCTGCACGGCAGCCCACCTCCCTTCTCCAGGGCCTCAGTCCTGGCTGCCCTCCTTTCCTCCTCCCCAGTTTTTCCGGCTGGTGTACCACTCAAGTCAGTGAACACACTTGCTCTAAAATCTCTGTTTCAGCCCTCTCTCAATCCCCCTTGGCACTGCTTGCATCTCAGCTCCCATCCAGTACAACTTCTCAAGGTTAGCGTGTCTTCTCCCAGTAGATGGCAAGCTCTCTGAAGGCAGGAATGCTGCCGCCTGGCTCCTCTGTCCCTGCACCTGCCGCAGGGCCCGAGGCCAAGGGGCCCTGTGAACAGAGGTCCAGCAAAGAACATCCTTCCAGACACTGGGCCCATGTTCTTTCCGGTGGGTGTGTGTCTGGTGGGGGTCCATCATCTAATCCTGACTCAGAATCCCTTGGAAAAGCTGAGGACAAGATATGCCACACTTGTGTTTCATTCTGTTTTCACGTAATGACCATTGATTAGGTCAGAGTTGTAAGGTTTTAGCAGAGGGGAGAGACTCGCCCAGCATCACTAGCCCTGAGGTCTGGATGATGAAGTGTGGCAGACACCAGAGATCTGGAACAAGATGGGGTGTTTCAGAATCAAGGATGCCACACTTGTGTTTCATTCTGTTTTCATGTAATGACCACTGATTAGGTCAGAGTTGTAAGGTTTTAGCAGAGGGAAGAGACTCTCCCAGCATCACTAGCCCTGAGGTCTGGATGATGAAGTGTGGCAGACACCGGAGATCTGGAACAAGATGGGGTGTTTCAGAATCGAGGGGCCAGTCTCTCTGCTGTGCAGGTGAGTGACTTTATGTAAATGAAGGGATTCATGGAAGTGCCCTCGAGGGTCCTGGCACATCCCAGGGGGGTCTGCTGCCAGCCCAGATCTAAAACACCTCCTGTGGGTACCAGCCACAGACTCTCTCTGCTGAGACCTGCAATACACGGGTTGTATTCTTACAGCTTGGGGGAGGAGGCAGGCAAGGAGAAGCGAAGCACAAACAGCCTCCAGTCCCAGCCGCTCACTGAGGCTGGGAGGCTTTAAGCATGTCTTCCGCCCAGTGAAACTCCTCAGTCTTCCCACCTGAACAATGGGAAGAAAAATTACCCTTTCCAGGCAAGGGCTGCGGTAAGAGCCCAGTGAGATGAGGAAGCCAAAGCCCCTCCCCCCTCTGTTGACTTAGAAGGGCGATGCCCACGTCACTTCTTACGAAGGCGGTTTTCACTCCTGTGGTTTGTCATAACTCAGTGCAAGCAGAGAACCACGGCTTACTCAGGTCAGACTGATGTCAGCAGCAATGGTCAGCCGTCGGGGACAACTCCACCGGCGCTCAGGTTCCCACAGAGGTGGCCAAGGGCAGGGAGGGCCTGCCCCTGGGAGAGGGACTTAGGCTCAGACTCTGGTATCTGCCATTGACCCACTGGGAGGCTCTGGCTGAAATGACGGTCCTCTCGGGGCCGCTGCAAGGACCGAGCTGGTGCTCAGAAGACCGGGAGACAGGGCCGGGCAGTGGGCGGAAATCCTCACCACTCCATGGGACAGGCATTCCCTCTTACAGGGGGGGAAAGGCGGCTCAGAGGCAAAGAGCTCTGCAGGGCCCGAGGCTCCTGGGCGCCCAGCTGCTGCTCTGCTCGGATCCCTCCTCTCGTTCGCCCCCGACCCCCGCCTCTAGTCCCCCAGGCTCCCCAGGGGCTGGGGCGGCCCCGCACCTTGAAGTCGTCCATGTCCTTGGCCCGGCTCCTGGAGGCCGAGTTCCGCGCGTGGCCCAGCAGCGCCTGCCCGATGGCGCGCTCCATGCGCTGCTGCAGGAGCTGCCCGACCTCCTGGGCCTCGGCCAGCAGCTGCTGCTGAAGCTGCAGGCGGGTCTGCTGCGCCTCCTCCTCCAGCCTGCCGGCCTCCTCCAGCACCCGCGCCTCCTAGAAAAGTCGGGCGGGGAGAAGACTGGAGCCCCCCCTGTCGCCTGCACGGATGGTCTGTGTGTGTGTTAGCCACTCAGTCGTGTCCGACTCTGCGACCCCACGAACTGTAGCCCGCCAGGCTTCTCTGTGCATGGAATTCTCTAAGCAAGAATACTGGAGTGGATTGCCATTCCCTGCTCCAGAGGATCTTCCCCACCCAGGGATCAAACCCTGGTCTCCCGCATCGCAGGCAGATTCTTTACCGTTTGAGCTCCAGAGAAGTCAAGGGATGCTCTGGTCAGGACCAAACTAGAAGGTGGGGTCAGCCCTGCGGGGGGTCCCAGGAAAGCTGGAGAAGGGGTAGGAAGTGGGCACGTCTGGGCTGGCAAAAACATGTACACAGTGGATGAGCCTAGGGATCTTGCCGATCCCTTCGGGCATTTATTGAGCACCAATGGTGTACCCAGTGCCATCCGCGGCTTTTTACACATACAAGAACTTACTCGTTCACCCCACTTTGAGACCTGAACACTAGGAGGGATGAGGCCAGAGGGGTGCAGAGACACTGAGTAACTTTCTAAAAGTCACACAGCAGAGAGGCTCTTCAGTCACATCTGAGTCTGAGAGTAGTCTGGGACATCATGAAAGCCAAGGCAGGGCCCATGGGGAGTCCTTCTCTTGAAGGAATAGCAGTTGGAGAAGGAGGTTGTGGTCGGAGGTAGGGTAGGAAGTCCTGCCTGCTTCCCATCAAGTCCTCCAGGGCCGAGAAAAAGAGACGGTGAGCTTGTCCCTCACTCATAGGTCAAAAAACATCAGCTGTTCATACAACTCAGTGGCTATAGGAGACCTGGAATCAGCCTATTTGGGTTTAAATCCCAGCCCGGCAATTCAGTCTTTCTTTAGATTTGTTAAGACCTTAAAACAGACCACACAGCCCTCTTCTCTTAACCCCTGATGATGACTGTACCTATCTGTGTTCTGACTTCTTGTGCAACTTTGGTATAATTGTCATTATCATGTACACTGCAAGCTTTGGGCATACTGGGTGCCCCCAACAGGGGGTACCTATTGTGCCATTGTCCCCACCCACACAATATGGGAGCAGGATTTCTTTTTTTTAAAATTTATTTATTTATTTGGGGGTTGCCTTGATGGTTCAGTGGGTAAAGAACCTGCCTGCAATGCAGGAGACACAGGAGAGTGGCTTCAATCCCTGGCTGAGGAAGATTCCCCGGAGGAGGAGAATGGCAACCCACTGCAGTAGTTTTGCCTGAAAAATCCCATGGACAGAGAAGCCTGGAGGGCTACAGTCCAAGGGGTCACACAGAGTCAGACACGACTAAGCAACCAAGCACTCATTTGATTATTTGGCTGCACCAGGTCCCAACTGTGGCACACAGGAGCCTCAATTTTCATTGAAACTTGCAGGATCTTTTTAGTTGAGGCATGCAAGACCTTTTTTTCCTCATTTGCAGCATGCAAACTCTTAGTTGCAGCATGTGGGATCTAGTTCTCTGACCAAGGATCGAACCTAGGCCCCCACTGTACTGGGAGCAAGGAATCTTAGCCACCACCAGAGAAGTCCCCAGGATTGGGGCTTTGACTAAACCACACTGGAACCTGGAAGCCTAGGAAGCAGCACTCCTGTTCTGGGATGGGCAGGGGGCTGAGGCACGGTCTTACCAAAGCTCTGAGCAGTTGCCACTGGTGCTCGTCCAGACACTGGGAGGAGCCCTGCTCCAGGGCGTGTTGCTCCCGCAGCTCCTGGAGAAGGCCCTTCTTCCCCGACAGCCTCATCTGGGTCAGGGTGGTGATGGCGCTGGTGCGGAGAGCCAGCCTCCGGAGAGCTGAGCGCAGGAGCAGTTCGTGCGCCTGCAGGACGTACTGAATGGACCTTTGGAGACAGTGGGAGGAGGTTAGGGCAGGGGGTGAGTGTTCCTGGCTTCACCGAGTGTGGTGGTTAATTTTATGTGTGAGCTTGGCTGGGCCATGGGCTGAATGGACAGCTGATCAAATATCAGCTGCGAGGGTATTTCTGGATGAGGTTAACATTTGAATAAACGCATAAAGCAGATGGTCCTCCCTAAAGTGGGTGGGCCTTGTCCAATCAGTTGAAGATCTAAAGAGAAGAAAAGGCCCACTTAACCACAAGTAAGGGGGAACTCCTCCTGCCTGACTGCCTTGAGTGGGACATGGTTTTCTTTTGTACTTCCTCTCCTTGTACTTAATCTGGAACATTGGCTTTTCCTGGGTCTTGGGATTGCTGACCTTCAAACTGGATGTCACACCATTAGCTCCCTGAGTTCTCAGGCCTTTGGACTTGGCACTGAAATTACATGTTGGTTCTCCTGAGTCTCTAGCTTGCCTGCTGCGGATCTTGTGACTTCTCAACTTCTCTATACCTGTACCTATGCATGCATGCTAGGTTGTTTCAGTTGTGTCTGACCCTCTGCAACTCTATGGACTGTGGCCCACCAGGCTCCTATGTCCACGGGATTCTCCAGGCAAGAATACTAGAGTGGGTTGCCACACACTCCTCCAGGGGATCTTCCCGACCCAGAGATTGAACTCTTGTCTCCTGTGTCTCCTGTATTGGCAGGGAAGTTCTTTACCACTAGCGCCACCTGGGAAGCCCACCTATATCTTTACCTATATCACCTATACTGTATCTTCTATTGGTTCTGTTTGGAGAATCCTAACTAATACATTGACTCACTAAGAAACAGCCCAAATAGTCATGCCCCACAGGGAACCTTTCCAGAGGCAACAGGTTAAAATTGTCCCATCTTCTGCTGCCCATCCTCTTAGATGTGGGTGAACACTTGAGTTATAGTCAGTCATCTGTCCTTTGATTAACCTTTTTAACTTCCTCAAGTTTCAGATGCATATATACAGTTGCCTTCAGTACATATCCGCTCAAATTTTTTACATGATTCTCAAAATTAACACATTCAGAACTGAAGTCATGAACTATTTTTGAGTTCCTATCTCAATGAGTCAAGTAGGAAACTCTGGTTTAGAGAGGCTCAACATTTGGTTTTATAACATAAGGTATCTTCTTACAGCTTGAAAAGTTGAACAGAGAACTGTCAGTCAGTTTACCAAGGAGGAGAGAACCAGCAAACACTCCTGAGAATAAGGAATCACCCCTTGTAAAGACCTAATTTTGAATCAGCTAAATTCACCAATGGAGTGGCTGATCTGCCACTGTCTGAAATCCCTGCTGGAAGTAAGAGAAATCCTATCTGGAGGAAGATCCCATCCTTCAAAGTCCTAAGTTATTACTACAATTTTTTAATAACAGTGTCTAGCATTCAATAAAAATAACCAGACTTGCAAACAGATAAGAACTGACCAAAAATAAAGAAAAAAAAAAACAAAAAACAGACAATAGAAACATACCCACAAGATATTGGATATTAAAATAGTGAGCTATAATGAATATGTTCAGGAAATTAAATGATAAAATGAATCTGAGCAGATAACTGGAAACTATGACAAAAATAAAGTGGAAATTCTAGAACTAAAAATGCAGTAACCAGCATTAAGAATTCAGTAGGTGGATTGAACAGCAGATAAGACACAACTGAAAAGAGTGGGAAGTGGAGGAGAGTCAAAACAAGTTATCTAGACTGAACTACAAGGAACAAAAATGTAGAATACCATGTAAGAGACAAATAACCTAAGGTAGAAAAATCTAGTAAACATAAAATTGCATTCCCAGGAAAAGTAGGAAGAGAATAAGCAGAAGGAATATTTAAAGAGATAAAGATTCAGAATTTTCAAAAACTGATTAATGATAGCAAATTAAAGATTCAAGAATCACTACAGATTTAGTAAAAACAAACAAACAGGAAACGCACAAAAACCCATATCCATGTTTAGGCATATTATAATAAACTGATGAAAGCCAAAGAACGAAAGAAAATCTTAGAAGCAATCAGAAACAACTGAAATCAG
Source organism: Dama dama (assembly GCF_033118175.1). Taxonomy (NCBI): domain Eukaryota; kingdom Metazoa; phylum Chordata; class Mammalia; order Artiodactyla; family Cervidae; genus Dama; species Dama dama. The sequence goes on along the minus strand of NC_083686.1, from coordinate 13,527,663 downwards.
AAACAAAAGATGATCTTTACAAGTATTTAAAAGACAGCTAAACTAGGATTTTACACCCAATGAAAACATTCCTCAAAAATGGAGATAGACGTTTTCAGACAAACAAAATTCTAAGAAAATTTGTCAGTAGCAAATCTAAAATAAACAGAACCTTCATGCAAAAAGAAATACTCTTAAGTGGACACTTAAAGATGCAGGAAAGAATCAAGAGCAATATAAAGTGTAAATCTAAATGAATACTGACTGCATAAACCAAACACAGTATCTTGTGGCGTTGCAAATGCATAAGGAAAGTGAAAGCGAAAGTCTCTCAGTCATGTTCGACTCTTTGCAAATCCATGGACTGCAGAATTCTCTAGACTGGAATACTGGTGTGGGTAATCTTTCCCTTCTCCAGGGGATTTTCCTAATGCACGGATCAAACCCAGGTCTCCCGCATTGCAGGTAGATTCTTTATGTAAAATGCCCAATAAGAAAAGCATTTTTCCTCTGTGAGGGAGAAAAACGAATGGAAATAAAGCATTCTACTGTCTTGAAAGAAGGAACATATTAATGTATGTTATATTTTGGCACACAAAGGATGCAATTCAAAATCTCTGAACCATTAAAATCACAGTAAAAGAATATATAACTAATAAGCTAAATTATTAGTATATAACATATATACTATATATAATCTATATACAATATATAATATATAATAACTAAATTAGAGAGAGAAAATAGAAAATAATAAAACACCTAAACCAAAAGAAGGTAAGAGAGGAGAGGAAAAGGAACATAGAGCAAGTTGGAAAAACATAAACAGAAAGGAGATAGATTAAAACTCCAAATATATTATCATAAAGTTTTACATTAAATATAAATGGACTAAACATTAGTACTAGTAAAAGACATAGTCTTTGAGACTAGATAAATCTTCCAATTGCTCACTACTGTCCTTAACTTGCTCACCAGATTCTCCCTACTTGTTTCCATCTCCTGATACCTCCTTTGTATTATCCAACAATATAGCTATCCACATGCTTCTTGATATATACAAAAAATAATTTCCTGGAAAGGACTGGGCAACTAGAAAACCAGCTATACCCAAATAATTTTTCTTATGTAAAATAAGGAAACTGAAATATTTTTCAGGAAGCTGAAAAAGTGATACCACATGAATAACTATAGAAAGAATATTTTAAAATATAAAATTTATTAATAAACAGGGAATGACTGAAAATGGGCAAAAGTGGTCTTTTTTGGAGTGATGGAAGTGTGCATGGTGATGGGTGCAGAACTCTCAAAATTTACTAAAAATCATTGATTTGTACTCTTAAAAATAATGTATGTAAACTATACCTCACGAAAGGTGTTTTAAAAGTTTCTATGAAAGACAACTCTATGAAGTAGGTATTGTTAGACCCATTTTATGGATGAGAAAATTGAGGGTAAGAACAATTCATGTGCCCACACCAGGTCTGACTTCAACCTTTCATACATGGCACTCTGCTATCACTGTATTTCATATTTATGTTTACAATTTGGTTGTTCTCAAAACCACACTGTAAGGGAGGCCCAGGAGGGTGGGAGTTAACTTACAGATGAGGACACAGAGGCTAGTATGGAATATGACACTGGACAGAAAGCCCCCACCCTGCACAAAACTGTACTCACTCTTCACTGAGGCTGCCAAGTTGGCCCAAGACTCGGTGGATGATGTTCTCATGGTCATCTCTCAGGTGTGTCTGTAGCAGAGTGGACAGTGCATACTCCTCCATCCACACCTAAACCCCACGACAGAGGGACAGGGGTCAACCTCAAGTTCATTTCGTCCTCCATCGCTTTGTCAGATCATACTTTTTGTTTCTTATTTTTAAAAACCTCTTTCTCTTTTGATTTAATTATTTTTTCTCTTATGTGCTAAGTCACTTCAGGCATGTCTGACTCTGTGTAACCCCATGGCCTGTAGCCCACCAGGTTCCTCTGTCCATGAAGTTTTCCAGGCAAGAATACTGAAGTGGGTTGTCATTTCCTGGCACCATTTCTTATATAACTTATCTTCTTATGACTGGCCTGTCATGCCACCTTCTCTGACATAGTTTCCATATGCACATGAATCTCATTCCAGGCTCTTTATTTAATTCTGTGGGTCTGTCTGTACCAAGACATCATACTTTAAGTTCTGCAATTTATAACAAGAGTTCATAGCTGCTAGAGCACGTCTTCCCATATTCTTTTGTACAAAACTGTCTTAGCTATTCTTGGTTCCTTTTCTTCACATATGAATTTTACGGTCTGTATATCAAGTTTGGGAAATAGCTTTTTTGGGATTCATTTTGTAATTAGATTGAATTCATAGACTTATTTGTAGAAATTGCATTTTCCTATCCAAGAACAAAGCCTTTTTCTCAATTCTTTATCCCTTCAATAACGTTTTATAAACTCCTCCACTGGACTGTGTTAGTCACTCGGTTGTGTCCGACTCTTTGTGACCCCACGAACTGTAGCCCGCCAGGCTTCTCTGTCCATGGAATTCTCCAGGAAAGAATATTGGAGTGGATTGCCATTCCCTTCTCCAGAAGAACTTCCCAACCCAGGGATCGAACTCTGGTCTACTGCCTCACAGGCAGATTCTTTACTGTTTAACCTACAGGGAAGTCTTCTCCATTAAGCTCTTATAAATACTGGTCAGATTTATTTTTAGGCACCCTGTAGCTTTTATTCTAAAGGGAATCTTTATGTTATCACTACTGTTCTCTTCTACTGATTTGAAAGTTACCTATTCTATTTCTATTCTATCTACATTTAAAAATTTTAATGTATATTCCTGATTTCACAAATCTAAATCAACATTTCTTTTACCTTTTAGGATTCATGACTGTCAGCACTTCTAGAAATTTCTTATCCATTATCAGTTTCAATATTATCTCTCTTTCATTCTCTCCATTCTCTCCTTCTAGAATGCCTGGAACACTAAGGAAGTCCCCCCCCAGGACTTTCTCATTCTATTCCCATGCCTCCTAACCTCTCATATTTTCCATCTCTTTAGCCCTCCATGCATGTTCCCAACTACTGCCTCACCGTTATCTCCTAGTTCACACAATGTGTCTTCAAAAATATTTAATCTGCTATTTAACTCATCCATTAAATTTCTGTTTTCATGATTACAATTCTCATTCATAAAAGTATGTAGTTTTTTAATATGTCATCTTTTTATAGCATGTCTTATTTTTATCCCAGTAATTCCTCTTTTTTTCCCCTCTGGTTTCAAACATACTTCCTTTATAAGTGCTCTCTAATAGTCCCTTCATCTGAATTTCTTGGTGTTTGTTGTGGTCTAAACTTGGTGCTTGCTGTATGTGCTGGCTCTCACTTATGGCAGATTGTTCCCTATGTGTTTCGTAATTCTGGATGTTAGCTCATCTTCAGTGTGGCTTTGTTTGTGAAAATCTTGTGAGGTCCCAGGCCACACAACTGATGCACTAAAAAGAACAGCAGAAGCTCAAATCTAAATCTGTCTGTCTCCAAAGCTCAAATATTTCCGAGGTCCACCATGCACCTCCCTAGCTCACTCACATCACCAGGAGAAACAAACACTTAGAAACATGCAGCCAGACTGTGTTACCCAGGGCTCTATCTTTAAGGTCAGACTCTCTGATTTCCCTGCATCTGTAGCTTTTTTCTGGAGAGGGCCATGATGCATGCAGAATAGGGCCAAAGCACAGAGGTTTTCCTGGTGGCTCAGCCTGCAATGCAGGAGACCTGGGTTCAATCCCTGGGTCAGGAAGATCTGCTGGAGAAGGAAACGGCAACCCACTCCAGTATTCTTGCCTGGAGAATCCCATGGGCAAAGGAGCCTGGCAGGATGCAGCCCATGGGGTCGCAAAGAGTCAACCATGACTGAGTGACTAACACTTTCACTTTCACAGAGGCTTTGAGTGTGAGTAAGCAGCTTATTCCTCGGAAGGAAAGTTATGACCAACCTAGACAGCATATTAAAAAGCAGAGACATTACTTTGCCAACAAAAGTCCGTCTAGTCAAGGCTATGGTTTTTCCAGTGGTCATGTATGGATGTGAGAGTTGGACTGTGAAGAAAGCTGAGCACCGAAGAATTGATGCTTTTGAACTGTGGTGTTGGAGAAGACTCTTGAGAGTCCCTTGGACTGCAAGGAGATCCAACCAGTCCATCCTAAAGGAGATCAGTCCTGGGTGTTCACTGGAAGGACTGATGCTGAAGCTGAAACTCCAATACTTTGGCCACCTGATGTGAAGAGTTGACTCACTGGAAAAGACCCTGATGCTGGGAGGGATTGGGGGCAGGAGGAGAAGGGGACGACGGAGGATGAGATGGCTAGATGGCATCACTGACTCAAAGGACATGAGTTTGAGTAAACTCCAGGAGTTGGTGATGGACAGGGAGGCCTGGTATGCTTCGATTCATGGGGTCACAAAGAGTCGGACACGACTGAGCAACTGAACTAACTGACTGAACTGAAGCAGCTTAGGCTTCATTTCTCTGGGCCTTGTGATTTAAAGCACTTACACTTAATCACACAAAATCACACTGTGTTAGAACTGTTTGTTAAAGCCAGTCTCTGATATGTTTTGTGAGAACTCTACAATAACCTGTCAAAGTGCTTAGGAAATCAGAACACTCTAGAAAATTTGACACAGTCTAGATTCCCTAAAAGGTAAATTAACACTGTCACCAAAGTACATGGGGGTCTTTGGTGTGTGTTTTGAAAAGACAGATAAAGCCAGCAACAGGATCCAAAGATGGTCAAGAGAACAGAGATCATCCAACCAAATGGTGCCCAAAGTGGTCACACCATTTCTCTGACCTTATTGAAGGCAAGTTCATGAATGTTTGAACTTAGAAGCAAAGAGCTGCTTCCCTGGGCTGGAGTGTTGACCCTGTTAAGTGCTACTGTGTCATTTTGTGGTTTCCAACATGGTTACTGTTGTTTCAAAGTTTCATTGACTAAGGAGAGAAAGGAAAAGGAACCAGTCAGCACATGCCTGGTATCCACAGGATTTTCCAGGCAAGAATACTGGAGGGGGTTGCCATTTCCTTTTCCAGGGGATCTTCCTGACCCAGGGATCGAACCCAGGTCTCCCGAACTGCAGCCAGACTCTTTACTGTCTGAGACACCGGGGAAGCCCTCCTATAAAGCAGGTGCGTTTAGAAGCGAGGCAGGAGGTGAAGTCAACACCTCAGGCAAACACTGGCATGCTGCGGGAAGGGAGGCGCTGCAGGTTTAAAAGCACAGTCAGAGAAGGTCTCAGGGTGAAGGTGGCTTGGGAGAAAGTCTTTAAGCAGGACAAATGAGGCAGGAGCGCTGGGGAGCTCGAGGCATGCGAGGGAGGCGAGAGTGGAGTGAAAGGGGAGACAGGGAGGAGAGGGAGGGAGTCAACTCCTGACATGTGGGGTTGTGCAGGGCAGGATAAGGTCTCTGGCTTTTACACTGCATGAAATGAGCGCAGAAATGAATTGATGTGACATAGTATCTTTTATCAAGTCTAATGTGCCAGTGATTATGAAATGCACAGTTATTTTAGGTCCCACGCAGAGAGAAAAATCACCGCCAATTAAATTAAGAAGCATCTCAGTTTTAGAGATGTTAAAATATGACTAAATTTGCATCTTAAAAACGAGTGGGAAATATGTTCCCTCTGGAGCAGGGAGGGGTCAAGATGGCAGAATAGGAAGACCCTAAGCCCACCTCCTCCCACGGGCACATTGAAATTACAACTATTCACAGAGCAACTATTGATGAGAATGACCTGAAGAGCAGCAGAAAAAAAATCTACAACCAATGGTATAAAGAATAATGGGAAGTTCCTGTGTAGCACATGGAGCTCAGCTGTGATGACCTAGAGGGGTGGAACGGGGAGAAGGGTGGGAGGCTCAAAGGCAGGAGATATATGAACACCTAATGGCTGATTCACATTATCATATAGCAGAAACCAAGACAACACTGTAATGCAGCTATATTCCAACTGAAAAAACACCAGATTAAAAAAAGAAGAAACCACAATGAGAAGGGTAGAAGGGACAGGGTCAGCGTATAGTCAAGTCCCATAATTACAGGTGGAGGACTCCCAAATGGGAGGATAATTACTATTGCATTGGTTCTCGCCAAACAGTGAGGTGTCCAAAGCTCCCCAGCCCAGGGATCCTGCACTAGGAAGACGAACCCTAAGAACATTTGGCTTTGAAGATCTGCAGGGCTTATATTCGGGAGAGCCAAATGACCATGGGAAACAGAGATCCATCCTCAAGGGCTGCACACAAAATCTCACAAGGTCCAGGAACCAGGGCAGAAGCAGTCATTTGAAAGAATCCTGGGTCAGATCCACCTGATGATCTTAGAGAGCCTCCCAGAGAGGTAGGAGGAAACCAGAGCTCCGTCTGGGGAGAGAGGCACTGGCAGCAGCCATTTGGGGGAGCTCTTTCTACCACAAAAGCGGTGGAGAATTTGTCTGCCATGCAGGAGACCCAGGTTCGATCCCTGGGTCAGGAAGATCCCCTGGAGAAGGAAATGGCAACTCACTCCAGTATCCTTGCCTGGAGAATCCCCCAGATGGAGGAGCCCAGTAGGCTACAGTCCATGGGGTCGCAGAGAGTCAGACACGAGTGAGCAACTAATACTTTCTACCATGAGGGCACATGCTCGGAAGCACTCTTTCTGAATCCCCGCTCTGGCTTATGAGCACAGGGGTCCCGCCTCGCCCACCAGCCTGGCAGCACCAATACTGGGGCACCTCAGGTGAAGTAGCTAGGCAGGCAAGGACACGAGCCCACCCACCAGCAGGCCAACTGCCTTAGGGCCTGTAGAGCCCCCAGCTGGCCCAGGACCCGACCCTGCCCATCAACTGGTGGCCCGGTACTAGCCCCAAGACCAGCCTCACTCACCAGTGGTCTTAGTAGTATTTTTTGGATTTGTCTCCTCAGGGGGCTTCCCAGGTGGCTCAGTGATAAAGAATCCACCTCCCAACCAGGAGACTTGGGTTCGATCCCTGGGTTGGGAAGATCTCCTGGAGGAGGAAATGGCAACCCACTCTAGTATACTTGCTCGGAAAATTCCATGGACAGAGGAGCCTGGCAGACTATGGTCCATGGGGTCACAAAGAGTCAGACATGACTGAGCACCACCACCCACCCATGTCTCCTCAGGCAAAGGAAACAAAAGCAAAGATGAGCAAATGGGACTAAATGAAACTAAAAAGATTTTGCACACTGAAGGAAACTATCAACAAAATGAAAAGGCTGCCCACTGAATGGGAGATATTTGCAAATGATGCACCCCATAGCAGTAATTATCTTGGGTCCACCTGCACAATCAGGATAATCTCCCCATCTCAAGATTCTTAACTTACTTCCCATCTGCAAAGTCCCTTTGCCATGTCAGCAAGGTAACATTCACAGCTTTTGGGAATTAGGACAAGGACATCCTTGAGGGGACACTAGGCATCTTTCTGCCTAACCCAGCAGACTGGCGAGAAGCCCACACACCTGTATTAGAATGGATCACACTTTGAGGACCACTATTCTACATCCTATTCCAATTGTGTAACTAACAAAATCCACAATATTTAACAACTTCCCTGAGCAATGGGGCATGAAATAACCAAGACCATTTACCTAGAAAATAGGTGGAAAATGAATTTTATAGTCTGGGTGTGTGTGTGATTTTCCATGAAGGGTTTTGTCGGTCCTTTTCTTCTCATGACTAAATATTCATCTCGACCATAGAAAGTTCATCTCTCATTTTCATCAACAAGGAAATATGGAAAGTGGGAGAGAATATGGGTCTCTAAATATCTTATGGTAATTTAAGGCAATTAAACAATCAATCAGTAAATTAATTTTGACATACACACTTTGAGAAAGCAGTCTTGGGTCATATTTATTTAATCAGTTGATGAGGTCATTAACCTTCCTGTTAGCTTCTTGCATGCAAAACTCCTTTCAAAATACTTCTGCAAAACATAGGAAAATTCACATAAAGGCATATGCTCACAAAGTAAGTGAATTAAAAAATAAAACCAGAATCTCGGCACTGTCTGATATCTGCTTAAAATAAAAGATTCATAACTAGAGGTTTTTGGGTGAATCATAAGTCTGTGCCTAATAATTTGTCAGAACTGAAATTCTGAATTTTTTTCAATATCAGTGTTATGAAGTGATTAAATAGATACAGTGCAAAGGTCTTAGTCTGCATTTGCCTGCATTACCTTGCAGCAACCATGTAGGATATTTTGATCCATATTTTTCACATGAAAGCTGAGATTCAGAGAAATTCAGCAAGTTGTACAAAATCACAGAGTTGTGGGAAGTCAGCTAACTGGCTAAAGTCACTCAGCCCATTAATGCCATTGTTGTTGTTTTGTCTCTAAGTCATGTCCAACTCTTTTGTGACCCCATGGACTGTAGCCTGCCAGGCTTCTCTGTCCATGGAATTCTCCAGGCAAGAATACTGGAGCGGGTGGCCATTTCCTTCTCCAGGGGATCTTCCTGACCCAGGGATTGAACCTGCATCTCCTATGTTGGCAAGCAGATTCTTTACCACTGAGGCACCAGGGAAGCCCATTAATGGGATTGCACGCATGTGGGCCAAGTTGCTTCAGTCATGTTTGACTCACTGAGACCCTATGGACCATAGCCCGCCAGGCTCCTCTGTCTCCAGGCAAGAATACTGGAGTGGGTTGCTATGCCCTTCTCCAAGGAATCTTCCCGACCCAGGGATCAAATCCATTTCTCTGGAACCTCCTGCATTGGCAGCTGGATTCATTACCACTGAGCAACCACGGGAGCCCATTAATGTGGCTGCCCTGCTTCAAATGCAGGCATTCAGCTTCCAAGGGTAGAAACCTGTCTGCAAACCACAACTGCCTCTAAAAGGCCTGATGGAGAGCCAACATCAGAGGCACTTTAGATCCATCTGGTGAGCTTTCCAAACCACCAAGGCCCAGGTTTCCCCCTGCTTCTCCAGAGATGGCAAATGATATGGCCTGGGATCCAGGATTTGTATGAACTGGAGGAATTCAGCTTCATGTACATGCCCTGGTGATCCTGTGCTAATTTCCAAAGCTGCATATTATCCCTGGTAATGCAGGGAAGTTTTCTTGAGCATTTGCTATGTCCCAGCTAGTGGGTTTTGAATAAGGAGGTGAAATAAGAAAATCAAGGCTACTGCTCTCTGGGACCTACCAGCCACATATGCAGGAGACTACTACGGGTCAGAGGACAACAGATGAAGCTGACGGCAGACTGAAATTAATTAGAAGGAGATCTAATAAACTGGACAGGCGGGTAACGAATTAGAAGGAGATCTAATAAACTGGACAGGCAGGTAACGAGACCTGTGCCCACCCAGAGGGAAAGGTCCTATGTTTGCGTGGTGCTTCCATTGACTTTTTGGTAGTTTGGATAGCTCCCGTTACTTTCTTTGGAAAACTTCTATCACATGCCTACATTGAGGGCTCATTTCTAACTAATGGAACACTCAACTGAAAAAGACATGACGTTTCTCACAACCACCACCTAGGGGTGAGCAGTCCAGGGCTGGGACAGTCCACCTCTCTGCCCCACCCTCCTTCATCTCGTCTCTAAGTCAAAGCCAGCAGTCCTCCACTCCTCCCATGCCTGCTCTGGGCAGGAAGAACAGGAAATGCTTGGAAGATGTTTTCTAGTAACGTGACCTTTGTATTAGCAAACAGAAGCTCCCTGTAGATATCACACCTTGTCTCATAGGTTAGAACTCTGTCAACGCGGCCACTTCTAGAAACTGGGATATTGAGCACATTAGTTTTGCAGTCTCTAGCATGTAGGAAAGCAAGAGAGAAAGGAAATGGGGGCATTTTCATGTGTTACATTTGGAAATCTGACAGTTCTAATTTTTTAAAAATAAAATTGATGTATATTAGCTACCTATGGCTGTTGTAACAGCACCACAAACTCTGTGGCTTCAAACAACACAAATTTAGTAGCTTACAGTTCTGGAGGTGAATCTGGAATGAAAGGAACAGGACTGTTTTCCTTTGGAGGCTCTGGGTGGGGTTGGAATCTGTTCCTTGCCTTTTCCAGCTCCTCAAGGGCACTCATTCCATGGCTGATGCTCACCTCCCTCCAGCCTCTGCCCAGGACATTACATCTCCTCTGACTCTGACCCTCCTCCTTCCCTCTTAAAAGGACCCTTGTGATTACACTGGTCACTCAGATAATTCAGAATAATCTTCATGTCCCCAAATCCTTCATTTAATTGCATCTGCAAGGTCCCTTTTGCTATGTTAGGTAACATGTTCACAGGTTCTGGTGATTAGGATGTAGGGGCATTATTCTGTCTACCACACATATTATTGTTCAGTTGCTCAGTCATGTCTGACTCTGCGACCCTACAGACTGCAGCATACCAGGCTTCCCCGTCCTTTGCTATCTCCCAGAGTTTGCTCAAACTCATGTCCATTGAGTTGATGATGCCATCCAACCATCTCATGGTCTGTTGCCCTCTTCTCCTCCTGCCCTCAATCTTTCCCAACATCAGGGTCTTTTCCAATGAGTCAGTTCTTTGCATCAGGTGGCCAGTGTATGGTTTTAATGATGAAACAGACTTTCACTGAAAAATAGGAGTCCCCAGAGTGCAGCCCCTCCCACCCCTCCCTCGGTCCACTCCCTTGAAGAACTACCTTCTGCCATTTACTTCTGTTCTAAAGAACAGGCTCTGGGCGTCATCTCCTGACTTCCTACACTGGGCGAGGAGGGGTCTGCTCTCTTCTCCCCCTCCCATCCCAGCCCACCCGGCCGGCCGTTGTGAAAGGCTGGCAACCAGAATCTTGGTAAAGCACTCAGCACAGGCACTCGGGGATGCTCAGTGAAAGAAATGCCTCATTATCCTTCAAATGTTAGTGGAAAACGCAGACTCTAGACCCAGTTTTACAAAATGCCACACCTGCTTTTCCTGCTCTAGGAGATCCTGGAAGAGTTTCCACTGCTGGCTCCGGAAGCGGTCCGACTTCTCCAGCTGCCGAGTCGAGTTCTCCTGGGCCTCCTGCCTTAGGTATTCACACTCTGCCTGGGAGAGGTCGGTCACACCGGGGAGCGTCTGCAGGAACAGGATGTCGGCGAACTTCTGGAAAGTTTCCATGGTGCTGCGGTACAGCTCCTGAAACCGAGAGCCACAAGACGGAGTTACAAGTCGTGGTCTTGCCCTGGGCAGGGCCTAAGGTCTCCCCATAAGACACAGGAAATCTGGTGAAGGGAATTGTCCAATCACACACGTGTGTGCACATGTGCATGTGCACAAACACACACTTACAAAGTAGGGAAATACCGCTGCCTTCCAGCCCTCTCACCCGCACCTAGTCAAGCCCCAGACCTGCCACCTTGACCCAGTGAGCCCTTACTCACTGGCATCTCCTCTAAACCTCCATCCAGATTAGGTTCACAATCCCTCCCTGGTCTCCCGGCCTCCCTCCATCCTCCACACTTAGGTGAGTTATTTGCAGAAGCACAGCTCTTTCATTTCCAGTTCAAATACCTTGGAGGGCTTCTCTTTCCATTGCAATCAGAATTACCTAGCAGGGCTTCAAGGCGGTCCTGACTCATTACTCACCATTCTGCTCCTTCATCCCACCTTCCCCACTCCATTCTCTTCCTAAAAATGTATCTCTTTAATTGTGAAAAATAAAAACCTATAGATAATAATATATTAAACTTTCTGAATCCACCATTCAGTTGTCTTTTATCCCCCTAGATTAAAAACACTAAAACTTGCAGGATAAGTTGGAATCCGTTAAGTTCCCTCTATAATTCTTTTCCCCTTCCTCCTAGTCTCCTCAGAATCAGCCATCCCCATGAATTCAGCATCTGTCTCCAATTTAGATGTCTATACTTTCACTATATGTGATGTCCACAAACATGGCCTTTGGTGTGCCTGTTAATTCACATAAATGACATCTCATTGCATGTTTCATTATACAGATTCTTTGCAAGCTTCTACACTTTGCCCCACCTCCAGGCACTTTCACATCTGAAATGGACTCCTCTTCATCCTGCAAAACCCTTACCAAAAAATCCCTTCTCTGTGAAGCCCTGCCTGGGCCACTCAGACTAACAAGGGCATTTCCGACCCTGGGCTCCTGCAGCTCTTTGGTTAGCCCCACCAGGGCATCAAAACTACAGTTCACCTGTCATTCCTCCTGGATCACAACTGCCTGAGAGTGGCTGCATCATACTCTGTACCTACGTCTCACACCCTCCCAGACCAAGCACCTGGCTGCAGTTTCCGAATGCATCGCACACCAACAGGAGGCAGAATGCCCATTCCCCCTTCTCCATTTAGGAACTCCCCACACGTGCTCCAAACTCTATGTGAGGTCTCCTCTTCTGAGAGGCCTCATGACCACAGGGCTTTTTGTGGCCACTAGTTGTTTGATTATCTTTTCCATGGACTAGACCATGAGGTTTCTCAAGAACAAAGTCTTATTACGTTAGCATCTATAGCTCCTAGAAGAGCACCTGGCAAATATCAGGTAATAATATTAAAATTGTTATTAATTACGAATTCTTACTGTGTGCCAGAGTGTCATAAACACATTTCTTGCATAATCTCATTCATCCTTCTAATAGTCCTATGTAGATGTTCTATTAGAATTAACAATATTTTATAGGCAAGAAAAATAAGACCCAAGAAGAGAAGTAGCTGGACATCTGTAGAGGGTGGATTCTGACTACTGGACTATTGGACTCATGCTCCTAACTTGTGTGGTATGAGGATAATTGTGTTTTTTTTGGTAAAAAAAAATTCTTACCATCTCATCTAGTGTACCTAGCTCATACTTGGTGGGCTCAATGAATATAAGTTAAATTTAACTCCATGTTAATTAAACCCAATGACTCGTGAGTGCATGCTCAGTCATGTCTGACTCTTAGTGACCCCGTGGACTGTAGCCCCCAGGCTCCTCTGTTCATGGGATTATCCAGGCAAGAATACTGGCGTGGGTTGCCATTTCCCCCTCCAGAAGATCTTTCTGACCCAGGGATCGAACCCGAGTCCCCAGCATCCCCTGCATTGGCAGGTGGATTCTTTACCGCCAAGACACCTGGGAAGGCCAAACTCAATGACTACCATGCTCTAAAAAGCTCATGGTCAAACTGAACTTTGTTTGGAATAAAGTGCCCATGACAGGGGCATAAAGGATCTGCAGCCTTTTAAAAGACTTAGAAAAATAAAAGAAAAAAAAAAAAAAGAGAGAGAGGGAAAAAAACAAAAAGAGAGAAAAAAAAAAAAAAAAAGACTTAGAGATCCTACTTCTGATAGTGGCCAGCCAGGTAATTTGAACCAGTTTTTACCACTGAGGATGAATGTTTTTAAAAAGCTGGACAAAATGTTTATTAAACCATCATAAAAGTCCCAAAGAGCTAACAAGGTAGTATAGAGTATAGAGTCCAAGGTCTGGGAGAAGACGGCATCAGAGAAGCATGCTCAGCCTTTGGGCTCCATTTATATACAGGGTGTAGGTCAATCCAAGGGGCATGCCTGCACAGCTGATGGACCCTGGTCAGCCTCCAGTAGTCGAAGTGGAGTTCATGGCTCACCATGAGTTGGGGCCTGGGTAAAACATTCCACACCAAGGATTGGGAACCCAAAAGCTGTGATACAGAAACATGAGTGAAATGGAAAGAAATCAGATCTGACAGGTTTAAACACACAGCAACCTGGAGTCTGTTCATGTGGGTGGCCCAGTGTATTTCTAGTTTAGGCATTGAATTAGGGGATTCCAGATCATTAGAGACCCAATCATCTGGCAGAAGCAAAGGGAAAAAATCTTTGGTAAAGGAGAGCATCACTGTGTGCCTGAAAATATTTTTAAAAAATAATGTACAAATCTGAGATAAGGCATACCGTGAAAAATACACAAGTGTACAAGAAGTACACAAGGAGATGAGAATACAAGGAGGGAACACAAGGAGACAAGACCATGCCCAAAGATCTACACAAACAACAGACACGTGAACCCACAGGCTGTCTGGAGAGCACAGTACAGACTTTAAGACTGATGCTCACTATGCTTCTGATTTGAAAGCCACTCTTCAGCCTTAAAGCAAAGACCTGGAGATTACAAAAAGTAATGCTATTTAGTTTTTGTTTTTGTTTTTTTTTTTTTACAAAAAATTAAAACTTCTAGAATTGAAGAACACTATCCAATAATAGGAACCCAATGCAAAGGTTTCACTGCAGTTTAGATGCAGTTGAAGAGAGAATAAGTACAGGAAGACAGATCAGGAGAAAATCCAGGACAAAGTAAAGAGAGACTAAAGGATGTTAAATATGGAGGAGAAGATGAAGGCTAAAGGATACAGTGAGAAAGTCCCACATGTTTAACTGGAGTCCCTAAAAGAAGGACGGGAGAGTTCAGACAGAAGTCATATTTGAAGTGACAGTGGGTGAGAAATCTCTCAAAACTGATGCAACAAATTTACAGATGATGAAACAGAGGCTTCATCTGTACTTGTGAAAGAGAGGTTAAATAAATTTTGTTAGTTCACCCACAGGGCCCCAGTGGCCAGGCTTTACCACACATGATCTAACCATGAGGCTCTTAAATGAATTTTTCTAACAATGAATGAATGAGATTATAACTAGCACCTAATAAACACAGGGTCACTTTTGCTGCATTAATAGTAGATAAAACAGTCTTTAGGAAAAAAACCTTCCTCTAGAGAGAAAGGGGAGCAGTTCATAATATCAAAAGGTTTAATTCACCAGAAAGATGTAAAGTTTCTAAATTTGTATGCACTTAATGAAAAAAAATGAAGGTGTCAGTCACTCAGCTCTGTCTGACTCTTTATGACTCCAAGGACTATAGCCCACTGGGCTCCTCTGTCCATGGAGTTCTCCAGGCAAGAATACTGGAGTGGGTTGCCACTCCCTTCTCCAGGGGATCTTCCCAACCCAGGGATTGAACCTGGGTCTCCCATACTGCAGGCAGATTCTTTACTGTCTGAACCATTATCCAAATCATTATAATTTGCCATATTAATAAAATAAAGCTGAAAAGTATAATGTTAATTATGGGAATAAATGAAGAAAATGTGAAATTGTGTATTTCACAAATTGTAATTTCCATGCAGAAGAAACACTCTTAGCAAAATAGGAAATGGAAGGAAGCTTCCTTAATCTGAAAAAATCTATAGCAAACATTTCACCTGAGGGTAGAAACTACAAAGCAATATTAAAAAAATTAATAAGACAAATAAATACAGGGATACACCATGTTTGTAGACTGGAAGATTTGGTATTGTAAAGATGTTCATCGTCACCAACTTGATCCATAAATTCAAAATGCTCATCAAATTGCGGGCTGTATCAGTAACTTTGTAGGATATGGATTGAAGCTGCACATAACTCTTTAATCCAACAATTCTGCTCCTAGGTATATGCCCAGTAGAAACAAGTGCATGTGTGTATCAAAGAGCATCCACAAGAAAGTTCTTGTCAAGAGAATGTGTAATAGTCTAAAATAAGAAGCCACACAAATGTCCATCAACAGTAGGATGGATAAACGGTGGTGTATTTATACAGTGAAATACTACAGATCAGTGAGGAAGAATGAATATTGCTACACATGACAATACAGAGAAATCTCACAAGGCACAAAGCTTGTCTCACAATACAAAGTTGAGAGACACAAACCTAACATGCTATACAATCCCATTTCCATAAAAGCAAAGACCTAATTTCCATGTAAGCCAGGATATGGCTCCTGCAAGCAGGGAAGAGATTGGGATAGGGAGGAGGTATGAGAGGGGTTCAGGGGTCCTGGTCAAGATCTCTTTCTTGATCTGGATGGAGGTTACATAGATCTGTTTTTAATCATCATTTGTTAACCTGTAAGTTTACATGTTATCCATTTATTTGTATCTGTTACATTTCACAATAAAAACAGTTTAATAATATGGGAGTGATTTACATCTTCTTCCAGCCCCTGGAAATCCCAATTTTCTGCCAGGCAGGAGACAGACTTTGAACATTGATTCTCCTACCTTGGAATCTATCGTCCTGCAGCAGTGGCTGTAGACACTAACACATACCTTTTCCTTTCTGTCATGATTGTCAAACTACAAAAATATGCTGTTTGTAAATTCAAGAACTAAAATCACTGCAGATGGTGACTGCAGCCCTGAAATTAAAAGACGCTTGCTCCTTGGAAGAAAAACTATGACCAACCTAGACAGCAGATTAAAAAGCAGAGACATTATTTTGCCAACAAAGGTCTGTCTAGTCAAAGCTATGGTTTTTCCAGTAGTCATGTATGGATGTGAGAGTTGGACTATAAAGAAGGCTGAGCACCAAAGAATTGATGCTTTTGAACTGTGGTGTTGGAGAAAACTCTTGAGAGTCCCTTAGATTGCAAGGAGATCTAACCAGTCCATCCTAAAGGGGAAATCAGTCCTGAATATTCATTGGAAAGACTGATGTTGAAGCTGAAATTCCAATACTTTGGCCACCTGATGCAAAGAACTGACTCATTTGAAAAGACCCTGGTGCTGGGCAAGACTGAAGACGGGAGGAGAAGGGGCTGACAGAGGATGTGATGGTTGGACGGCATCACCGACTCAATGGACCTGAGTTTGAGTAAGCTCCGGGAGTTGGTGATGGACAGGGAGGCCTGGTGTGCTGCAGTCCATGGGGTTGCAAAGAGTCACACATGACTGAGTGACTGAACTGAACTGAAATTTAAGTAAGGTGAACTTTGTAAAAGCTACATGGTTCATTAGTCAAGGCTCTTTCTAGTGAAACAAAAAGCAAAACAAAACAAAACGTGCTGGATCCTGCCTGCTCCCTGGACAGAGACACATCTGCAACGTTGTCATGTGCTCTGACAGGTCACAAAACACAGCGCTCCCACTTTAGGCTGAGATGTTACGTTTGGGAGATGCTGATTCATTCTGTGCCTGAAACAGAACTGGAGTTAATCTGTTCTCTCTCAGCGTGTGTGAGGGGTCGGATCGGCAGGGGGGACCTTGGTGCCTCAGCCTTTTGCACTTTTCCTTGAACACAGCACAGGGAACCCAAGCTGGGGCGGCAGTTCCCTCGGACTCCTCTGTCACTAGGCTTCCGCCTCTGCCCCCTGACCCAGAGGGGCAGTGCCCTTCCCAGGCTTCTTTCAGAGAAAGTTCTGGGGCGGGGCAAGGGCACATATTCTGGAGCCCGTGGAAGGGAGTCTCAATTTCCTGATCTGCAAAAGGGATACGATGCAAAGTCCATCCGTGAAGACAGCACCTGCCTTGAGGACTGATGATCAGGATTACGGACTTCCTAGATGGGTGCGATGGTTAAGAATTTGCCTGCCCATGCAGGAGAGGCAGAAGACTTGGGTTCGATCCCTGGGTTGGGAAGATCTCCTGGAGGAGGGCGTGGCAACCTGCTCTAGTATTCTTGCCTGAAAAAATTCCACGGACCGGGGAGCCTGGCGGGCTTGTCCACGGGGTCACAAAGAGTCAGACGCAACAGAGCAACTGAACATACAGACAATCAGGATTAGATACGACACACAGCACAGGGCAAGCACTTCATAAACACTGGCTCTTATCATTCCAGAGAGGCTGGGAGGGTTAGTGTGGATCTCAAAAAGGCTGCCTATGGCTATTTTCCTTCCAGGAACTGAGTGTTTTTGGAGAAAAGGCAGTTTGGTTCCATTTGTCAGCAGGGTAGGGAGAAGGGAGATAAGGAAGGATGCCCTTCCCAGCAGAGGCAGGAGAAAGGTGCCCTTCCCAGTAGTGTGGGTTGAGCTACGGATTTGGGGAAGCAGAAGAGCAGCAGGGGGTCAGCCCAGCAGGGTGGGGCGTTGGGGGGGTTGCGGACTAGGGCAGACAGGAGCTCAGTGCCTCATACAGGAGGAGTCAAGATCCGGCAGTCTGGACCAGCAAGGCATGAATGCGACCAGGTTCGAAGACATCCTGATCACGGTGGGTGGTGACTGAGTGAATAAAACATCCTTCCAGGATCCCACAGGCATGGCCCGGCTCTCTGCCGAGTTTTGGTTCATCACAGGAACCGGAAATGTTCCCCGGCAGGGACGGTACCCTGCGTGTTCTAAGACACACAGTTACCTGCTTCAGAATGGGGTGTGCCCAGGATCCTGGGACAGAACAGTGCAAGGTCGCAGGTCAAGACCCAGGTCAAGTCAGGTCTCTTAAACACAGGGAGTAGGTGGGATCAAGGGTCAGGAGCCTGGGCACCAGCTGCATCGTGCCACTCGCCAGCAGTGTGCCCGGGGTGACTCTTCCTCTCTGGGGCTTCACCCTATCTGCGCCTGGAAGACAGGAGATGCCGGAGACACGTGTGTGGAGGGGCACACTGGGTCCAGGTCTTTCTCTCCCCCAGAGCCATGCCCTTTGCCCCAGAGCCTTGACATGTTTTCCCCAGGGGCGTGGGAAGTACCTCCCCCACCCTTTGACTTTGGGTCTGTCATGTGATCTGCATTGGCCAACAAAATGAGGTGGAGGCCAAGTGGGCTAGTTTGGAGGCCAGTCCTCTGCCATTGCAAGGAGAACATCTCCAGGCCAGCCACTGGTCCCAGGAGGAGAGGAGAGACAGGAAAGCATGGACAAGTTGTGTCAGTCATTCCTAGATCAGCCAACTACTGGCAGAAACACAGACCCTGAGGATAAATCACTGTCATTTTTGGCCTCTGGGTTTTGGGGTATCTCATTGCATAGCATTGTGATTCCACACCAGATGGAAGGGGCCTGAAAGGTGAAAGCTCTGGTTAAAGGTGTCTTATCCTCACAGCATGCATGGGTTCATCCTGCAAATATCTCTTGAGCACCTACTGTGGGCCACGGCCACTGGGTAAATGAGGCTGACGTGGACCCTGACTTTAGGGAGCATAGCCCAGGGTGGGGGCAGGCATCACACAGGAACCCATGGTACACTATGGCAAGTGTGATGGCAGAGAGGCTGGGAGACCTAGGGACAGACCAGGGGATCTAATCGATCTGGAAGGGCTCCCCAAGGAAGTGATGTGTAAGCTGAGACAAGAATGAGAACAAGCCAAACTGGGGGACTGCAGGAAGCAGTATTTAAGCAGCAGAAGAGCATGTGCCAAGGCACTGCGGCAGGCAGGAGAAGGTCACCTTCAGGGAGCTGAGGGATGTCTGAGGTTGGCTGAAGGGCAGGGAGCAATAGACATGACTCCAGACAGGTGGTGAGTGGGACTTGTCATGTGGGCCTCGTGGGCTAGGTCAGGGGGTCTTATGGCCCAAGCAGGGTGGGACTCGTGGACCAGACCAGGTTGGCTTTTGGGTCTTATGTCAGATGGGTCTTATGAGTCAGGCCATGTGAGCACTACATGGACCAGGCTGGGTGGTCATCACGGCCAGGTTAAGGATGCTGGATTTCATCCTGAGAGCTATGGGTCTCATTCTAGGGTGTTAAGTGGGTTCTTTCATATGGTCAACCTACAAAGACGGCAGCTAAGAATCCCTAGATCAGAGAGGTGAAGTGATATCACTTCACCAGTGACCAGGCCTCACAGCTGGTACACAGCTGGGTCAGGCCCACAGCCTGACCTGGGTGACTGTTATCTTACCTGTACTTTTGTACTTCTTTGCAGGGAAATGAGCTGACTGTGAAAATTACTAAAAGGAGAGGACAGGTATAACTGAGTACTACATGGTAACCTGAGGGCACGGGCAAGTCTTACTATGTTTACTGTAAATAAAGAAAACATAAATTAATTACTCTACTTATCGTTGTTGTTCTTGACAACTGTTGATCAGTTGTATCTGACTCTTTGTGACCCCATGAAAGGTAGCCTGCCAGGCTCCTCTGTCCATGGGATTTTCCGGGCAAGAATACTAGACTGGGTTGCCATTTCCTCCTTCAGGGCATCTTCCTGAACCAGGGATCAAATCTGCATCTCCTGTATTGGCAGGAGGATTCTTTATCACCAAGCCACCTAGGAAGCCCACTTACTCTATTAGCCTTATTGAAACAAAAAAGTCACATTCCTGTGGTGTGCTACCATAAGGCAGATGTGAAAGCACCAGTCTATGTTTTCTCAGACTCATTTCTAGTGACGAGGTAGCACACTTTAACCTTGATAAATGACCATGGAATGGCTTCGTCCTCTATAGCACCCACTGAAATCCTCTCTCCAGGGACAGCACCGATATGGTGCCTACACTTCTGTCAACTTTCTTCTCAAGATCCACTTCCAACAGAACACCGCCCCCAAGCCATTGTTTTGGTATTTCTCTCAAACCTAATTTCTTGTACTCTTTGAAAACTTACTGTTTCCCATCTGTGGTAGACAAAATAATGGCTCCCCAGGATGTCCATGTTCTAATCCCTGGACACTTTGAAGGATCCACTTTACACAGTCCAAGATTTCACAGATGTGATTAAAGAATTAAAAGGACCCTGAGATGAGATTATCCTGGATTATCTAGGTGAGTCCCACATAGATAATTCCAAGGGTCCTTGTAAACGAAAGAGAAAGAGGCAGGCAGTCAGAGTGAGAGGAGATGCAGGATGGACACAGACCCAGAAGAAGCCCAACTGTGGCTTGGAGATGGAGCAAGGGACCAGGAGCCAAAGAATGCAGGTGCCTCTAGCAGCTGGAAAAGGCAAGGACATGGATTCTCCCCTGGAGTCTGCAGGAGGAACACAGCCCTGCTGACATCTTCATTTCAGCCCAGTGAGACCCATTCTGACCTCGAGAAACATCAGGTGATCACTTCTGTGGTTTTAAGCCACTACATTTGTGGTCGTTTATTCTAGCAGCAAGAACACACCACCTTCAGGGTGGCACTGATTACATGACAGTCACTGATTCATTGATTCGCTCATTCATTTACTCATCAATGTTGACTGATTGCCTGCAATGTGTCATCCCCAGCTGGATTCTGCAGAACATGTCACAGCAAGCTACAGGAACGTGGCTTTTTGTTCTATTTTAATAAGACTAGTAGAGTAATTGGACTTCCCAGGTGGCTCAGTGGTTAAAGAACCCACCTGCCAAGGCAGGAGATGCAGGAGACTCCCAGCAAGGACTGCCCGCCCCTTCCCTCACCTTGTCCATCAAACCGCTTCTTCCCATCCGAATGTTAGGGCCCTGGGCCTGTACCCCAGGCTCCCCAACTGTGTGACCTTGAACAGAATTTCAGTGCTGTGCAGGAAAGAGCTGACCTTGCTAACAGAGAGGCCTGGCCTTAGTCCTTGCTTCCTAGGAAGTGACTGCTAAGTTCTTCGAATGTCCTGCTTGATAAGAGGGTCTCTGTTTACCTGGTGACCTTGGGCAGCTTTAGACAATCTATGACCATGATGTGGTTTAGGGTGGGGCTCTTGGGCCAGGTGGCATCAGCTCCAGCTCCAGAGAGTCTGAGGGTTAAGGTGAGCAATGCTGGTGGTCAACCACATCTACATGACTGAGCCCCAGTAAGAACTAGGGATGCTAAGGCTTGGGTGAGCTTCCTTGGTTGGCAATGCTCAGTATGTAATGTCAGACACAATTCTTGGAAGAAGTTAGTGCTGTCCACGACTTCACTGGGACAGGACAACTGGGAGCTTCCTGTATGCAACTCTAGACTCTGCCCATTTGCCTCTTTTCTTGGCTGACTTTGATCTGTAGCCTAAACTGTGACCACAAGAACAGTTTTCAGTGAGTCCTTCCAGAGCAGGAATCCAAGCCTCTGGAATCTAATACCTGATGACCCGAGGTTGGGGGGATGTAATAATGACAGAAATAAAATGTACAATAAATGTAATGTGTTTCGATCATCCCCAAACCACTCCCTCCCATCCTCCACACCCCTCCGGAAAATTGTCTTCCACAGAACTTGTCCCTGGTGCCAAAAAATTTGGGGACTGTTCTGTAGCTGTTGAGAGTCCCTTAGACAGCAAGAAGATCAAACCAGTCAATCTGAAAGGAAGTCAACCCTAAATATTCATTACAAGGACTGATGCTGAAGCTGAAGCTCCAATACTTTGGCCACCTGATGCCAAGACTCAGCTTATCGAAAAGACCCTGATTCTGGGAAAGACTGAAGGTAGGAGGAGAAGGGGATGACAGAGGATGGGATGGTTGAACGGAATCATCGACCCAATAGACATGCGTTTGGGCAAACTCTGGGACATACTGAAGGATGGGGAAGCCTGGAGTGCTGCAGTCCATGGGGTTGCAAAGAGTCGGACATGACTGAGCAGTTGGACAACAACAAAAACAAGCACTGTTCTATAGAACTGAACTTGAGGGTGGTCTTGGGCACCTCTGGGTTTGCATTTGATATCAGAAGTGAGGGTGGTCTTGGGGACTACTCACAAACATGTCACGAGTGCCTGTCTTTATTATTTCTGCTTTGTTCAAAGACAAAAGTTTCACTTTTTTGCCTCTCTTCTTTGCCCTACCTTCCTGGGAGAACCAGAAGCTGTGAGAGCTGAACTTGGCAGGGTTGTTATCATCCTACACACCCAGGAGCTCTTCAGGAGACAGCGTGGGGAGAACAGTCAGAAGTAAATAAACAAATAAGCAGGTCTCTGGGGCACCCTGCGATGTGACGGTGGCAAACTCAGTGCCTGTCATTATCAGGAAGACTCTGGGCTCATTTCAAGAATCCCTTTAAGAGTCGCCAAGATGTGTAATTTACAGGCATCCATCTCAGTCAAACTGAAAATTTACTGTTTGTTTAAGAGGCCAAGAGACACAAGGAAGTTAGAATAATGCACTTTTCTCTGTAGCCTGAGCACCATTAGGTGGTGATCAAATTTATCTCACAGCCACCGTGCCTACACTATCTTGATCAGTGTCCAGAGAAAGGGGGGATTATGTCTCCGTGTGACCAGGTCTGGGAAAGAGCCAGCAGACTGCAAGGCAAGTTACCTCATGAGCCTGATCAGTGCAGACACACCCTTCCAGACGATGAGTGATAATAACCAGGCTCATGATAACAGATTTTTAAGTGCTCACTGTGTGCCATACACATTTCTTTTTATATGCTTTGCACAGGTGAACTTATTCAAACTTCTGAATAGCCATAGGAAGAAAATTTATTATCCCCACTTGAAGAGGAGACCCAGATGTTGACCATCAAAGTAGACCCCCATCCCATGCCTTCTCACCACCTCCACCAGCGTCATCCAGGCCCAGACCCCCAGCATCTCTTGTCTGGACCTCTGCAGAGCCTCCCCAGGGATCCCTGCTTCCACTTTTGTCCCCTAAAGTCCATCCTCCATACAGAAATCAGAGGATCCTTCAGAAACACGAGGCAAGTCACTTCCCTACTCAAAACATGCCTGAAACTTCCCTTCTTACTCAGAAGTCAATGCAGGGACTTTCCTGGTGGTGCTAAGACACTGAGCTTCCAATGTGGGGGGAGTGGGTTTGATCCCTGGTCAGAGAACTAGATTCCATGTGCCGCAACTCATGATCCATGATGCCACAAGAAAGATCGAAGATCCCGCATGCTGTAACTAAGAGCTGGTACAGCCAAATAGATAAATAGATATGTATATAAAAGAAGTCAATGCAAATGTCTTCAGATGGACTGCAGGGCCCTATGAGACAAGGCTCTGACCTCAGTCCATCCCTCTTTCCCCCTCCCCCACGGCTGCCACATTGGCCTCCCTGCTGGAACCTTACACGTGCCTCCCAAACTTCACAAAGATGAAGTTTTTTCTTTGGTTAGCTGTTGAGGCCCCAGTGCTGAGACCGTGGGTTGCACAAAGCATTGCTTGATCATATTCACTGAACAAATGAACTAACAAGCTCTCAAGCTTACAGCTGGTTGGTGAGGAAGCCACACTCTCACCCTGGATCCAGAGTCGTGCTTACCATATCTGGGCTCAGGGCCTCCTGCTCAACACGCTCAGAGATTGAGCAGAAGGGGAGACGTTAACTGAGCACCAGCCATGGGCAGGCCCTCAGCCCTGCCCCCCTGCACTCTGCGCTGCCACAAAGGCCAACAGGCTTTCTGTCTCCATCTCCCAGATAAGGAAAAGGGCTCCGAGAGGTTAAGGCTCTCCTCGTTCAAGGTCGCGCACCCAGGAACATCCTCGCCAGCATTCCAGTCTTCCAATCAGCTTCCTTCCACTACACCAGAGGATTTCAACCTCGTTCTTTTGGAAATACCAGGTAAAGTTGTTCCCAATACTCAAGGCAATGAGTTCCACATTTAAGGGATGTAAACTTAACCAAAGTTATCTGGAACCAAGGGACTTCCCAGATGGTGTAGCGATAAAGAACCTGCCTGCCAATGCAGGAGATATAAGAGATTCAGGTCCAGTCTCTGACTCAGGAAGATCCCCTGGAGGATGGCACAGCAGCCCACTCCAGCATTCTTGCCTGGAGAATCCCACGGACAGAGGAGCCCGGCAGGCTCCACGGGGTCGCAAAGAGTCGGACATGACTGAAGCCGCTGAGCACACATGCATGTATGGACCAGAGGGCTCTGTGTGAAATGACTGAGAGCCGAAGAAGTGATGCTTCTGAGCTGTGGTGTTGGAGAAGACTCTTGAGAGTCCCTTGGACTGCAAGGAGATCCAACCAGTCCATCCTAAAGGAGATCAGTTCTGAATATTCATTGGAAGGACTGGTGTTGAAGCTCAAGCTCCACTTGGCCGCCTGATGCAAAGAGCTGACTCAGTTGAAAAGACCCTGATGCTGGGAAAGACTGAAGGTGGGAGGAGAAGGGGACGACAGAGGGTGAGATGGTTGGATGGCATCATGGACTCAATGGACATGAGTTTGAATAAGCTTCGGGAGCTGGTGATGGACAGGGAGGCCTGGTGTGCTGCAGTTCATGGGGTCGCAGAGTCGGACACGACTGAGCAACTGAACTGAACTGATGTGAAATGACAACATGAATAATAGGAAACAGCTCTGCACTGACTCTGGAGGAGAAGCTGGCACAGGCCTCTGGCCATTTCTTTCAAAAGCACCTGCACAGAGGCACAGAACTGCCAACACCCCTTCACCTTGCCCCCAACCCCTCCTAACACAGGGCACTTCCAAGTGCCTCCTCCCGAGATGCAACTCCAGCAGGGACTGCCGCTCACTCACACCCACCAGCCTCTCCTCTTATTAGAAACAAGGGTGTCTTTACCTCCTTGACCAGACTTTAACGGGCCAGTAGCCAGACCAGCCATGGTAAAGCCAAAAGTACAGCATCCTAAGGATATTGCTGGGGGGATGAGGCTGTGGTCACATGAGCATCATCAACAGATCTTTATTAATAGACAATGCTCTACTCATGGCCACCTGCTGAGACCGGCCAGGCACTGGTATGTGTATCTCCTCCTCATAGCAGTAACTGGATGCTTTCTCCTGGCTTTGAGGAGAAGGAAAGCAGCACTCAGTCGACCAAGACTTTAGATTCTAATCCCAGCTCAAGGGAGGAAGTGACAGCCTGCTGGACACTAACTCCTTCCTGACGAGAGTGCAGATGGGCACAGGGGTCCTGGACATCATCAGTGGCAAGCGCCCCTGAGTTGTAGCCCACCAGATTCTCACCCCTTCCCCACCAAAGCAGTGGTCCTCAAACTCTGCTGTGCATCCGGATGTGATTAACATGGAGGAAACTGAGACACAAGTGAGATAACCAGCTTCCAATTACACAGCTGGTCAGTGGCTGGGATGGGACTGGACCCTAGGCCAGTCTGGGTTCAGAAACTTGTCTTCACTGCTGTAGTCACAGCCCACGCTCACCAGCATGGATCATGGGGAGCACAAGAGCACTGAAGTTGGAGAGACTTACTTTAAATCCCATCTCACTGCAGCAGGTTGGCTGTGGGAACTAAGCAGGATGGTTGAGCCAGCTCAGAGAGGTTTTGTAACCAGCCCATGGTCACACAGCATGTGAGGACCCAGAGGGGACTAGAACGCAGTATCCTCACTCCCAGCTCAGGGACTTGAGTCCTGACTCCCTTGGGGACGGTGTTGTTCCTTTCTTGCCTGGGAATCTTGGGCTTTGACAAATTGAATCCCACCTGGCTTTTTTCTCAAGAAAACCCTTCCTGGCTCCTCATCTGTGAAGTCAGGAAAATGCAGTTTCTGTCTCACAAGAGTCTCATGAGGATGAAATGATGAAATACTCAGGAAGCACTTAGGACAGGGGCTGGGTCTGAGCAAAACTGGCTCCGGCATCAGTGTCCTGGGGTTGCTGAAACAAGGTACCCAGATGACAGAAGTCTATTCTCTCACAGATATGGAGGCCAGAAGTCAGAAATAAAGGTGTCAGCTTCTTCCGGAGGCTCTAGGGGGACCCTTCCTGCCCCTTCCAGCTTCTGGAGGTGCCAGGTGTTCCTTGGCTTGTGGCTGCATCACCCCAGTCTTGGTCTCGTCTTCACACGGCTGCCTCCCTGTGTGTCTGCGTCCTCACGATGACCATCGCGTAAGGACACCAGTCATCAGATTTAAGGCCCATGCTAACCAAGAATGATCTCTTCTCCACTAATCACAACTGCAAAACCCCCCTGCTTCCACATTAGTTCACATTCTGAGGTTCCCGGTGGACATGAAATGTGAGGTTCACCATTACGGATGGAATTACATCCCTCCAAAATTCATATACTAAAGTCCTAACCCCCACTCTGACTATATTTGGAGATACAGCCTTGGAAGAGATAGTGAAAGTAAAAGTGAGATCACAGGGTGAGGTCCAAATCTGATGGGACTGGGGTCCTTGTAAGAGGAGGAGACACCTGAACTTCCTCTGCCATGTGAGGGCACGGTGGGAAGGTGGCCGTCTCCAAGCTGGGAAGAGAGGGCTCATTGGAACCCAACCCTGATGACACCTTGATCTTGGACTTCTAGCCTCTAGAACAAGGAGAAAATAAATGTCTGTATTTAAGGTCCAGGCTGGGCACTTTGCAAACTCATACAGATGCCCCTGAACCCCGCATTGCTGCCGTCATGATGGGGGTTGTGCTCCTTCCCCGTTCTTGTATTCTGCCTGGGCTGCCTGCTGACTCCCGGTTCACTAGGAGCCTGTCTCCCACTTCAAAGCCTGTCTCAGGCATCACCTTCTGTGGATGGCCATCTTTGAACTCACCTTCACCCCCCTGTCCCTGGCGTCTCTTACCCCTCCCTTCTGCATCCATTGGCAGAGATGCTGTAAGGGCAGTGAACTTGGACTGGGCAAATCCCAGGTGCCAACTCCTGTCTGGTCTCATGCACATTCAGTGCCCACAACAGCACCGTGAAGAAGGGCATCACTGGCCCCATTTCACAGATAGGGAAACTGAGTCCTAGAGAGGCCAAGTAATGTTCTGGAGGTTGCACCGTGAGGAGGGAGGAGAACCAGGATGCAGGCTCAGGCCCCCTGAATCCAGGTGGACCTTCTCTGGGGCACTCCCCACCAACATGGCACATGTCACCTTCCTTCCTGACTGGGGCCACATTTCCACCTTCCCAGCAGCTCTGGGTCCTGCCTGGGGCAGGTTCTCTGTCTGTCTCAGTCATCATCATATCCCAGAGACCCTCTGACTTTGGAGGGCTTGGGTGCTCTCTCCTGTTTTCTCAGAGCCAGCCCTCATCTCAGGCTAAATGAGGTTGCCCAGGGAGAAAGAGGTGGCACTGGCACTCGAACCCAGGCCTCTATTTCAAGCCTAACCCTCCTTCCTCATCACCTCTCCACACTCACAACACTCATCGACACCAGGCTACTCTCAACATGGGTGAGCTGACTTTCAAAGACCCTTGCCTCCTGGAACATGTGGAGGTGAGGGTCCCAAAGATCTCAGAAATGGAAGGGGCCTCGGATGTGACCTGGACCAACAACTGCCCTCCCTGGTTTCTGCCCAGTGGGTCTCGGGGTCCCTGGCCCCCGAGGCTGTGAGGTTCTCACGCATGCCCGGATCCTGAGGTTTCTCTGCCAGTCCCGCCTGGAGGCCACGTACCTGGCAGAGTGCGGCCACGGCCTGGGCAGCCCTGACATCCTCCTCTTCTTCCAGGTCACCCTGCGTCAGCCTCTGCATCTCCAGGATGTCGTGAAATGCCTGTGAGTAAAACAGAGGCTGAATCTGCAGAGAGATGCTGATTTGTTTCCCCTGAACAACCTCCCCAACTGACCCTGCCTCGCACGTCGGAAGGATGGTCACCCGTGATTTATACCCAAGGAAACCGCAGCACAGAAATGTCACATGATTTTCATGGCTTGTGAAATGTGGCTGAGGCTGGGACCAGTGAATCCCATCTCCAGGAAAATAAGAAACTTTTGAATGCTTTTGTCCATCTATCCAACAGGAGAAGACGCCAGCCTCCCCCAACCATCTCCCTGCCCTGTCACAAGCCCCCCAGACATCATTTTCTGATTTCAGCTCCTGAGGATCACCACCCAGGTCTTGGGAGGCCCATCCAGCAAAGCCTGAGCGTTATCAGGGTGGTCAGTGGCCAGTTGAGCCCCTCTGACCATGCGGCTGGCCCAGCCTCGAGGAGCCGGACAGAGTGACAGAGAGTCATGTACCAGATGCTCCAAACACAGTCAGAGAGACCCCTGGGGCCCAAGTATGGAGGGTGGACTCCTCTTAGGGGTCAGCAGAAGGGGAAGAGTCCTGGTGAGGGAGACACATAAGCTGAGTCTTGATGGACAAGGAGGGGTCCTTGGAGGGAAGATGGGAAGCCAATCCAAGCCAGGTTCAAGGAGCAGCAACAGCAGCGGAGACCAGGCAGTCAGAAGCCTCTGGTCTGGATGGGAGCAGAACAGGAGGGGACCTGATAGGGAGGACCAGGAGCCAGAGAGGGAGGGGCTGGGCGAGGGGCCAAAGTCCACGCTCATTCATCAGGCCCTGTTCATTCAGTCGTTTGCCGCCCATTCATTGTTTCAATTATTTGTGCTTTTGTGTCCATCATGCATCCACCCATTCATTCATTTGTTCATGCATTCACTCATTCCTTCTTCATTCACTCATTTATCTGTTCGTCATTTCTCCATTTATTCACTCAGTTATGTGTTCCTCTGTGGGTCATGGAGAAGGAAATGGCACCCCACACCATTATTCTTGCCTGGAGAATTCCATAGGCAGTGAGGAGCCTGGTGGGCTCCATGGGGTCGCAAAGAGTCAAACATGACTGAGCGACTAACACTTTGTGGGTCCATCCATTCATTCATTTGTTCACTTATTCTTTCATTCACTGAGTCATTCATTCACGCAGGCATCCACTCAACCCTTCCCTCCTTGGTCCCACGTCTCCTGAGCATCAGTGTGCACCAGCCTGGGCTGAGATCCTGGATTGCAGAGCTGAGGCATCACCGCCTCCACACTCAGGACTCCCCCTGAGCCATGTGACGTCAGGGAGGAGGACCCAGCAATCTCAGAGTAACAGAAAACTGTATAATCATATCTTATCACTCTCATTTCAAATGGATCTTCTCAAAGACAGAAGCAGCCCCCACCCCACTTTATATCAAATCCTAGAAACCCTAGGCATGGGTCCTGGGAGGAGGCTCTGTGGGTGGGGAAGAGCGCTGGACCAGGGACCTGGGGATGAGAAGACTTCTCCATCTTTGAGGGTCCCTCTGCTGGCTTCTCAATGGGGGGTGGGGGAGGTAGCCACACTACTATGCTGGCCCCCAGGGAAGACCAGTATCTGTGCTCTGGGCCGAGCCTGGACCCCGATACGGTCCTGCCATCTCCTTGGCAGAGCAGAGACAAGCAGATGCTCGCACAGAGAAATAGTCAGGCCATGGCTGTCCCTCGCTTGGTCTGGTTGAGTCCCAACAACCCCATTAGTAGGTGCGATGATTCCCAATGCACAGATGAGGAAGCTGAAGCCAAGTGGTCAGCCAGACGCAGCGAGAGAGGCAATGTTCAAACCCAGGTCCTGCTGCCCCAGCACCCAAATGCTTAACGACTTTGGGCGACAAGCCGTAGACAAACAGGCCCTCCCCGCACACCCATCGGCAGGGCACCATGAGGCAGAGTCCTGTCCTCTGAGAACCCCAAGCCCTGGTCCTTCCAGCCTCTGCTGCACCAATTTGTCTGTTTTCCTTCAAGCAGGGTGACATCTTGCTTCCTGTCCTCCTGGGGGTCCTCTTATCTTTTATTCCCAGTCACGGCCACAAGCACTGTCCAGGCTTCCCACCTCTCTGGTCCTTCCTGCTCTGCCCCACGTGAGGGGCCCCATCTGACTTGCTGCCTGATCCAGTGAGGGGTCCCATCCCTGTCTGTAATTGCCTGCCTCGCACCTGGGACATGCCTGTCCCCTCTGGGGACACTGCCTGGTGACCTCCATTGCAGGCTGGGCCCTTGCCCGGCACCATCTGTAAGATGCCCTCTCCTCAGACCCTCCCACCGCCTTTCCACAGCTATGCCTATGGACCCGGGTGTGAGTCGGGAGCAGGTCACCTGGAGGAACTCCTCGGGGTGGGCGGTCAGCTGCCCCGCAGCCAGGAAGCTCCTCCGTTCCTCCTGTTGGGCCAGCGTAAGCCTTGCCATCTCCTCTGCCTGGCGCACCAGCGAGGCCTTGACCAGGTCTTTGCCTCGCTGGACAAACTCTGCAATTGAAACAAAACAAGGGACATTGCAGGTTGCTCGCCTGGCGAAACCTCCACTGGCTGCTTCTTCCAGCACGTGGAGTGTCAGAAACGCTGGGGCAAGTCTCATCTCTTATTTTCATTTTATCATTTAGGTCCTTCCAAAAGGCTGGTGTTAGTCCCTTGTCATTTTTAAGGGACCTCTCCCTCGCTTTTTCCCAGCCTGGGGTTCAGAGCAACAGGCGAGGCTTTCACCCTGACCTGGAGATAAACAAAGGGGTGTTTTCCTGGAGAGAAGAGTATATGTGTATGGGGGAGGGAGGGGGGAACAGGGAGGGGCCGGTGACACAGGACAGAGGGCCTGAGTCTGCAGGAAGACAGTGACATTTCAGACTGGAGTCAAGATCCAAAAGCTGCCAGGGCAAGTTATTAGATCAGCAGAAGAGGAGGCGGGTGAAACAAGGCCAAGGGCCCCTGCAGTGGGGGAAGGTAAACTTGAGGCGAGAGGAAAGTGAAAGTCGCTCAGTCGTGTCCAACTCTTTGCGACCCCAGGGACTGTAACAGTCCATGGAATTCTCCAGGCCAGAATACTGGGGTAGGTAGCCGTTCCCTTCTCCAGGGGATCTTCCCCACCCAGGGATCGAACCCAGGTCTCCCGCACTGCAGGTGGATTCTTTACCAGCTGAGCCACTAAAAACAACCTCTCGGCCCACCCAGGCCCCTCAGCCTTAGAGGCACACCATGCAGAGCACTGGGAACTGGGGCCGACCGGTGAGCAGGACCCAGCCTAGCTTTCAAGGTGCTCATGGTCCAGGGAAGATGAGAAATGCGGAAGAAGGAATTGTGCTGATGAGGGCTGGGGTGGCGGTAGGGGAGGAGACACGGGAAGCATGGGACCCCAGAGAAGGCTCCTGGGAGTGGAGACAATGAAGAGGCCAGCCAGATTCTGTTCACTTGGGTTTCGGAGGAGATGTTGGCCAAAGAGGTTGGAGACGAGGTGAGGGCTGGGTCACAAGGGGCTGCAGCCCTTGGAGACGTTGGTTTCAGCATCTCACCTCCCCCAGCTGCCCCACATGTCATACTTCCTTCTGCACTTACCCCAGTTCAGGCAAGCTTCCTAGGGCTTGACCTGAGAATCTGTTTAGCTTCTAGCACCAAAGGAAAGAGTGCAACCAGCAGAGACCAGGGTCCTCCCTCCACCCTGACTGTCTCCTTGTCTCTTCTGTCTTGTCCCATTTCACAGGAGCCCCACCTAGGGGGCTGCTTCACCGTCCCAGCCTGGCCACTCCTTCCCACTGGTAAAGCCCCGTCCACCATGTGTGGTGACCTCAAGGCCAGAAGCATTCAGATTCTATGCTGTCCAAAGTCCCAGCCACAGCAGGTTTCCATGTGGTCACACATGACCACGTGAAACCATAGCTCCCACTGACACAGACAACTGTGAAACAGCCTGGTT
The DNA here is from genome assembly GCF_033118175.1 of Dama dama. NCBI lineage: Eukaryota > Metazoa > Chordata > Mammalia > Artiodactyla > Cervidae > Dama > Dama dama. The sequence continues at coordinate 13,495,740 of NC_083686.1, read as the reverse complement.
GGAGTTCTGAGTCCCACTACTGAGAGCCTGCCCTCTGACCCCACCTCTAGGGGGCAGTGGGCAGGTATGTCAGATGGGACAGAACAGCCGCAGTTAGGTCAGGCCAATGGCTGCAGTGGAAACCCAGTGCTGGAGACTGGACTGTGTCCCCAAAACGATGAGCTGAAGTCCTTAAGCCTCACGTGCCTGCCTTTGGAGGTGGGGCCTATGAAGTTAAATGAGGTCCTAGGGATGGGGCCCTAATCACATAGGGTTGGTGCCTTCTAAGAAGAGGAACTCAGGGGAGAAAGCTTGCTCTCTGTCATGTGAAACGTGGTGAGAGGGTAGCCATCTGCGAGTCAGAAAACAGGCCCACAGCAGAAGCCAAACTGGCTGCATACTGATCTTAAACTTCCAGGCTCCGAAACCGTGAGAAACAAAAGTGTGTTGTGGAAGCCACCCAGCCCATAGCATCCCATTATGGCCGCCCCAGCAGGTAAGACATTCAGAGCCTCCCTGGTCCTACAAGGTCCCCAGAAGCTGCTGGAGACCTTGTTAGGTACACAGTTCCCCTGCCATACAGACTTCCTTACCTGGAGAGGCCCCGGCTGTGCTTCCACTCAGGCCACAGGCGCACACACAGCCTCAGCTCAATGCTGAGGGGCTCTCCTCCCGAGGGTCCAAGGCTGTGCAGAGGGGGTACCTGCCCTGCAGGTGGAAGACCTGGGTTTCTCCCTGAGGGTCCCACCAGCGGTGTGAGCTGGACTGTCCTGGGTGCCCTTGATGTCCTGAGCCCTGACCTGCCCATCTCAGGGTCCAGCCTGGGAGCAGCAGCATGTGTGGGAAACAGTCATGCCCAGTTCCCTGACCACCAGCCACCCTCATCCATCTGCAGCTGAGCCAGGCCCCGAGACTCCTGTGGGGCTTCTGGGCTTTGTCCTCTGCATATTCTGGGGGGGTCTCTGCCAGCCCGAATCACTGATGACGACAAAGCAGGCAACACGGGACCCTAGGAGGCAGCCCTATTACCTCTGCTTCATGGGAGGACCATCGAGGCTCAGAGAGGTTACGTGATTGGGGGCGGCAGCCCGGGCTAGTCTCATGGGAGCTACTCCTGACGCCTGCAAGTGCCACCACCAGCCCTGGCCCCCATGGCCCGCAACATAGCGCGGGGACCCGGCCTGGCCTGGCCCGCTCACTCACCCCTGCCGAAGCCCTCCGCCTCCTCCCAGAAGGCCTTGTGTTGCTGGGTCAGCAGGTCCTCCTTCTCCCGCCCGGACAGCTTCCCCTCGACAGTCAGCAGCTCCAGGCTGTGGGAGATGCCTGCCAGGCGGCACTTGGTCTCCTCCTGGACCTGCAGCTTCAGGAACTCCATCGTTTTGGCCACGTGCGCCCGCCCCAGCGTCCTCTCCAGGGTGTCCTGGGAAAAGCAATATGGAGGGCATCAGTCTGGGACATCCAGAGTCAGCATTTGGCCACGAGGGGCTGTTAAAGGCTACGGGCTCCATCCTGGGGCCCCCAGTTCCCTGTAAGCAGAGCACAGACGAAGGCTCCACTCTCCTGAGCTTCCTGTGTGCACATCTCAGATGGGGGCAAAGTGGTCCCTCGTGGGCATGTGGTACGGCTGATGAGGATGACACGCGGAAAAAACCTGGTACACGGTGAATGCACCACAGTGGGCTCACTCATCTCTGGGGAAAGCTCAATAAATGCACACAACCAGAAAGAAAAGTCCACCTCCCTCATCGTCATCCCTCCCAGGTCGACGGGGCCTCTGGCCTCCACTGGATGTGGAGGAGGGCTGGGAGAAATAGTAAAGGTCACGGGACTTCCTGGCCTTCGAACCTCCGGAAACCAGAGCGCTGGGGATTAAAGAGATTCTCCAGGTAAGATTGACGGGGAGGGTGACCCCAGCCGCTAGACTTTAGGATAGGTCTGCCAGCCCTACTGGGCTGTCCTTCACTGAGGACACAACCCTTGGAAAAGATGCCTCCCCCATGCAGGAAATGTCCACCAAGGGCAGAGGTGGGCCCTGCAGGTCTACATCTAGGGTCCTTCCGTCTTCAAGAGCAGCGGCAGGGAACCATGTAGAATGGGAGCCCAGGCATGGCGTGAGAGTCGCAGGCCCTGCCTTTCAGCGGAAGGACGCCTTTCCCTCCTGGGGTGGTCCCCCAGACCCCCGGCACTCCATGGCCATGGCCTGAGTTAGCCTCAGAGGGGCTTGGACAGTAAACCAGGATGTTTGGGGTGCAGGCTGAGGGATGTCATTAGACAGTATGGGGGTCCCAGGTGAGTCGCTTGGCTGGTCCCTCTGCTCACTGGGAATGAACTATCTGTCTCTACCTTTCAGCAGTGCAGAGGGGAGAAAGGAAACTATGTGTACGTGATAAGCAAAAGCAGAGAAGGTTCTCAAACAGCTCTGCGCACCTGGGAGTTTGTTAAAATGCAGACCCTGGTTTGGGAGGGGAGCGAGATTCTGCATTTCTAACCAGCTCTCAGGCGACGCTGATGCTGCTGGTCTGCGGACCGCACTTTGAGGAGCAGAGCGGTTTGTGCAGAAGCAGAAGGAATCTCTCGGTTCAACAGGGCCATCTCTTCTCTGAGAAGCTGAGTCTTGGAGCTGAGGGCAGGGCGGCTGCTGCAGGTTTCTGAGTCAGGTGTGACCTGGACGGGTGCACGGGTCTGAGCTTATGAGTTCTCAAGGTCAGAGGAAGGGTTAACAGGTGCGTAGTGTCCTGGGCTTTACATACAGCCGGGCTAGTCCAAAACTTCCATGGAAAAGCCCCACGGTGACTATGAGTTACTGAGCATTTCCCAGGGCCCTGCCTGCAGCAACTCCTAGGATGGAAATTTTTTATCAGTAATCAAAGCTCAGAGGGGTTAAATAACTGATTCCAGATCACACAGCTTCAACTGGCTAAGCTTAGATTCAAAGTCAGATTTGGATTTGTGGATTCCTCTGAACCAGTGGTTTATATTCCCAGTTACACATCAGAATCATTGGGGCTGGGGGGTTAAAACCGGCAATGTCAGGATCTTCACTTCAGACCAGTCAGATTGGATTTCTGTGCAAAAGGCCTGGGGCACAGGCATTATTTTAAGCTCCCTCGGTGATGATACAAGGGGCCATCAGGAGAGCTACCTGAAGCTCCGTCCACCAGTGGGCGTCAATTTTGATTGCTCACCTGGAACCTTAAAAATCCTAGACTGATTAAGTCAGAATCTCTTGGGGAGGGACCCATCTTGGATTCAAATAGCAGTACTTTTTCAACCTCCTCAGATAACCTCAATGTGCAGCCAGAATTGAGAACCAGTGTTCCATGCTGTACTGACATGGAGTTGGCAGGGTTTTCCATTAATGGAATGGACGGATGGATGAATGGATGGATGGAGAGATGCATAGATAAATGACTGATGGACAGATGGACGGACGGATGGATAGACAAATGGACAGATAAGTGCCTGATGGACAGATGGATGGGTAGATGGATAGACAGATGGGTAGATAAATGCCTGATGGACAGATGGATGGGTAGATGAGCAAATGGATGTGCTGCTCTTTTCTGGCTTCTGTATCCCCGTCTACAGTATACAGGTGTGGAACTTAATTATCCTTGTGGCCCTCCAAGCTTCTGACTCCACGTCTCTAGTCTGAATATCACGTTCCCTCCCTGCCCCCCTCCAGCATTACCAGAGCCTGCAAATCCTGAGAATCACGCAACAGCCCTTCGGCTGCAATCATTCTTTCTGTCAGAGTCATCGTGAGCTGTCGAGCTTTGGAGCTGGAACACTTAAATTGGTCCACCAGAAAGTGCTGGATGTTTTCCATCTGTTTCCAGAAAGCTTCCATCTGTGAAATGAGAATGAGAAGCAAGAGGTGGGGGAGAGAAAACTTATTTAAGAAAGGTATAAAGCTGTCTGGTTCAGGCTTGGGCATTACTATTCACCCCTTATCACAAACTCAGATTCTAAACACTTCCACAAGTCGGAGCAAGTTATCTTGGCAACAATCACATTCTCCTGAAGTTCCTCCTCGTGCTTTTGTGGGTGCCAGTCAGCTTCAAGGCGGCTTTTCAGCAAACACCAGTGCACGACTGATAAGAAAGGAAAACAAAATGAGATCCCCCAGCTTAAGCAGCTGAAAGACAGCTGCTTAAGAAAAACAGCCTGTGATTGCTGCCTGGGATGGGGAGGGGAGGGGCTCATGAAATTCAACAGTGTGCTCCTGGAAGCTTCCGGATCTTTAAAAGGGATTAAACCCATCCTGGAAATAAAAGCATGGATGGCCATTTAAATATTAATTATTGCCCTAACAGTACAAAAGAACAGTATGGCAGAGACGATGATAACCGTAAAAACATTTTGCTTTCCAGTCTTTTCCCCTCTCCTCAATCTTGGGCTTCCCTGGAGGCTCAGACAGTAAAAAATCTGCCTGCAGTGCAGGAGACCTGGGTTGGGAACATGCCCTGGAGGAGGGCATGGCAACCCACTCCAGTATTCTTTCTTGGAGAATTCCATGGACAGGGAAGTTGAGTGGGCTATAGTCCATGGGGTCACAAAGAGTCAGACATGACTGAGCGACTAACAACACTTCCCCCCCATCTTACTGGGAGCAAAGCAGAAAATCGCCAAGTGGTTTAGATAGTCGGGGGCTAAATTTTTGTCACTGCAGCCTCCCAGAGCTCGAAGAACAACGATACCTGGAGTCATAACAACTTTTCTTTATGGTATACAGGTTATACACCAGGTTCCATGTATCACACATCTCATTTCTAGAAAATACATATCGGACGAGGACAAGGAACAGGCTCTGGTAGTTAGGTCACTGGCCAAGAATCAAGAGGGAGAGGGGAATTGGATTCATTCCCTTCAGCTCCCACAGCGGTAGTTTTCTCCAGCTTGGCTCCACCCGTCAGATGCCAAGATGGACATTTCTCGCTCAGCAGCGCATGGGAGGGTCAGGGCTTAATGGTATCAGAAGTCCATGCTGATCTTGTTGTTATGGGTAGAGACAGATGGAGACCTGAAAACTATGAGTCAATCAAACCGGCCTTCTCTCCTGGGCATGGCCAGGAGAAAGCCCACATCTGTATGAATTGGCATCTCTCTGAAAATTTCGTTTCCCATCTCCTGGGCCTCATGGCAGCTCAGCAAACCCTTTATCGACCCCCACCACCTCCTCACTCACATTCACACCCTGCTCTTGCCCTTCTCGTCCCATCAGATGACCTTCTTTCCAATCGCTATCCCAGAAGGTGGACTCAGTTCAGTTCAATTCAGTAGCTCAGTCGTGTCCGACTCTTTGCGACCCCGTGGACTGCAGCACACCAGGTCTCCCTGTCCATCACCAACTCCCGGAGCTTCCTCAAACTCATGTCCATTGAGTCAGTGATGCCATCCAACCATCTACGACAGAGGATGAAGGTGGACTACCACCTGTGAATTCCCGCACATCCGGAAACAGAGTTATACGTCCCAGCAGCTCTGCCTCTTCTCTTCCTGTCTCCGAGAACTAGGATGCCCACCCCGTTGTTCTGAAAAACTCGTAATTCCCTTAGTGTCCGTGACATGATTTTCTCCTGGTTCTTCAAGGTCTATACTCTGCTTCTTGTTTTGATTCTCCTTGAATCTTGCTCCTTCAGTGCTCACAGGATCCAGGATTTGGCATAAGGCTTTTTACTACCCCTTCTACATGCACTCCTGGACCACAGGCATCTCTGTTATTAGATGATACCAACTCTTTGGACCTCTTGGACTGCAGCATGCCAGGCTTCCTGGTACTCCTGGGCCAGGGGCCTCTCCATTATTGGATGCTGCCCATACGTCAGAGAATCTTCTGAGAACTCTCAATCCTCTGCTTGAAATGGTCAGACAAGGACAAGGTGTCCCACTGCTCTGGGGAGACCACGGACCACTGGTATCTGGGTTAAGCACCCTCCCTGACCCATCTCATCGAACATCCTTGTTCTCCATGTGCTCCTACCTGAGCTCAGTGGAGATGCTCCATCTCCAGGCATCTCCAACTCAGGATATCAAGCCACACTCAGCATTTTCCCTCCCGACTTGCTGTCATTCTGGGGTCCTTATTTCCGTAGACCTGACGCTCTACACCCTCTTCTTCCCACCATCACCTCCTCAGACCCAACCCTCTCAGCTCTCCCCCTTTTTCTTACCTCTCCATCCCTACTACAACTGCTTTCATGAAATTCCTACTGGATTAGCCCCCAAACTCCTAACGATCCTCTGTTCAGCAACCTGGGCAGTGCTTCTAAAACAGAATGAGCCAAGCCACCCTGTGCCACTTCAGTGACTCCCATCTCCTTGGCATGAGATGAATGCCCTCAGGGAAGACCTCTGGCTTTATCTTGCTCAGCCTACTTCCTGCCCTGGCTCCCTTCTCTGCCCACCCAATGGACAGCATCCATCCATACTTCCCCCAAAACCTCATCATGGCCCTTTCTTCTATGCAGAGTTTCCTAACCCTAGAGAGTAAAATAAATAGCTCCCTCCATTGTACCTCAGTCTTACCATATATCCATCTATCTTGGTCTCTGTAAGTCACAAAGTCCTCACTTGCTCACCTATTGGTCCCCCCACCAGACTGGCCTGAGCATCTTCCCAGAAGGGCCAGGTCTAAGTTCATTGTGAATTTCTAGTGTCCAGCATAACACTTGGGTGCCAAGGAAATATTTGTTTAATTCAGAATATATGAACAGCGGGTAGTAGAACATCAAAGCAAAAAAGAGGATTTGGGGGAAGCCATCCTCATTGGAGGGCCCTCCAAAGAGGATGGCTTCCCTCATAGCTCAATCCATAAAGAATCTGCCCAAAATTCAGGAGACCTGGGTTCAATTCCTGGGTTGGGAAGATCCCCTGGAGAAGGAAATGGCAACCCACTCCAGTATTCTTGCCTGGAGAATCCCATGGTCAGAGGAGCCAGGCAGGCTACAGTCCATGGGGTTGCAAGAGTCGGACATGACTTAGTGACTAAACCATTCATCCTCTTTGGAATTTAAAACATGTTTTTATTAGTGATGCCTGGAGTTTGAGCAGTTAGCAGCTGGCATCTGCTCTAACCCACAGGGCAGTAATGTCACAGGGGGTTAGGGCGATATTTGCTTTGAACAATAAAAAGATCCATCTAAAATTTAAACAAGGAGAATTCGTTAAAAGAAAGAAAAAAAAGACTCCCTCAGTAAATCTTGGCCCCTTAATTATACCTTCTCTAACACTTAACTTCAGAAACGGGATCCTTGGCTCCAGGGCATATTTAATAGTCAAATACAACAGAGAATTTGAGTATTAAACATGCTTCTAGGTACCAGCTCTTTAATCTTGCCAAATGCACTGTCCCAGAAACCACGCTTTTTATAGGGGAAAGAAAATCCACCACATACATAAGCTATTAGCTGCTCAGAATATTCTCTTTCCTTCTTCTCCACATCTGCCAGGGTGATGTATTCAGAGTCACTGCCACCCAGCATCTCTGTGTTTGACAGCTTGACCTGAAGTCTCTTTTCTAATTCCTCCAAATCCTGGAGAAAAAAGAAAAAGACAAAGAAAATCTAATGTATCTTAAATTCTAGAGGAGAAATGCTTTTATTTTTCACCACATTATCATAAAATATTTCTTGTGATAATTAATGCTCTGGGTATTGTCCTACTGAAGGATTGATGATAAAAATCTATTTTTCTCATTAAATGTAGAGTCTCAGGAATAATGGATTATGTATTTTCTTCCGTATTCTCCTCACCTTCCCCCAAATAGGACATACTTTAGAAACAATGAAAAGTATCTTCCAATCTTGATAAAGTTCCAGGAACATGTCATGGTACTCTGGAGTGTTGGGATGGAATATTTCCTCTCCACTCCTCTGGTTTCCATGGGGAAGGATTACTTAGTACACCCCAGGGAGGAAGTGATATGTATTTGGTGGTTCAAAAGCAGGAAGTGAGCATAGCCCCTAGCTTGCCCAGACTCATCCTCTTTGGGACAGACCATTCAGGGGAGGCCACCACCCTGGTGTGGCTTCAGTCTAGAGTGAGCTGGGGAGCAAGGGTCCCTCTTGTGTGTGGGGAAGCCTGAGGTGGCCCAGTTTTGCCAGTAAGTGATTTAGGTAAGCAATTTAGCTAATCCCAGATTCAGTGTTAGGAAGCCATGATTGCTATATATCTAAGTCACACCCTGCAAGCAGGTTCCTCTCAGCAATAAAGCTGACATTTGTATATATGTCTCCCCAACACTTTCTCTTAATTAAATCAGATCTTAGAAGGAAAAGGAGAAGCCTATGTATGGAGTCTTTCAAACCCCCACGCAGAGTGTGGGTGGCAGTTCTGTTTTCGCCAGACCTGTGTTCACTGACATGAAATCAACACTGGTGTGGGTTCAGTTTCATTAGGAAAACTGCTGTTGATTGTCCAAGTGGAAGCCATATGTGGCTTCTAATTCTCATAGCAACTCTACCAGAAAGAAACAAGGGTTCCTTTCCAGGTGAGGAAGCTCATCTACGGGAAGTTGAGACATCCTGTCCAAAGTTACCCAGTAGGAAGCGGTATGCTAGGTTAGGTCCCTTAGGCCCATGGACTCCAGAGACCCACTCTTCCAACTGCATGTATTATCTGCTTCTCTCCAAAGCAACTGCCATTTTCTGGGTACCTCTCATCCTCATATAGAGGTTCTAAGGCTGCTATCAATATTAAAGAAAAGTATGCATTTAGAGTCCTCAGACAGACTGTATCTAGTGAACTGTAGCCACTATAATAATTAAAATGCTCTGTAAGTGGTAGTGGTGAGATTTGATCCCAGACCTGCAGATACCAAAGTTTTTATTCTTGCTATAAGACATACGACATTGTTTCATTACTCATATAACTGCAAGTATCACCACATAATCAATATTTTTTGTTGTTGGAGAGTCATTTAGACTCATTGAACCTCAGCTTCCTTGGCTGTAAACAAAAATAATGATGGCCACTCACAGGGCTGCTGTGAAGATTGAATAATATGTGTAAAGCCCTGTGTACACTGCCTGATGATCACAATAGTGGTGGTACTCAGGACGATGACGATGATGACAATAAAAATGAAGATGGTCTGCCTTTTCCTTGGGATATAGTGATGAATCCTCCTGCATGGAATCCAGAGGAATGAAGAAGAAACATTCCTTCCTGGTCTCCTGAATCTCATGGTGATGGTGATAAAGATGATAATGGTGACCTTGATGAAGATAATGGTGATGGTGGCAGTGAGGGTGATGACAATGATATGATAATGAAGGTGAAGGTAGTGAGGCAGAAGTGATGATGATGAGGATGACGGTGGAGGGGGTGACAGTCACGGTGATGAAGATGCTAATGATGCAGATGATGCTGGTGACGGAAGTAATACGAGTGATGGCAACGACGAGGGTGGTAATGATGAAACGCTGGTAGTGCTTTTGGGAAATGAAGAGAAGCATGGTGATGGTGGTGGTGCTGACAATGATAAGAATGACAATGAAGATAATGATAACGGTGGTGACAGTCATCAAAAGAATGATTATGACAATAATGAAGATGGTGGTGGTGATGGTGACAATGATGATAATGATGGTGGTGGTAGTGACTGTGTTGGTATTAAAATGATAATAATGACAATGATACTGGTGATTATGGCAGCGATCATCAGTGTCTAGCTGCTACTGAGTGTTCATTGGAAGGACTGATGTTGAAGCTGAAATTCCAATACTTTGGCCACCTGATGTGAAGAGCTGACTCATTTGAAAAGATCCTGATGCTGGGAAACATTGAAGGCAGGAGGAGAAGGGGACTTCAGAGGATGAGATGGTTGGATGGCATCACCGACTCAATGGACATGAGTTTGGGTGGACTCCGGGAGTTGGTGATGGACAGGGAGGCCTGGCGTGCTGCAGTCCATGGGGTCACAAAGAGTCAGACATGACTGAGCAACTGAACTGAACTGAGCTGCTACTTTGCTACATGTTTCATACACAACTCTCTTCTCCTTTCTGTAATCCCGTAGAACAGGAATTACTATTCCATGGCACAAATGCAAAACCTAGCATTCTGAGAGTTTGTGAAAGACAGACCATGGTATCAACCTCTACTGCCCTGACTTGTTTTGCTGTGCATAAAACAATACAAAGGTTGTATAAAAGGCTGAAAAGAGAAGAATGCAAAGTGGTATTAAGAGTTGTAACTAATAAGCAAGGTATATACTTTAAAATACCCCCAAACTGTACAGAAAATAACATCAATAGTGGTTTTCTTTGAGTACTGGATATGACTGACATTATTTTTTTCTACTTCAAATATTTTTCTATATTTTAATAATATATATTGTTATCTTTATGTTTATACCTATGGTTTTATATATCATTAAATTGTGTTGAAAACTGTATGTTGTAATAAAGTATTTTTATACATAAAATAAAAGATACTTTCCTATGATATTATGTTTTATATATCTTAATAAACTATTTTTAAGTTACTTTGCAATATAGGTTGAAGACTTACATTTTCTTGCTTTGAAAGAATCTTCTGGTATAATTCATCATCAGACTTCTTTTTAGGGAGAAGGTCAAGGAGGCACATTTTAAAAATCTGAATAAACATCTATTGCCAAAAAGGGAAACAAAACAACAAGAAAGATTTAAACAATGGTATCTCTACCCCTCCTTCCTGTTTCTCCTACCACCTTCTTTCTCCCTTTCCCCCAACAATCTTGGCTCTAGGAAACGACCTCAGATTTAAAACCATGACAGTGGCCTATAATGAACTGTGTTTTCATGAAGCTTCTAAAGAAAAATGCCTCATCTCTCCCGCACGTATTTATAAGGAGTCTACTCTTTGGGAAGCCCCCCACTTTCCCCATTTCTATGAGTCAAGAAAACAGACAAGGCAAAGGGGGGGTTGCTTCTCTGTGGAAACAGTCAGAAGAACAGTTGTAAGAAATTAGGATGTGTAAAGTCATCCACTCCAGCCCCCTGTCTCAATGGATGGAGGTGTCCTTTAAATCAAGAAGGGTCCTGTATAGGCAGGGACACCTTGGCAAGTCCAAGGGTGCCCTCTTCACAGTTTGTTTAATCATTCACCTATTGCAGGACATCTAAGTCTTTCCAGTTTGGGGTTATTCTGAATAAAGCTGCTATGAACGTTCACATAGAGATTTTTGAGTGAACATAAGTTTTTCTGGGATGAATGTCCAAGAGTACAGTTACTGGGTCTTCTAGTAACTGCATGTTCAATTTGATGAGAAACTGCCTGTTTTCTGGAGTGGGCTTTTATAGTCCTACCAGCAATGTATTCGTGATCCAGTTTCATCACATCCTCACCAGCATTTGGTGTTGCTGCTGTTTTATTTTAGCCATCTTGATAGGTACGTAGTCATATCTCATGTGGTTTTCATTTGCATTTCCCTAATGACTTAAGGGAATAACAGAGGATGAGATGGTTGAATGGCATCACTGACTCAGCGGACATGAGTTTAAGCAAACCCCGGGTGATGGTGAAGGACAGGGAAGCCTGGTGTGCCGCAAACCACAGGGCCACAAAGAGTAGGTCACAACTGGGTGACTGAACAACAACAACAATGGCTTAATGATGTTGACTATCTTTTCATGTGCTTTTGTGTGTGTTTACTTGTCATCCATATATTCTTTTCGGTGAAATATCTGTTCATGTCTTTTGCCCATGTTCCAATTAGATTCTTTATTATTTCTATTGAGGCTTCAGAGTTCCTTATATATTGTAGGTACTAGTTCTTTTTTAGAATGTGGTTTGCAAAATATTGCCTCAGTATTTTCATCCTCTCAACAAGGTTTTTTTGCAGAGCAGAAGTTTCTTATTTTGATGAGTTTCAATTTACTAGTTTCCCCTTTTATGGATCATAATATTGGTGCTAATCTAAGAACCCTTTGCTTAGATCCCAAAGACTTCCTTCCTTTTTTTTTTTTTTTTTAAAGATTTATAGTTTTATACTTTAAGTACATTAGCCATTTTTAGTTAATTTTTGCATGAGGTATGAGGTTTAGCTTGAGGTTCATTTTGGTTTACTTATGGATGCTCAACTGCATAATTCATTGAAAAGATTAACATTCCTTCACCGAATTGCCTTACACCTCGGCCAAAGGTCAGTTAGACATATTTATGAAGCAAGGCATCTTTTGTTTTGGAGAACTAATTGACATAACCAGCTTTGTTCTTCTTTCTGAAGATTGCTTTGGCTATTTGGGGTCTTGTGTGTCCATACAAATTTTAGGATTTTTTTTGTTCTATTTGAAAAATAGCATTCAGATTTTGACATGGACTGCACTGAATCTGTAGATTGCTTTCAGTAATACAGATATTTTAACAATAGTAATTCTTTCAATACATGAGCATGGAATATCTTTCCATTTATTTGTGTCTTCCTAGATTTCTTTCATCAAAGTCTTAAGTTTTCAGTATACAGGACTTTCACCTCCTCAGTTAAATTTATTCCTCGGTATCTTATTCTTTTTGATGCAATTGTAAATGGGATTGTTTTCTTAACTTCACTTCCTGTTAGTTCATTTTTTGTGTATAGAAACACAACAGATTTTTGTATGCTGATTTTGTACCCTGCAACTTCATGGAATTCATTAGTTCTAACAGTTTTCTGTAAAGTCTTTTGTATGAATAAAATCATGTCTTTTCTTGAAGAATTTTTACTTCTTCCTTTCCATTTTGGATTCTGTTTATTTCTTTTTCTTGCCTAACTTCCCTAGAAATTCCAGTACTATGGTGGATAAAAGTGGCGAGAGTGGGCATATGTGTATTGTTCCTGATCTTAGAGGAAAAGTTTTTAGCGTCTCACTGTTGAGTATGATGTGTTGAGTGTTTGTCATATATAGCCTTTATTACGTTAAGGTACATTCTCTCCATGCCTACTTTGTTGAGAGATTTTTTTTTTTTTTTTATCATAAATACATGTTGAATTTTGTTAGGTGCTTTTTCTGCTTTGAGATGATCATATGATTTTTATCCTTCATTTTGTTAATGTGGTGTATCATGTTGATTGATTTGTGGATGTTGAACCATCCTTGCATTTCTGGAATAAATCCCACTTAATTATGGTGTTAAAAAGTAAAAGTGTTAGTTGCTCAGTCCTGTCTGACTCTTTGTGACCCCAGGGATTGGGGCTGGCCAGGCTTCTCTGTCCATGGAATTCTCCAGGCAAGAATACTGGAGTGGGTAGCCATTCCCTTCTCCAGGGGATCTTCCCGATCCAAGGACTGAACCTGGGTCTCCTGCACTGCAGGCAGATTCTTTACCATCTGAGCCACCAGGGAAGCTATAATCCTTTCAATCTGCTGCTAAATTTGATTTGCTAATATTCTGTTGAGAATTTTTGCATCTGTTTTTACCTGAGATACTGGTTTGTGTTTTTCTTTTTTCCAGGCATCTATCTGGTTTTGGTATCAGGGAAATGCTGGCCTAGTGAAATGAGTTTGGAAGCATTCCATCCTCTTCAGTATTTTGGAAGAGTTTGAGAAGGGTAGGTATTAAATCTTCTTTAAGTGTTTGGTAGAATTTACCAGTGAAGCCATTGATCCTTCTTTTTTAGTCAGGAGATTTGTCAATTTTGTTTCTCTTTTAAAAGAACCAGACATTGCTTCACTGATCTTTTCAATGCTTACTTTTTTAGTCTCTATTTCATTTATTTCCACTGTGAACTTTGTTATTTTCCTTCCTTCTACTAACTCTGGGCTTCTCTTTTTCTTCTTCTAGTTCCTACAGGTGTAAAGTTGGATTGTTCATCTGAGATTTTTCTTGATTTCTGAGGTAAGCCTGGATGGCTATGAATTTCCCCCTAGGAACTGCTTATGCTGCATTCCGCAGATTTTGCCAAGTTTTATTTCCACTTTTATTTGTCTCAAAATATTTTTCAATTTCTCCTTTGATTTCTTCATTGATTCATTGGTTGCTCAGCAGAACAGTATTTAATAGTCACATATTTGTGATTTTTCCAGCTTTCTTCCTGTACCGGTATCCCTAGTTTTATTGAACTCTGCTTTGATCGCACTTTGCAGACATTTCATTTTTACAGATTGAAGGTTTGTACCAACCATGTGCTGAGCAAGTATTTCATCATCACTTTTCCAACAGCATTATCTCACGTTGTGGCTCTGTGTCACATTTTGGTAAGTCTTGCAATATTTCAAATCCTCCACCAGCAAAAAGATTACAGTTTGCGGAAGGCACAGACGATGGTCAGCATTTTAAAATAACAAACTATTTTAAAATTAAGATATGCATATTGTTCTCTCAGATATGCATCGCACACTTAATAAACAACAGTACAGTGTAAATATAACTTTCATATGCCCTGGGAAACCAAAAACTCATGTGACTCACTTTACTATGATATTCACTTTACCGCAGTCATTTGAAACCAAACCCACAATATCTCCAAGGTATGCCTGTAACTGATTTCTAGTTTCATACAACTGTGGTTGGAAAAGATGCTTGACATGATTTTGACCTTAAATTTATTGGGACTTCTTTTGTGGCTTCATTATGCTTGCCAATACTAATAAGCTCTAAGAAGATAAAAGTTGACTTGGCTTTTTATCTACTGAAGTCTAAGCCTATGTAAAGTAACATTCTTTTCTCAGGATATTTCAAATCTACTTTCTTTTTGAACCCACACTGAAACAGTAATGTTTATTGGTCTTGTCCCATTTCTTTAAATTTTAAAACCTTTTCAATTTAGAATAATTATGGACTTAGAGAAAGGTGCAAGAACAGTAGAGTTCTGTGCACTTCACCCCCAGGTCTGCTATCTTACATCACTGTGGTATTAATATCATATCAAACCTGGAAATCGACATAGGTCCAATACAGTTAACTGACCTTACTCATTTTTTATCCATTTTTGCAGGCACTCATTTGTGTGTGCATGTGTGTTTGTGGTTTTATGCAAATTTACCTCATGTATTCCTAGGGGCTTCCCAGGTGGCTCAGTGGTAAAAAGTCTACTTGCCAGTACATGGCTTCAGTCCCTGGGTTGGGAAGATTCCTTGGAGAAGAAAATGGCAACCTACTCCAGTGTTCTTGCCTGGGAAATCCCATGAACAGAGGAGCTTGATACGCTGCAGTCCATGAGGTCGCAAAAGAGTCTGCCAGGATTTAGTGACTAAACAACAATAGATTCCTATAACCACTGCCACAAACAAGATAGAGAATCTTCCAGCACCAGGAGAAAGCCCGGTCCTACTGCTCATCTGACAGATGAGCAGACCCACAGACCCCAATCTATTTTTGTTTCTGCCATTCTGCTTTTAAAGATGACAACTCCACCTCCTAGACAAGTCCAGCACCCCTGTCTTCCTCAAGGGCTGCCAGCAAGCTCTAAGCTTCTGGGCTGCTTCTGGTCTGAGTCACTTCTGAAATCTGACCTGTGACAACAAACCTCTACCAGAGGAACAAAATTTGACGTCTTTGTGTAACACGGCTCTCTCCTCCTCCCTGTGTTTCTCTAGGTCCTGCACATGTGAAGACATGGCCTGCAGAGAATGGAAGGCCAGGCTTAGAAAGCACTTCTCCCAGCGTGATGTTGATTTCAGCCAGACACATTTTTACTGAGCACCTACTGTGGGCAGGGCATTGTTCTGGGCTCTGAGGACACACTGACCTTGTACTCAGACAAACTTCATTTGGGTTCTGATTCTGCCATTTACCAGCTATGTGATCTTGGGCAACTGATCGACCTCTCTGAGCCTCAGGTTCTTCATGAGTAAAACAGCAGTGAGGTTTCCATGAGATCAGACATTTAAAGTATGTAGCCTAGCAGAATATCAATGCTTCATAAACGGTGCTGTAATGATGCTGGTTACACATCCTGAAAGAGCCCAGAGCTTTGCCCACAGAGACTTCTCCTTTCTGTGTGTTTTTTAAATTTTCTTTTATTTTTAACTGAAGGATAATTACAATATCGTGCTGGCTTCTGCCAAGCACCAACATGAATCAGCCATAGATATATGTATCCACAGAGACTTTTCAAAGTGGCACAACTTAACTCTATAATTCCATAGAGTAAGAGCTGGAAGTATATTATTTTCACACCTTTCCTAAAGTGGCCCAGAGAGGGGAAGTAACTTACCCACAGTCACACAGCTGATGAGTGTCAAAGGGTGGATTAGAACCCAAGTTTCTGATTCTTCAGTTCAGCCGCTCAGTCATGTCTGAATTTTTGTGACCCCATGGACTGCAGCACGCCAGACTTCCCTTTAATCACCAACTCCCGGAGCTTGCTCAAACTCATGTGCATCGAGCCAGTGATGCCATCCAACCATCTCATCCTCTGTTGTCCGTTTCTCCTCCTGCTTTCAATCTTTCCCAGCATCAGGGTCTTTTCCAATCAGTCACTTCTTCCCATCAGACGGCCACAGTATTGGAGCTTCAGTTTTAGCATCAGTTCTTCCAATGAATATTCAGGACTGATTTCCTTTACGATTGACTGGTTGGATCTCCTTGCAGTCCAAGGGACTCTCAAGAGTCTTCTCCAATGCCACAGTTCAAAAGTATCAATTCTTCAGCACTCAGCTTTCTTTATAGTCCAACTCTCACATCCATACATGACTACTGGAAAAACCATAGCTTTGACTAGACAGACCTTTGTCAGCAAAGTAATGTTTCTGCTTTTTAATATGCTGTGTAGGTTGGTCACAGCTTTCCTTCCAAGGAGCAAGTGTCTTTTAATTTCATGGCTGCAGTCACCACCTGCAGTCATTTTGGAGCTCCCAAAAATAAAGTCTGTCACTGTTTCTACTGTTTCCCCATCTATTTGCCATGAAGTGATGGGACCAGATGCCACAATCTTCATTTTTGAATGTTGAGTTTTAGGCCACCTTTTTCACTCTCTTCTTTCACTTTCATCCAGAGGCTCTTTAGTTCCTCTTCACTTTCTGCCATAAGGGTGGTATCATCTGCATATCTGAGGTTATTGCTATTTCTCCCAGCAATCTTGATTCCAGCTTGTGCTTTATCCAGCCCAGTGTTTCTCATGATGTACTCTGCATATAAGTTGAATAAGCAGGGTGACAATATACAGCCTTGACATACTCTTTTTCCTATTTGGAACCAGTGTGTTGTTCCATGTCCAGTTCTAACTGTTGCTTCTTGACCTACATACAGATTTCTCAGGAGGCAGGTCAGGTGGTCTGGTATTCCCATGTCTTGAAGAATTTTCCACAGTTTGTTGTGATCCGCACAGCCAAAGGCTTTGGCATAGTCAATAAAGCAGAAGTAGATGTTTTCCTGGAACTCTCTTGCTTTCTCGATGATCCAGCGGATGTTGGCAATTTGATCTCTGATTCCTCTGCCTTTTCTAAATCCAGCTTGAACATCTGGAAGTTCTTGTTTCTGGTGCTCTTGGAACTTTCCCAGTTCCAGTTTAAGTGTCTCCCTCCATGGAAGTCTGATCACCTCCTCAAAGCCTACACACCCTCAGGTCGTCTCTTATACACTCTCATGGTACTCCATCACTTATTTGCTTTGTCATATTTTTTGCCTCTGTGCATTTTGTATAGTCTTTTGATTGCCATCTTTCCCCTGAACAGTAGGCTCCATAAAGGCAGGCACTGCCCGGCAGGGTGGGGAGGCTACCCGCAGGGAAGATGGGCAGATGAGTGATGGTGAATGCTCTGTCCAAACAACAGGCTGCTTCCCTGTGGGCATTCGCTGACTGCTCCAGGGGTGAGGCTGGCAAGGACCACGTCCCTCACCAGCTGGGTGGGGCTCTGAACACAGAAACAATCACCCGCAGGGAGCAGAGCCTTGGAGAGAATCACCAGGACCACATGCCCCCAAGCAGGACCAGATGTGACCAATGAAAGCTGCAGTTCAGGAGAGTGAGTGTCTCATATACCTGGGCTTCGGCAGGGCATCTGTGGGGCTTGATTTCTGGAATCCTAGGATGACTTGTGATTTCACATATTGGGACCCGATCATGATGCTTGTTCTGCTCACATAGAGCAAAACTTCTTTCTGTTTTATCCTCAATTTGATATCCTTTCATTTTTCCAGTTTCTAATGAAGCACCTGTGGGCCTATCTGTGTCTGTCTGTCTTTCTCTCCATCTATCCTTCCCCTTCTCTTTCCAACAGGTCTTCTCTCTCCTCCCTTTTCTCATGAGGTCTCCTCCCTCACTCGGTAATTCACAGGATGTGTCTAAAGGAGAAATAATTCCTCTTTTTTAAAAAAAAATTGTTTTACTTGGCTGTGCCAGGTCTTAGCTGCAGCACGTGGGAATCCAGTTCCCTGACCAGGGAGCGATAGAACCAGGGCCCCCTGCATTAGGCGGGTGGAGTCTTAACCACTGGGTCACCAGGGAAGTCCCGATAATTCCTCTTTTAGCCCTAGTGGCCTTGCTGCCTGGCTAACCCAGGGGGTTCTGTACTGCGGTGGGACTCATTCCTCTGACTTCCTGTGGCTTGGATCCAGTGTGGATTCATGTGTGCCTGGCAGAGACTATCTTGTTTCCTGATGTCCACGGCTCTGATTGCTCCTCTCTTCACTCAGACAACTACGCATCTCAGCCCCAACTTAGCACTTTATGACTTAGGGCCTGTCTCCTCTCTGTGCCTCAGTTTCCCCATCTGTAAAGTGGACAGAACAATGGCACCTACCTTGCAGGGTTGTATGAGATTTAACATAACCACTCGTGTGATACCCCCAGGCCTAGTGTATAGTAGTGAAGTCAGTCGTGTCCGACTCTTTGCGACCCCATGGACTGTAGCCCACCAGGCTCCTCTGTCCACAGGATTTCCCAGGCAAGAATACTGGAGTGGGTTCCCATTTCCTTCTCCAGGGGATCTTCCTGACCTAGGAATCAAACCCACATCTCCTGCATCGGCAGGCGGATTCTTTACCACTAAGCCACCAGGGAAGTCCTTAACCCCCACAGTGCTGTACCCCACCTGCAGGCAAGATTTGTGTTTCCATTTTGTTGGGGGATGCCTAATCTCTCTCTCCCTCCCCCTGTGGTGGCTCCACTGGCACTGATGCCCGTTTCCCGAGCATCCCCAGGATGCCACGCACACGGAGAGCGGGTCTCTGGGTCCTGAGCACTCCACCTACCATGTGCTTCTCCTGCCTCAAGGCCGCGTCCAACTGCAGCAGGTCTTTTAAGTGAAGGTTGTAGATACACAAGTCAAGGTCCACACTGAAAAGTGCAAAGAGAAACAGAAGAGACTTTCAGAGGATCTGAAGTGGGGCTGAGGGTACCGAGTTATCAGGACGTCCCTGCTCAGGACCAGCCACGGTGCATCCTGACTCCAGATGTTAAATTCGGCAGTGCGCTGATTCCTCACAGCCACCCAAGGTGCTTAGGAGAAATCAAAGAAGATATTTGAAACCCACCTGTGGCCAGAAGGGTACAGCTGCTCAAGAATCAAAGACAGGAGACAGGAACAGATGGAAGGTAAGAAAAATGAACACTTCCCCTGGCCCCGCCCCGGGCATTTTCAGGTCTAGCATCAAGTGTCATCCTACCCCTCTGCCATCATGTACACATTCTCATGCCCATTTTACAGATGGGAAAACTGACTCAGGAAATCAACAGTCAGAGAAACCTAGTAGCAATCACATGGTCATAGGGGCAGATAAGTGACAACATGTAGATAAAGGCCTTTGACTTTTTCTCCTACACAAGCAAAGGCATTTTAAATACTATACTCCCACCTGAGCTATTACGTGTTCTCTTCATCCGAATGCTCAGAAACATCCCTTTCCAGCCAGGCAGGGGAGCCAAGAAAGTTCCAAGTCAGTGACTTCCCACCTTTCTGGGGCCCCCTCCAGGGTCAACATCTTCTGAGCCCACTCTCTCTCCCCACAATCCTGAGCTAGGTTGTGCCTTGTTCATCTCATCCAAGGCCTGTGGGGACTTATAGAAATTCAGAGCCAACAGGGGCCTGAGGACCAACACGCAAATCTACTGACTACTTTATTGAATAACTACTGTGTGCTGAACTCTGCTCCGGACTGGGCACTTTGGCAATTTAGGGTGTGGACTGCTAAAAATAAGGCATCAGGGTCAAACCCGGCTATAACACTCACCTGCTGTGTGACCTTGGGCAAGTCACTCAGCCTCTCTGATTCTCATTTTATTCTTTGTAAAATGAAGGCAATATTAGCATCTACTTCACAACCTTAATGACTGAGGGCTGTTAAGAGGAATTAATTATTTGATTCATGAATATTTATTCATCACTGCACCTGTCTTGGGCTCCCACTGGCTGGTAGGACACAGCTGTGAATAAGACAGACCTGGTCTTCTTGCTCATGGGATAATCTCTGCAAAGTGCTTAATATTTTGTACACCAGAAGGCACTTAACCAGTGCTGGCCACTGCTATGCAGGGCATGAGGCAGGTCAGTGATTAGAAGAGGCCCTCCTGTCTCTCCCCAGGACCCAGGCCGGGTTCCCTAACCCCTCTGCCAGCCAACACCACACATTCAGCTCCAGCTCTGACACCGGGTCGCTGTGTGTCCACGGCTGAGTCCTTAGCCACTCTGGGCCTCCAGAGTAGTTATTTCCTCCACTGACCAGGATATGGCCTGTCGGTCTGAGTCCTCCACCTGCCCTCTCCTTACCTCTCACAGGTCAGCACCTCGGGGAAGCTGCTCGCCCCAAGGAAGCTGCGACCCAGGAACCTGTCGTCGCTGGCGGCCGAATGGACGCTGGAAGAGGAGCTGCAGTCGTCCTTCTCGGCCTGACTCAGGCTCCCCAAGCTGCTAGAAGGGGACGCCTCCAGCGGCTGGTTCGGCAGGACGGCCTGCTTTAAGGTTTCATGCAGAGATGGGTTGGAGGAGCCGTCGGCCAGAGGCTGGGGACAGGAGACAAAGTGACCTCAGTCCACATGACCCATCACCAGCGTGTTTCTGTAATTCTACCCACGACACACGCAGTGGATCCCAGGAAAGCCAGGCTGGGGAGGATGGGGAGGGTGTGAGTGGATTTTGCAGCTTCTACCCCAGGGGCATGGCCATGGCCCCAGGGACCCACATCACAGTTCCTGTCTCATCACTCGTCCCTGGAGGCCAGCCCCTCTGCACCAGGCTCCTCCCCACCAGCTCTCAGATCCCAGGCCTGCTCTGTCCACCCATCTTCCTTATCAAGAAACGCAAGCCCCTGCCCACTGCCATGACCACACAAGGACACAGCCTAGTGCCTGGCACAGTTGGAGGGCTCAGCAACATCAGCCGTCCATGTGTCCAGCCTCAATTCTGCTGCTCCCAGAGGTGCGTGCCCAGAGGGCCCTGAGCTGGCAGCCAGCTCCAAACCCTCACTGTTGTTCCATGCTTCTGGGCCTTTCCAGACTCTGATTCCCCTGCCACAAATTCCCCTCACTCACCATCTGCAGAGCTGAAACCTCCATCCCTCCAGACACAGACCCCTGCATCTTCCTTCCCTGCTCTCCGAGCCCAGCCCAGGCTGGATTCCACAGGTCCTGGGTCATTTCTGTCCTGCCTGCTATCACACACTGTCCTTCAATATTTGCAGGGCTGGGAGGGCCTCCAGGTGAGGACAGTGACCTCCTGATCATCGGATAATCTGCAGTGCCCACCACCGAGCCTGCCCAGCACAGGTACTCATGATGAATAAACGCCCTGAGTCTGGGAGTTTCAAGCCATCACCCACCCACCAGATAGTGAAGGAAGTGGTTCCCAGTGTGTGTCCAGGAAGCAGTTCCATGAACTATAAGCAGTTACTGCTCACTGTGAATGTTCCACAGAAAAATTAGTTTAGGAAAGTCTGTGTAAACAAAGTAGAATCATTCTCCACCCCCCCCCCCCTTTCTGGCTGTGTCACACCTTGTGGGGTCTTAGTTCCCCAATTAGGGATCGAACCCGTGTCCCTTTTTGGGAGCATGGAGTTTTAACCACTGGACCACCAGGGAAGTCCCTGGAATCATTTATTTGGTGCAGGAATTCTCAGAGCTTTTGCTATGCTCTGCTGTCCTCAAAAGCAAATAATAATTTAAAAAACTGAATGTGTACTGAGTGTATCGACATCATAACTGTTCTAAGTCCTATGCCTAATACCCCATCTAACCCTCAAGACAACCAGGTGAGGCAGGAGAGCCCTTTATCCCCATTTAACTGATGAAGAAACTGAGGCCCTGAGAAGTCAGGAAATGGCTAGGAGTAAACAGCTGAGCTGGGAGCTAGGTTCAAGCCTGACCTCTTTATCACCAGGAGGGCAGGCCGTCCTTTCCTCAACTTACACGACCAGGAAACTCCTTCTTTCATGGAGCATCTTCTAGGCCGAGGGCTCCCTGAAGCATTAGGAATTATGCTGCCCTCTGCAAAATGCCTGGCCCCAGGTGCAAACCCCTGGCTCCGCAGGTAAGACCTGCGGGTACAACTCTGGCCCTACCACTTTCTGCAGCATGACCTCGGGCAGGTCATTAGCTTCTCTGGGCCTTAGTTTCCTTGTGCATCAAGTGGAGATAACGGTATTATTTACCTTACAGGAACGTGGCGAGGACCACTGAAACGCCTAATGAATGACAGATGCTGAGCTAACGCTCAGTTATGCTGGCCCCACAGTAAGTGTTCGGTTAAGTGTCCGCTGCTGGCATGAGTCCTGGGCTCTCTGAATGAGGAGTAATGTTAGTAACTTGTATCAGCATCAGTCTTTGTGTTAGTGTTGAAAGAGGAGAGTGGATTTTGCCCTACTGTGCTGTCGCCTGGCGTCATGAGAATACCTTGCTCCACCATGGGCATACCCTGCCCCTGATAACACCGTCATAAAATGGATTCACCCTGAAGTCATGCTCCATTACAAAGCCACAAAATTATCCCTATTAAAATGGCTTGCCATAAAATCCTCAAATAGGACCCCAAATTGCACATTTGCATCTCCCCCCTCCTACCCCAATCTCCAGCCCATTACTGGTAAATTGCATTTCTAAGACAGCTCAGGACACTTACCCTGAACTTCTGATTGATGGGATAGACGACTTTTGCCTTCAGCGCAAATGCTGTGATGTTGCTGTTGAAAGACGGCTCGTACTCCTGGGAAAAAGAAAGAATAAATGGCATGGGGAGGCTTTTGGTGAAATGAAGGACAAACCACCGAGTTTCCAAAGTGCCACATCCTGTTGGTAACAGTGGCCCTGGGAAGGGACCATAATAAGCACATTTAGAACCAAGCAATGCTCACTTGCTAGGAGGATGGATGGATGGATAGACAGACAAATGGATGTGGCAGGTAGATGGATGGATGGATGGAGGGGCAAGTGGATGAATGGATGGATGGAGGGATACACTAATGGATGGACAGATGGACACATGGATGGGGCAGGTGGAGGGATGGATGGATAGACGGGAGTATAGATGGATGTGGGAATGACAGAGGTACAGATGGGCGAAGGGATGAATGGACAGACGTTACAAAGCACATTCTTCTTTTAATTCCAAATCTTCAGCTTTGGAAGAAATAAAGATTTAAATAACATGACAACATCAAAAGTTTTCCTAAAAGTTGTGAGTCACCTTTCTGTGGAATAAGAAAAGAAATATTTTTAGCACTACCAAGTGTATAAAAACTTACGTGTGGTAATATTCATGCAAGGCTTTGGACTGGACCATAAAATGAAAAGAAGTGCTTGGGTGGATCTTTTCACTCTTCTGAGCCTCCATCTTCCCAGACAGGAAGCAGGTAGCCTATCTCCCCCAGGGATGGCATGGATGAGGACAAAGCCCTAGCGGAGATGCTGGAACAGAGCCCAAGCGAGGCGATGGACCACTGTGAGTATCAGTAGTAAAGAGCTGCCATCGACCTCTGCTCAGGAACCATCTCCCTGACACAGCTGGACAGACTGACTTGTAGCCTGCTCTACGGCCCCACATCCTCTCCGTATCACTCTCCTGTTAGGGTCACCCCTGTGCTTTGCATGGTCAGTGCTGAATAAGGGCTTGGACACATCCAGTGGGTGAATGAAGTCAAGCAGACAGTCAGGAGCCTGGCCCTCCAGGCCGGGAGGAATCTCAGCTGAGCAACTCTGAACCAGATGCCAACACCTATCTACTAAATCTTTAAAAAAAAGAACTCCACAACAAAGCACTGATTGCCAATTGCCGTGTTCTCCTTGGAACCACATACCCTATCACAGGGAATACAGAAGAGCTTATCGCTTCCTCACAACGTGAGACATTGAAACAGCACCCAGCAGAGCCTGTGATGTGGTTCGTACCCGTCTTCAGAGAGGATTCACCACAATGCCCTTCTGAGCGGGACAGAAGGAAGCTCTGTGGCAGGGCCCCAAGTCTTGTCATGTCTGTCTCTACCTTGCGTGTGTGCTAAGTCACTTCAGTGGTCTCTGACTCTTTGTGACCCCAAGGACTGCAGTCCAGCAGGCTCCTCTGTCCATGGGATTCTCCAGTACAGAATACTGGAGGGGGTTGCCATGCCCTCCTCCAGGGGATCTTCCCCACCCAGGCATCAAACCCAGGTCTTTATGTCTACCTGCACTGGCAGGCAGTTTCTTTACCACTGCTTGCAAAAACAGACTTAGATGACAAGAATGGGGGGCGTCCACCAACATGTGCCACCTCCTTAAACTTCCAAGGATGCTGCCATTTCCCAGATGGAGAAGATGGCACAGAGAGGTTGAGCTGTGCACCCAAGGTCACACAGCTATTAAATGTCCGGATCGGGACTTGAACTCAGATTCCCTAGCTCTCCTCTTCAGCTGCCACCATCCTGTCTCCTTCCATGTGACAGAAGTGAGAACAAGAGGAAGAGCCATGCAATTGCAAGGTCAGTGGGAGTTCAGAGGAGAAGCCCCCAGGTCAGCCTCACCACACCCCAGGGACACAAGTCAGATCCTGAGGTACTGGTCACTCCCACACCTGCCACATCCAATCAACCATGAATCCCACCAACCTAACCTTCTAAGCCTCTCTCTAGGGCCACAATTCAGGCCCAAGCCATCATCGTACTTACCCCAATGGGCTGAAACAGCCTCTTACCTGACTCCCTATGCATGTACCAAGGACTTACTATGTACTACCATCTGATGCATGTCTGCTCATTTCATTATCACTCAATCACGATCATGCCCATTTTATAGAGAGGTAAAGCAAGGCTCAGAGGTGGACACTTTCCAATCCAGTCTCCCCAAAGCAATCAAATAACCTTTTTTAAAACAATGACTGCTCTTTTCTTTTTTTTTTTTTTTTTTTTTAATTTTTGGCTGCACAGACTCTTTGTTGCAGCGTGCATGCGAGCTTTCTCTAGTTAGAGCACTCAAGTTTAGTTGCCCTGAGGCATGTGGAATCTTGGTTGCCTGACCAGGGATTGAACCTGTGTCCCCTGCATTGGAAAGCAGATTCTTAACCACTGAACCACCAGGGAAGTCCCTCAAATAAGCTTTTAACCATACAACTCCCCTCGCTTCCTGGCTTTCCTTGGATCTGAGTAAATACAGAATAGCTGCCCCCAGCCCACAGCAGCCCATCAGTCACTCTCTCTTGAATCTTTGCTGGGAAAATGGTACAAGAGTGTGGTAATAAGACCAAAAAGGCTGACTTCAGAACTGGTGACATGCTTTGTGAGGCCCGGTGCAAAATGAAAATAGGCACCGGGGTGCGTGTGTATGGGAGGGGTCCTTAGTCAAAAGTGATTAAGAATTTCAAGACAGCAAAGTCCAGAAACAGGGAGGCGGTAACTGGGCAGAGGGTCTCAGTGACCACATGGGAGGTCATCCACCTATGAAGCTGGCCTCGGAGATGATCTGGAGAAGATACACTTCTTCAAGGGAAGATGAGAAACAGAAAGGGCACTCTGCATTTTTACACTTCTTCCAAACAGAGGTGGAGAGAAAGGACAGAATGGAAGGGGGTGGAAAATGCGAGGAAGGATTGTTCTCTGCCTTCCAGGGTTCATCTTCTAAAGGCGTGACACCAAACATATACTGCACTTCAGGGAAAAACATAATATGAGAAGCAAAGGATGTAGACGCAGGGGTCCACCTGAGATGTGCAGAAGTGGAACCTGAGGACCGGGAGCCTGGGCTATTTGCAGTTTCCCACAGCTCTTCTTATTAAGTTCCGATGTCCTCTAAATTCTGATCATCTCCCCAACCGTAGCAACACAATTATTCAGAAAATAGGCTGTAGTGCAGATTTACAATGTAAAACTTCTTCAGCTGAAGCAGTGCAATTATTCAGAAAATTAAAACATAATTGTCAGAAAAGAAAAACCATTTCACTCGCCCACAAAAGGTACTCTTCTCAGCAAATGCACAGATGCATCCAGAGGGGAGCTGTGCCCACCACCCCTCCCTTCTTCAAAGCCAAAGGACAGGACAAGGCTGTGAAGAAGCAGTCTTCAGAGTCTTCTAGAATTTTCTGGGTATTTTTGGCTAATGTGAGCTATTTATCGAAACAGAATTCATGCAAGAAGTGATGTGGACACCAAATGCCTTGGTTTTCTGGGCACTGGAGGGTGTCAGGGTTACAGTTCATCACCCTGTTAAAGTCAGCCCTGCCCTCATTCCTTGACAAGCTCAGCCTGCTGGAGACAGGGGTATTTTGGCAAAGCCGGTCACCGGAACAAGCAGATCTTTAACTCTTGGCAATCATTAGCTAGATAATGGGCATCGGCGAGGCACAGCTAAATAGTTCACGGGTAAAACATTACTAGGTGGAAGAAGTGGGTTAGCCTTCTGGGAGGCAGAGAGACTGGGCTCCCCAGCAAAGACTGATTCATTCTGTGCTAGAAGGATTTCCAGAGTTGATTCATGGGTGACCTTATGGGGCCGCCATCACTACTGTCATCGCAAAGCTCAGAACCCTGAGGTTCAGAGAGATTGTGTCGCTTGCCCAACATCACACAGCACACAGGTGGTAGAGCTGGACCTGGGTTCCAGGATTCTGGATCCCAAAGCCAGTGTTTTTTGCATCATATCTGAGGTCGTCTTCTGTGTGAGAAGAGTTTTTTTCAAATAGGTTTATTGAGATGTCATTCATGCAACTGAATCATGTAAACTGCACAATTTAATGCTTTTTGGTGTATTCACAGATACATGCAACCCTTGCTACAGTCAATTTTAGAACATTTTTGTCATTTTGTACCTGAAAATGTACCTGTACCCTTTAGCTGTCCCCCCTACCCTTCCCACCCCTTGTCCCTACCCCTACCAATCTGCTTTTGGTCTCTTTAAGTTTACCTATTCCAGACATTTCAGATGCTTGGAATCTTATGACATGTGGTCTTTTGTGACCGGTTTCTTTCAGCTAGCATCCTATTTTCAAGGTTCTTCCGTGTTGTTTTTATGACTGAACGGTATTTCATTGTATGGAGTGATTATTTGTTCATCAGCTGATGGACATTTGGAGTTTCCAAGTTTGGGCTACTGTGAATAGGGCTGTCAGGAATATTTGCCCACAGGTCTTCTCATGGATATTTGTTTTCATTTCTGTCAGCAGAGTTTTAATCCTACGTGGTGAGGGGATCACAGGGAGTGACAGATGAGGGAGAGAAACTAAGACAGAGAGACATTCCACAGCCACACTGTCACACGGAGACACGTGGAGACACAAAAAGAGAGAGACGGACATGCAGGTACGTGCAATGACACGCACACAGACAGACACACTGGGAGAGGCAAGCACCTGGAAACAGAGAGGCTGAGCAAGTCAGCTGGAGACACACAGCACACACGAGGAAAGGCGGACTCGTCTCTGGGAACGGCCAGGCGCCCTCTCTTCCTCTGCAGCTCTGGGGTTTCCGATCCCTCCGTGGAGTCCTGCCCAGGGCTGGGAGGAGAAGCCCTGTCTTCAGAACCCTTGGGAAGTACGGACAGGGTGTGACTCCCAAAAACTGGATTTTCAGCTTATCCAGAAGCTTCCCCTATTGATTTCCAACTTTTTGGTGAAATTTGCTTTAAAACACCCGGCCCACTTTCCTCCTTTGGTAAGCGGAGGCTGCAGACTCAGGCCCCTGACTGAGTGTCAGGGACCATGGGGGTGCGGGGACGCAGCCCGCCTAGACAGGAGTTGAACCATCCCCAGATCCAAATATCAGCTTCAAGGCTCAGGACAGTGACCTGGCTCCACAAGACTCAGTTTCCCCATCTGGAAAATGGGCATATAAACAAGGTCTATGTCATGGAGTGCTGAAAGGATTGCATGAGAGAATTCACATGACGGTTTACATCAGTCAAAAATGACATATGTAAAAATGCCTAGAATCCAGTAGACGCTAAATAAGAAACTTTGTTCTATCTTTTCCCTTTTCCCAGCATCTTTCTTTCTCGCTCTTTCCCTCCCTCCTTACCTAGATGTCTATATTTACCTTTTGGCAATTGATGCTGGATGACTGGGGTCTGTGGTACTTTCTAGGGACTAGGAAGTGACTAGAAGTCACTCATTCTCTCTTTGGAAGAAATGCCCTCTTCATCCATGGAGCTCACGTATGAAGTGATACTCAATAGGCTGGCTCAGGGTGGGGGGCATGGGGGCAGGGGACCAAAAGAAAGGTATAAAGAACATCTATCTCTTAACATTTCCGTCAGAGGCCCAGAACTCCCACTCCTAGATATTACTCAATAGAAATAAAGCAAAATGAAAACACACTTACACACACTCACAGATGCCTTGTTCAGAATAACCAGGCATGGAAACCAACCCCCACTTGGTGACATAACCCCACAGCAGACTGAGCAATTGAAAGGGGCAAATGACCAATCAGTGCAGCAATGACCTAGACCAGCAGGCGCGAGAAAGCATGTGACTGTGCTCACGTAAAACCCTAGAGCAGCAAAACCAATCATGCCAACGGAAATCGTAGCAGTGGCTGTCTGTGCAGGGAGCGCTAAAGAACTTTCTGGAATAAAGGGACATTCCTGATTGGGGTCTCAGTGACAGGAGTGTATGCACTTGTCACTCATTAAACTGTAAGTTGAAAATCTGTGTGTTTCTGGTGTGTAAGTTATATCTCCAAGAGAAGCCTAGTGGTACACGAGATCTGTCGGGGCTCATCTGGATAAGCTGTGTCCTGGACATAGCACATCCTGTGTGAGCCTCCTCCAATGCACCCCCAATACCCCACTTACGTCCAGAGGCTCCTCATCCTTTGAAGTCAGCGCTTCTCTCTTCCTCCTCCTGGATGGGGACCCAGCTGCCGACGGGGTCTGGATGTTAGACTCCAAATTCCTGAGCAGACTCTGAGTGTCATCTTTCTAAAACCCAAAGGTGGAGGTGAGTGGGAGAGCATGTCCGAGTCGGTCAGCCTAGTGCCCTTCAGTAGCCATCAACCCCCCACGGCCCAGCCGTGTCTACCGGTCTCCGCCCCTTCTCCACCGCCTGGCCCTGTGTGCAGTGCTCCCCTCCACGCCCCCTGGAAATCAGCTCCACATCCTTCAAGGCTGGCCAGGTGTCACCTTCCTGACAGTGCCCCATAGCCCCATCTCAGTGTCCTCAGGCCTGGAAGCGACATTTGGCTCGAGGCTCATTCCACGTTCTTCTGAGCTGGTCACCACCACCACTGCCACCCCAGTAGCCTGTGAGCTCATCATGGATTCTGGTCACAACATTTGTGTTCAGTTCAGTTCAGTTCAGTCGTTCAGTTGTATCCAACTCTTTGCAACCTCACGGGCTGCAGCAGGCCTGGCTTCCCTGTCCATCACCAACTCCCAGAGTTTGCTCAAACTCATATCCATCGAGTCGGTAATGCCATCCAACCATCTCATCCTCTGTCGTCCTCTTCTCCTCCTGCCCTCAATCTTTCCCAGCATCAGGGTCTTTTCCAATGAGTCAGTTCTTTGCATCAGATGGCCAAAGTATTGGAGTTTGATGCTTTTGAACTGTGGTGTTGGAGAAGACATTTGAGAGTCCCTTGGACTGCAAGGAGATCCAACCAGTCCATCCTAAAGGAGATCAGTCCTGGGTGTTCATTGGAAGGACTGATGTTGAAGCTGCAACTCCAGTACTTTGGCCACCTGATGTGAAGAGCTGACTCACTGGAAAAGACCCTGATGCTGGGAAAGATTGAGGGTAGGAGAAGAGGACGACAGAGGATGATATGGTTGGATGGCATCACCGACTCAATGGACATGGGTTTGGGTGGACTCCGGGAGCTGGTGATGAACAGGGAGGCCTGGCGTGCTGTAGTTCATGGGGTGGCAAAGAGTCAGACACAACTGAGAGACTGAACTGAACTGAACTGAAGGTATTTTCTTAAAAATCACCCAATGACAGTATTGGAGATAACAAGCACATTAATATTATGCCTACACACACAACAGCTTAACATGGAAAATGACACATAAATATTAACATTCTTGTTATTTCTAATATTGTCATTGGATGACTTAAAAAAACCAAATGGATCATGGGAGGGCTTGTCAAATACATCTCGCTGGACCCGCCTCTAGAGATTCTCATCAGTGTGTCTGGGGCAGAGCCCAAGAACTGGCATTCCTAGCAAGCTCCCAATAATGCTGATGCTGCTGGTCTGGTTCACTTTGAGAGCAGCAACAGTCTGGAGGCAACCAGCTCAGATGGCAGAGTTCAGAAGTTTTCTGGGAGACAAGTTTTTCTAAAAGAGGAAGTTGATCAAATATCTTGAAAGGAAATGGAGATAAATGGGAGAGAGTTTACTGTTAAACCAATGACATGTACTTAGAATTTAAGGAAATGAAAAAATGGGTAATTATTAATTTCAGGGAAAACAAAATCTTGTGCAAAAAAGGAAAGTATTCATAATCACTGCAGATCCTTGGCTGACAGTGAATTATGTTTACAAAATTGCAATAACGAAAACACCAAATGCTGATTTAACTAAAAGTACCACATAACTGCACAGGGAGGTGGTGATGGTGGGTGGGGAGGGTGTAGATATGAAGAGAGGGGGAGAAAAGAGAGCTGTTAGTAAATCACTCCTCACTTCCCCAGTGGGACGTCAAGCAGCCGCACCAGCAGGTAATTTAGATATGGGAAGTAAATGACCAAAACAGCCAGCTGAACAAGGGTGAAACAAGATGGCTTTAGAGAAGTGAGAAGCAGTTGCCAAGGAACATTTTTAAATTATGTGCATGAGTCGCTAGTGGTAAAGAACCTGCCTGCCAAAGCAGGAGATGTAAGAGAGGAGGGTTCAATCCCTGGGCTGGGAAGAGCCCCTGGAGAAGGAAATGTCAACACACTCCAGTATTCTTGCCTGGGAAATCCTATGGACAGAGGAGCCTGTTGCAGAGCTGTACACGACCAAAGTGACTTGGCATGCACACCTAAGGGTAGATACATTAGTCACTCTGATGCAAACAAAGCTTTAATGATGAAATAAATAAAACTAATAAAACAGATACCACACAGGGAAAGTGGTGCAAGATAGAATTACAAGCTGGGTGACCTGGATCGGAGAACAGAGTGCCCAGGACCCGTGAGGGAAGAAGTGCCTGCTCCAGCCTGAGGACTGTAACAGTTGCCTACATGGTTTCCTCTCTGGGTTCTAAAGCAGGCTTCCTTGGACTGCAAGGAAATCAACACTGAATATTCATTGGAAGGACTTATGCAGAAGCTTAAGCTCCAATACTTTGGCCACCTGATGTGAAGAGTTGACTCACTGGAAAAGACCCTGATTCTGGGAAAGATGGAAGGCAAAAGGAAAAGAGGGCGGCAGAGGATGAGATGGTTAGATAGCATCACCAGCTCAATGGACATGAATTTGAGCAAGCTCTGGGAGATAGTTAAAGACAGAGGAGCCTGGTGTGCTATAGTCCACAGGGTTTCGAAGCGTTGGACACGACTCATCAACTGAACAACAACAATCTAAAGAATGAGTGGGACAAGAGGCAGAGAACAGACGTGCAGAAGTGCAGAGGTTTCTGGGGATCAAGGGGATTCTGGGTGGCTGGATGCACAGACACCTGTGTGCTATGCTGGATACCCTAGGGAAGGTCAGTGACCTTCTGCACCATACAAGGAAATGATGTGATCTTGTGTAGGCAGCCAGGAGCCACTGGAGGTTTTCAACCAGAAGTCATACTGTTAGATGTGCTCTTTAGAAATAGAGACTAGAGGTGGGAAACGGAGGACATTTAGAAAAGAATACTGCAAAGGTCACATCCAAACCATCAGAAAATCTCATCAGTCCTACCCTTGACCCTGAACACCGTCCATGGCTACAGACCTGATCGAACCCACCACCACTCTCAACTGGACTAGTACAGCTCTGACTGACTAGCTGTGCAAACTCAGACAGCTTGGTTAGTCTCTGTCAGCCTCGACTTAGCTGCAAAGTGGGTGACTCTATGGTCTGAATGCTTGTGTCGCTTACCCCTCGTGTCAATTAATATGTTGAAACCCTACCCCCCAAGGTGATGGTATTTGGAGGCGGGACCTTTGGAAGGACCTATTAGATCATAAGGATGGTGCTCCCATGAACGGGACTAGTGCCCTGATAAAAGAGGCCCCAGCCACTGCCCCTTCTGCCATGAGAGGACTCAGGCAGAAATCAGTCGTCTATAACCAGGAAGAGGACCTTTGCCAGAATCCAACCATCCTGGCACCCTGATCTTGGACCTCCAGCCTTCTGAACTCTGAGACATGTTTGTGTTCATCAGTTACCAAGTGGATGGTATTTTTGTTATAGACATCCAAGCAGACTAAGACAGATACTAACTCCTGCCTCGCCAGGTAGCAGATGATGAAAAGTTCTGACTTAGGCATTCAGAAAGACTGCAGGTGAAGTCCAGCCCACTGGTCATTCTTCATGACCCTGGACAAAGAACAACCTTGCAGAGCCTCAACGTCCATATCTGGAAAGTAAGGATGACAGCCTCCACCGGAGTGAGGCTAGAGAAGGAAACCGCCGCAAACCCTTGACAAGGGGCCTGGCACCCACTGAACGCTCTGACATGTGACTGCCCTCTTCACACAAGAAGCCCATGTCTCTTAATTACCAGCAGGATCTGACAACCCAGACTTTCCTACAAGAGACTTGCATTATGTTAATTTTAACCTTTATCATCTCTTTGCAGCAGGACACTTCTCTGAAGTCACCTGGCTTACATCTGCTGACTGAACACCCTGTTCACACGGGCCAGAGATGGGGGGGACAAGACCAAACCACCTTAGCTCAGATCCGACCAGACTTCATCCCTCAAGGAGGTCCGAGCCGCAAAGACCTAAAACAGTGATCATTCCACCACTGATGGAATGACTGCTGTATGCCGGATACCTCCACACAACATCTGATTCCATAATGACAACTGCCACATGAAGCATCCATTAATGCCCTTCAGGCAGCCACCTGTGACCAATCCCACCCACCCCTAATACAGTAGCTTTGGGGTGAGACACACGCCTGTCATTTGACAAGATATTTAACCTCTCTGTGCCTCAGTTTCCTCATCTGCAAAATGGGTACATTAATGGAACCAGCTCACAAAGCTGTTTTGGAAATTCAATGAGATGAAAATTCAGGTGCAGAGTGTGGCTCAGCACCCAGCATATAGCGAGCATTCAGTAAATGCTAGTGTTTCCATTTCCCCATTACAGAACTCATCTGGCTGTGTTACAATCAAACGTTTACTAGTAATCTGTCCGACTCCATCCTCCTCCAGAGACAGGAGCACACTGCTGTCCCCTAGCCGTGTCTAGCAGTAGAAGGTGCTCAGCAAACTTCTGTGTGGAATGATGAGTGCATGCTGATGTAGCAGCCCGCACTCCAGGGGGGCTAGCAGGGGGATCCACACAGAAAGGAAGCAGAATCGACGGGCAGTTGGAGGGACTGGGGGAGGCGAGGGAATTCCCTGCCCTCCAGCCCACCACGGTGAGCCCACCATCAGTCCAAATCCTTGATGGTGCAGAGGAGACCGCGGCCTGGAGACCTCATTGGCTAACGTCACAGGCAGTTGTTGGATGGAGCGGACCCTTCCGGGGAATCCCAAGCCAAAGCCCGTCTGTCACTTGGCCGCCTCCCACTGCAGTTACAGTCTCCAGCCGCCTCCCGGAGTAGAAGGGGAACACCCGTCCCCAGAGCAGGACCCGTCGCGCGCGATGCCCGTGATCAGGCTCAAGGGGAAGCCTGGACCCCGGCGCCGACGGGGGACCGCGCCCTCGCATCCCACACCCGGCCGCCAGCCCAGCCGACCCACCTGGTGCCGGAGACGCGGGCGCGCGGAGCGGCAGCCGAGCCAGAGGCCGAGGCCGAGGCCGAGCGCGGTGCCCAGCAGCACGGCGGGGACCAGCAGAGCGGGCGCGGGCCGCACCACGTCCCGGCCCAGCCGCAGCCGCGCGTCGCTCCCGCAGGTCGTCTCGCCGCGGGCCATCCGGGGGCGCTCAGGCGGCCGGCCCGCCGCCTCCCGCGCGCCGCCGCGCGCTGCCCCGGCCCGCCGCCCGGCCCTCCATCCCTGGCGGGTCCCCGCTGCCGGACTCCGGGTCCCGGCGGAGCCAGGGGGGCGGCGCGGTGAGCTCCGTCGATTTCTCCGGCCTGTGTAGCCTCCTCCTCCCGCTTCTCTCTTGCTTTCCGGAGCTGCCCAGCCGAAGGGAGGAGTCTGGACCGTCTGCTCCAAACTTTGAGCCACCCCCGCCTCCGGCCCTGCCTTTTGCACTGAGCATGCCCGGCCAGAGGCGCGCTTCTCAGCCAGCAGAACCTTTGGGAGGAGTCTTGTTTTGCAGAGGGCTCCGATTTCCAGCTGGGTAGAGGACCTCAGCCAGGTCCTCACCCGAGGAGGGTGTTGCTCGAGTTAAGTTTATCGAGTGCTTAGGATTCGTTAAGCCTTTAGCTTGATGATCCAAGTAACTTTCTTACCAGCCTTCTGAGATGGGCGTTACTACATGCGCCCCTCCTCCTGGCGAGGTTCAGGGTCCGCGGCGAGTGATTCATTGCTGGTCTGACTCAGCGGTGCCCCAGACCTCTAGCAGTTGGCCATCCTTGGGTCGCACAGTCCGGCCCTGCCTCTGAACTTGTTTGCCTGAAGACTCCTGTTTACTGCTAGTTTCTTCGGAGATGGTCGATGCTTTGCTCTAAGACAACCTATAGGGAGATGCTTACATCCAGCCCTGGCTAGTCACGGAGATGCCACGTGGTCACTCATTCACTCAGCCTATCCAGAGACCCTACTGTCTGAACCAGCACCAGGCCAGCCATCAACCAGACAAGGTCCAGCATTGAGGATCTCGCAGGAAGATAGGCAGATGAGTTCAACATCTGTTCTTTCTTTAAGCACCATTTACTGATGCTAGCTCTCATTCTGGCTGCTGGGGTACACACACACACACACACACCCCTACCCTTTGGAGTTTAATCTGACTTCTAGGGTACACATACACACACACCCCTACCTTTTTGAGCTTGATCTGACTGCTAGGGTACACACACACACACACTCACATACACCCCTACCCTTTGGAATTTAATCTAACTGCTAGGGTACACATATACACACACACACACACTCAGTCACTCACTCACTCACACACACACACACACTCCTACCCTTTGGAGTTTAATCTGACTTCTAGGGTACACATACACACACACACATACTCAGTCACTCACACACACACACCCCTACCTTTCGGAGCTTAATCTGACTGTTAGGGTACACACCACACACACACACACAGACACACACACTCACACACACCCCTACCCTTTGGAGTTTAATCTGACTTCTAGGGTACACATACACACACACCCCTACCTTTTTGAGCTTGATCTGACTGCTAGGGTACACACACACACACACACACTCACACACACCCCTACCCTTTGGAATTTAATCTAACTGCTAGGGTACACACACACACACACAAACATCCCTACCCTTTAGAGTTTAATCTGACTGCTAGGGTACACACACCACACACACACACACACACACACACACACACACACACACACTTCTACCCTTTGGAGCTTAAGTCCCTTTGAGGGCCAGAGCAGAGGTAACATAGGGATCTGTTTCAACAGAGAGGGGTTTCAAGTCCTTCACCTGGACTTCCAGCTCAGGTTTCTGGGTTTTCCCATCATTTCCTCTTCACTCCATCCGAGCTGGCAAGATGGGAACTACTATGTAGATTTACTTTTGATAAATGAAGAAACTGACAGCTGGACCAGAGTCATAGCTCTTTCAGGGTCTTGCAATAGGAAACGGGGCACATAGAGTCACACCTGCATCTGTCCGGCTTCAGGACTCACACTCTCTGCCACACAGCGCTTCTTAAATGTTTCCCTAGGAGCATCTCCAAGACTCTTGGGAACATGTCTGAGGGCAAAAACCAGAAGTTCTTGCTTTATGCTGCCTATTTCTTTGGATACTCAGGCTTTTATTTTTAAAAATACAGTGTTCTTTCACTGCTATGTTTAAACTGGATAGCCAACAAGGACCTACTGTATGACACATGAAACTCTGCTCACTGTCATGGGGTGGCCTGGATGGGAGGGGAATTTGAGGGAGAATGGATAACTGTGTACGTATGACTGGGTCCCTTCGATGTTCACCTGAAACTGTTACAACATTGTTTGTTAATTGGCTGTACCCCAAAACAAAATAAAAACTTTAAAATATAGCGTAATCAGGAATGGCTAATTTTAAATTTACACTGGATCTGCTTCTGTGACTCTAGCCTTTTTTTGTTATGATAAACATACATGATGGCCTGCTTCAGGGAGATAACCTGAGCTGCCTATCTGTGAAGGACTGCAAGGAAGTGAAACTAACACATCCCCCTGCCAAGGCTTGCCATTCTAGGGGAATTTGCAAGGATTGAATAGTCTTTTTACTTTGTTTCCTCACCTCCCTCCCATCTCTGATCCATAAAAGACAACCAGGCCCTGACAATATGGTTATTTTTGGACACTAACCTGTCGTCTTCTCCATCAGCTGGCTTTCCAAATAGTCGTCTTCCTTGCCTCAACACCTTGTGTCTCAGATTCATTATCCTGTTGTGTGGTGAGCAGAGGGAGCTTGGACTCGGTAACAATAGTGTTGTTTGCATTTTACTTTATTATACAATTGTTTGAAGGTAGAAATCATCCTTTAAATCTCTAAAAGAATTAATGCTCCAGCATTTAGCCTTTGGCCTTGTCTCACTCCTGGCACATGCTGGGTACCACTGAGGGCAGTGAACCCCATGAGGAAACCTTGGCTAATAAATTCTCAGGTTCCCAAACCCCACTGTCTTGTCCCTGTGAAGTCAGGAAAGGCCTATTGGAGGGGTAGGAGAAGGGGGCTACAGGCACCAGACTTCCTGGCCTGAGACTGCAGATAGCAGGAGACTGAAGAGGTGTGAGCTGTCCCTGAGGGCCCAGGGGAGTAACAGCCCTGTCCTCTGCCCCCTGGAGAGTTCTGGGAGATTCTTCAGCTGCTGACTCCTGGCTCCAAACACCAACTCCCCTCTTGGTGTTCCCAGAGAGGTAGGTCCCCAGTGTCTGGCCTCCCCCTGCAATGGCTTGGAGCAGCAGGGCTTGGGTCCTCAGTCAGAGATTGGACTGGGTTGTGGCAGTGAAAGTACTGGATCCTAGCCACTGGACCAGTAGTCAGTGACAAGGGATCTGGCCCTTTGGCTTTGCAGAAAAGAATTTCCACAAAGACAGAAAGTAGTGAAGCAAGTCAAGTATAGGAGGAGAAGGAGTACAATGCCTGCGATAAACACACGGGCAGATCAGATGGAGAGTCCCTGAGCTGTGCCCGCGTGGCAGTTTAAGTCACTTATATGGGACATTTCTTTCGGTTTTCCTTTGGCCAATCATTATGATTTGCCTGGTTCCCAGTCAAATAGATATTTGGTGTATCTCAGGATCCTCCCATGTATGCACAGGCATCTCTTAGCCAAGCTGGATTCCAATGAAAAGCCGTGTAGGTAGAACATCCCTCCGCAGCCTGACTATCTGCCCATCACGGAATGTGGGAATGGGCTCTTGAGCTGGTCCAAAGGCTCATCCACAACGAGGGCTCAGGCAGTGGGAACAGACTGGGTTGGACTGAACCTAAAAGGATGCGAGAACTGGCTTTGCCCGACGGCCATGAGCTGCCAATTTCCCTTCCAGCCCCTCTCCTCGCCGTCCTGTTCCCCCATGGTTCTCCTTCTCCAAAAGCTTCTCAGTTCGCTAATAGGGGGAGGGGGAGAGGGGGGAAGAAGGGGGCCTGCTGCGCCTGCGTAGACTCGGGATTCCGTCCACGGTGTATCAGGGAAGGCTTGCTGGAGGAGATGGGCCTGAGCTGAGACTTAGAGAACGGGGTAGGCATTAACAGAGGAGCACTTGGAGCCTCTCAGCTTTCTGGGAGCAGGGGTCACCCGATCTGATTTTGGTAGAACCCCTGGGTGTAGCACGAGCAAACCCAAGAGTGGCCACTTCTCGCAGGCCTCGCCTGGCTCCCTCTCTCCTTCCCTCCGTCTCGCGCTTGGTCCACGGCCTCCTGCTGGCCCGCCAAGCCCCAGATGCCAGTGTCTCGTTCCCAGAAAACTTTCCGCGGAGGCTCTCACTGAGCATGCTCGGCGGCAGCGGGGCAGGGCCTGGGGCCCGGAAGCTGCCCCAACTCCGCCGGCACCCGCCACTTGTGGGGTCGCGGGTCCCAGGCGGGCGATGGATTCCGCCAGGGGCCCGGGGCGCGCCACGTGGGTGCTGGCCGGGAGCCTGCTGGCCGCTGCCCTGGCGCTGCCCGCGGAGTCCGGGAACCTAGGCCGGCTCCCCGCGGGCCCTGGTCCCCTCCAGCACCCGCTGGGCCCGCAGCCTCTCCGGGACCCCTCCACGGCTCCCGGGGCGGGGCCTGAGCGGACGGCCCAGGTAAGGAGGGCCCGCCCCCAGTCTCGGGTCTGACTCCGGAGATTTGGTTTCACCTACGCGCCTGGCGGGGAGGCCCCTTTGGGTTGGGGGAATTACCCGAAGGGGAAGGCGGGATCTGAGTAAGATGCAACCCTGGTGGATCCCGCTTGTGGCCGGAAAACTCCCTGGAAAGGCGGGGAAAGCGCTGTGGTTTGTGGCTGAGAGCTTGGACCTTGCAGGCGGCCGGGTCTATCCCCTTCGGCAACCTAAGAGCTCCGAGTCTTAGGGCAGGTCGCTTCTGATCTGTACCTATTGCAGGGTCTACCCCAGCGGGTCGATGTGAGCGTTAACTATTGCAGGGTCTACCCCAGAGGGTCGATGTGAGCGTTAACTATTGCAGGGTCTACCCCAGAGGGTCGATGTGAGCGTGTACAGATGAGTTCAGGAGTGGAGGTAGAACGACTTTCACTGGTGAGTGTTCCGGAAGACTGCAGCAGTTGATAAAAGGCACTATTGGCTGGAGTTTTCTGCGACTGCAAATGTTGCCATTTCTGCCTCACCCTGCCCTTGCCTCTGTGGTCCCTAACTTGGGAGGGCACAGAGCTCTGGCTCACACCCTAGATACTTCCTCCTCCTCCTCTCCCAAATCTGATCACCAGTCCCACTGCCTTTTCCTCCTGATCATCTCTGATGTCTGCCCTTCTCCCATCCAGGCTGCATACGTTAGGTTCAGTCCCCATCCCTCAGCCTCTGGCCTTTGATGACTATTTCCTCTGGGTTACCCCCGCTCCCCTGATTTGTGCATTCTACCATTCATGTCCCCCCAACCTCTAGATGACCTGTCTGTGGTATACATCTGACCACTTTTCTCCCCTGCTCACACCCAGTTTCACTCTGACCCCAGTTGCAAATCCAGGCTTCTGCTCCCAGGAATGTCTGTCCAGTGGTCCGGCCCATCGCTGCCTTGTGGGTCTCCCAGCCCTTCCTCAGGGCCTGGCTCCTCTTAGTCTGTTGCATTTTCTATCTATAGGCTCCAGGGTGCCTGTTATACTCGCTGCAGATATTTAGGTCTTTTAAATGAGATTCCTTTCACTATGATTGGTTCTCAGGCTTTCACTAGAGAATACAAAATAATAATACTGTGTCAATTTTCTGAGCTTTTAGAAAGCTCATGATGAACATTTTCACAGGGCCTTTCACTTGTTCCTGTCCGTTGAGATGGGAAGTATCTGGCCCATTTTGCCCATGACAAGATTGAGACCCAGAGTGCCATGCCCCCCAGGCCTGTAATGTGCTCTCACACACAGAGCCCACCCGCCTGTCTTCACCTGCTCTTTCCTTTGGAAAGTCAATGCCAGAACATTCATGTAGATGTTTGTTGCCAGGCCATTCCCAGGAGTGCTTTGAAAACCGGAGCATGAATGCTCGTGCTAACTTATTATTAATATCTATCCCTTCCTGCAAAGGGTGAGGTGATAGTCAGTTACAACCATTTCCCAGATGTTCTGAAACTGCTGTGTCCAGTACAGTAGCCCTGGCCACGCTGTGGCTGTTTGAATTTAAACATTGCAGGTGCTCGGTGGCCCCATAGGTTAGTGGCTACCATACTGGACAGCCCAGAACATAGACCCTTCCCAGCATCCCAGAAGGTTCTATGGGAAGTGTGCTGGAAGGAGCGAGACAGTGAAGACTTGACTGGGCAAGGGTCTTCTGAGTGTTTATGGAAGGCCCTTTAGGCATCAGACCATTCTAGGTGCTTGAGATATGAGAGAACAAGATCCTTCTCCCGCCCCAAGTTTCTGGTTTCTAAAGGACACCAGATGGTGTTAATCTATAGTGCTGCAGTTGGCAGTTCAGGCCGTAGAGAAGTGCAGTGGGCAGAGTGGGAAGAGATGGCTTTGAGCGCTGTTTGGCTGGGGTGGTCAGAGAAGATGCTTTGGGGAGGTGACAGTTAAGCAGAGCCCTGGATGGAATGAGGGAGGGACATGGGTGCTTCTGGAGAAAAACTTCCCAAAGGAGGTTGTAGTTGAGGACAAAGGCCAGAGATAGTGAGGACAAAGGCCAGAGGCAGGATGTGCTTGGTGTGGTCCAGGACCGCAAGGAGGCTGGTGTGACTGGAGCAGGGATGGGGGGAGGAAGGAGGAGTGGGTGGAGGTGGGGCCAGAGGATGGGGAGGGGCCGCTTCAGGAAAGGTCCTGTGGACCGCAGTTAGGACTCAGACTGTTATTTTGTTGGAAGCCGTGGGTGGGTTTTGAGCAGAAAAGTGACCTGCTTTTATTCGTCTTTTTAAAGCATCCCCGTGGTAGCTGTGAGAACAGAGGACCAAGGGCAGAGATGAAAGTAATGACCAAGGGCGGAGGCAGGCAAGACACCAGGCAAACGATGGAGATGAAGTGGACCAGGGAGGTCAGTGGACGGCTGCTGAGAAGTTGCTGGATTTGGGATATGTATTCGAAAGTAGAGCCAGCGGAGTTTGCTGTGATTGGATGCAGATTGAGAGAGCCGAAGGGAGGAATCAAGAATGAAAACAAGGACTTGGGCCTGAACACACAGAAACTAGGGATATTATTAGCTCATATGCAGAAGCCTCAGAAGGCCATGGGGAATTCTGATTTGGTCTTATTGAGTTTGACCCTCCCCACCACAAGGCATCCAGGTAGAGATATGTAAGAGAGTGGTGATGGGTGAGTCCTGATCTGGGTGAAAAATCTGAGCTGGAGATCTTTACCAGGGAGTGGTCAGTGCACACATGCCTTTAAACCCAGTGTACACAGGGCCTGGCTGAGTTTTCCTTGGGGGTAAGTATGGTTTGGGAAGAGTGAGGCCTTAGGGCAGAGGTCTGGAGCGATACCAAGGCCAGACCAGAAGGAAGAAAGGATTCAACAAAGGAGATCACAAAGTGTGGCTGATTTTATAGGAAGGAAACCAAGGCTATGACCCATGGGTCAAGGAAGGAAGGCATTTTGGGAAGAGAGGGTTCCCCAATGATGTTCATATCCTGATCCTTGGAGCCTGTGAGTGTGTTCCATCCCTTGGCAAAGGGAGATTGACATTGCAGATGAAATTCATGTTGCTATTCAGCGGACCTTGGATCATCCCGGTGGACCAGGGTAATCCTAAGGGTCTTTCAAAATGTAAGAGGGAGGCTGGAGAGAGTCCAAAGGAGATGTGACATTGGAAGAAGGTCAGAGCGATGCCCCATGAGGCCTCAACCTGCATCTTTGAAGATGCAGGAAGAGGCTATGAACTGAGGAGGGTGGGCTGCCTCTAGAGGCTGAAAGAGGCTCTCCTACAGCCTCTAGAAAAGAATGCAGCCCTGCAGACACCTTGATTTTAGTTCAGTGAGACCCGTGTGAGACTCCTGACCTCCAGAACCATGTGATAATAAGCATATATTTGTTTTTAGTCGCTCGGTTTGTAGTGACTTGTTACAGCAGCTATAAGATGCTAATTCACTCCCATGCCAAATACTCCTGGTGAGTTGTGTGCAATGGGGATGGAGAACTGGCTGCGAAATAAGACCATTGAGGTCATGATGACCTTGTCAGGTGACCTGTGCCATCTTGGAGAAGGGCTTCACGCAGGGAAGGGAAGGCTGCACATTGAAGTGGGTTATCGACTGGTGGTTGGCATGGTCTCTGTGGGACCAGGCTGCTCATGGTGGCCAAGGAGCCCCCAGAGAGGCACCCCTAGGCTAGTGACACCCAGGAACCGCTGAGACCTTAGGGAGCCTCGGCCGAGAGGCCTTTCTGAGTCACTTGCTCCCGGGCACTTGGTATCCTGCTCCTCTCCCTGGAGTGAAAGTGTCTGTTGAGAATGGGGCCTTTGTCCTTCCATGAAGTCAGGGGCCTGCCACAGAGCCTGCCGTGCAGTGAGTGCTGGGGAAAGAATAGATGGAGAATTCCGGGGGCAGGGACGGTACAGGCAGACGTGTGTGGGAGTTGGTGCCCTGTGACACGACTGTCCACCCCAGAGACCTCACAAATGAATTATTTTATTTTTTTAGTTAACAGATTTTAGTATTTAGAACAGTTTTAGATTTTAGAAAAGTTGTACACATGCAGAAAATTCATATGTATCCCCCCCCATGCACAGCTTCCCCTACTATTAGCATCTGACGTTAGTAAGGTATCTGCGTGCACACATACTTAGTAGCTCAGTCATGTCTGACTCTTTGCGACCCTATGGACTGTAGCCCGCCAGACTCCTATGTCCATGGGATTCTCCAGGCAAGAATACTGGAGTGGGTTGCCATTTCCTTCTCCAGGAGATCTTTCTTGACCCGGAGATTGAGCCCCTGTCTCTTGTGTCTCCTGCACTGGCAGGCGGATTCTTTTCCACTGAGCCATCTGGGAAGCCCTAGTAAGGTACATTTATTACAATTAATGGTCTGACCTTGACAAGCCATTGTAAAAGCCCATAGTTTATTCAGATTTCCTTAGTTCTTGTATCCAATGTCCTTTTTGGTCCCAGGACCCCACCCAGGACATCACTTTACATGTAGCTGTCACTTCTTTTGCCGTGAGGACCCAGTTTGGAGGACTGGGTGGGGATTTTGCAGGGTGCTTTCTGTTGGGATTCATCTGGGTGCATCTAGCAACTTGATTTATGGCTGCTTGTGGGGTTTTAAAAATTTTTTTGTTTTGTTAGTTTTTCTTGTTGTTGTTTTCATATTTCATTCCAGTTTGTTACAGTGAAAAAAATACCCCACCGTTCTAAGCACATTTCAGTTTCTGAGCGTCAAAGGAGAAAGATTTAGATAAATTAAAATGTTGTTTCTATGTTTATAATAATATGCAGCCACATAAAAAATAATGTCCAGAACACCTTGTCCTACAAAACAGCTTTGGGAATTTTCTTTGACTAGAAATTTCCCCAGTTTGGGAACATTAGCTTAGACATGAACATAAATCCAAGATACTGTTAATTAACTTATTTGAAAGAGTGGAATATTTAAGAAAGCTGTTTCTACCAGTGGAAACAAAGATGGAAAACTGTCAAATAACAGTGAGTTGCTTGGAATTCTGCCTGGCTTCCAGAAATTAAGCTGGGAACAGATGTCTGCCCACACAGTGAAAATGATCCAATTAGTAAGTGTTTCCTTAAATAAAACACAAAATGAAAAAAATGATTCCTTAGCTGACTCCCAGTCAAAGGGGAAGAAATATTGGATAAGGTGGACACTATGGTGTGGTCTTGAATTTCAGAAGTAGAGACGAGCAATTTAGAGGAATTCTTCTGGGATGCTTTGCTGTTGTTGTTGACCTTGAACTCTTGGCTGGACCAGAATTGGCCAGGTTGCTCTGCCATGAAATCACCCACCCCGCCCAATGCACTGTACTTTATTGGAAGGAGGTCCTTATGCAGGGCCTAGAATGGATGCTCTTAGATGTTTTTTTTTCCTTGCAAATGGCAGCAAAGACTTATTCCATCAGTG
This sequence comes from Dama dama, assembly GCF_033118175.1. Classification (NCBI taxonomy): domain Eukaryota; kingdom Metazoa; phylum Chordata; class Mammalia; order Artiodactyla; family Cervidae; genus Dama; species Dama dama. Next base: position 13,451,576 of record NC_083686.1, on the reverse strand, counting down.
TCTGGCACACAGCATTCTTCTCTGAGAAAATGGCACCTGTTTCCACCTTGTGGAAGGCATGTTATGAACTAGTGGTTGTTCTGGACACACATACCTGTCCAGGGAGATCTCAGGAACAGCGTTTCTACCAGGCGTGAGAAGGCTGGCCCACATCACTTGGTCTCTTATTATTGTCATTTTTGCTGTTGTTGTGGTGACACATGGGCACATGCTCCTTGTTACAGGAAACAAAATAATGCAGGTGGCGTGGAGACAGGGGTCCCCTTCGACTACACACACACTCGGTCCCCAGGTCCCCAAGGCTAACACTTCTGCATACTCCTGCCTAGGCTTTTAAAAATAATACATGGTTATGATCCATGGTATTATATGGCATATTGTTAAACATGTAACTATGTAATAAATCTATAGGTAATTAATGCTAAACATATTATTAAATATCTACATATATTTTCAAATTACTAAATATATAAGTATATGTACTAACAAAGTAACTTACTAAATTTGTAACTATATGTACTAATATGGGGTTTCTCTGATGGGTCAGTGGTAAAGAGTCCGCCTGCCACTGCAGGAGACACCGGAGACTAGGGTTCCGTCCCTGGGTTGGGAAGATCCCCTGGAGAAGGAAGTGGCAACCCACTCAGTATTCTTGCCTGGGAAATCCCATGGACGGAGGAGCCTGGCAGGTTACTAGTCCAGGGGGTCACAAAAGAGTTGGTCATGACTTAGTGACTGAGCATGCACCCACATGCACTAACATAATTTATATAAAAAATAAAGTGAATATAACTGTCAAATATATAATAATATATTAAATATTTATAAAATAAAATGTCATTTTTATTAAATGAGATGTATTATTCATCGTATTGTGATCCAGTAATCTCACTTGATATATCTCAGAGTTTTTTCCTGGATGATCACAGATCTGCTTTATTTATGTATTTATATTTGTAGTTGTGGTAAAATATATATAACAAAATGGTCTTCTCTGGTGACTCATCAGTAAAAAAAATCTGCCTGCAATTCAGGAGACGCGGGTTGATCCCTGGGTCGGGAAGATACCCTAGAGTAGGAAGGGGCAACTGACTCCAATATTCTTTCCTGGGAAATCCCATGGACAGAGGAGCCTGGCGGGCTACAGTCCATGGGGTCGCAAAGAGTCGGACACAACTTAGCAACTAAACCACCACCACCACACACAACAAAATTTACCCTCTTATCCCTTTTTAAGTGTACAGCTCAGCAATGTCAAACACATTCACATTGTTGTGTTTCCATCTGCAGAATTATTTTAATCTTGTGACACTGAAACTCTGTCCCCATTAATCAACAACCCCCTATTCTGCTGTCCCCCAGCCCCTGACAGCCACCCTTCTACTTTCTGTCTCTATGAATTTTACATATCTCCTATAAGTGGAATCATACAGTATTTGCATTTTTGTTACTGGCTTATTTCACTTGGCCTGATGGCCTCAAGTCTCATCCATGTTGTAGCCTGTGACAGAATTTCCTTCCTTTTAGGGCTGAATGATATTTCATTTTATGCATGGACCACTTTTGCATGGGCTTCCCTGACAGCTCAGTTGGTAAAGAATCCACCTGCAATGTGGGAGACCTGGGTTTTGATCCCTGGGTTGGGAAGATCCCCTGGAGAAAGGAAAGGCTACCCACTCCAGTATTCTGGCCTGGAGAATTCCATGGGGTCATAAAGAGTCAGTCACAACTGGGCGACTTTTACTTTCACTTTTACTTATCCATTCATCCATTAGTGGACATTAGGTTCCTTCTACCTTTAGGCTATTGTGAATAATGCTGCTGTGAACAGCACAGGGCTCGGCCCATGTCAAGGGCTCTAGCCAAGGCACTATAGTAATAATCATGATAATGATTATTATTACTGTTTTATAGGTGGAGGGCTCTGAGCTTCTTTTGGGCTCAGTATTTCACAAAGATGGGATGGAGGAGTTGACTGAGCCCTGTTTGGACAAGTTTTAATCACTGAACAAGGTGAAGCAAGCTGGGAGGAGTTCTACACTTTCTAGAAGAAATACCTGAGGCTCAGAAAGGCTAAGAGACTTGTTCAAGGACACACAGCAGATAAATGGTTCCAACTCAAATCTTGGTCTCTAACTCCCAAGCCTGTGTTTTATGTACCATTCTGTGAAAACGAGTGGGATCTTGGGAATTCAGAGGCTTGAGGCTCTCCCCACATCAGAGGGTTCGTGAAAAGCAGAACTGGGATTCAAACTCAGGTCTAACTATATGAAATTTCCACTACACTGTGCCGCCTCCCTAGACAGCTTCCAGGAATGCAGTTATATAATCCTCTCCTCAGATGCTGGTGGAGATGGTTAACTTAGAAAGATTCACATCAGACGTCAGGATAAACAGGCAGCGCCTCTCCACGCAAGCCATTTACAGAAATGCCTTTTCAACCACTCCTAGTATTTTCTTTAATAACGTCTATGTGCCTTTGGACTTTTAGGACTTACCCCTTGGGATTTGGCCCAGTGTGGAAAACTCTCACGTTACAACTCCAGGTAAGTTTTTCTCTTGGTTGATTGTTTTAATCGATTTGACCATGAGAGAGAACCAGACCCTAAAGCCATAGACCTCCTGCTTCTGCCTCCCTGGCACCCTGCTCACCTAAGTACCTTAGAGAGCAAGGGGAGTGAGTCCCCTCCTGCAGTGATCTGGGGTGCACAGATCTGAGTTCAGGTAAGGCGGTGATTGATTCTTGGTAAGATTCAATAATAATTGGTAAGAATCAAGAATCAATAATGATTCAGGTCAGGTGGAATCTTGATTCTCCCCTGAAGGTGTCTGAGGAAGAAAATGCAGAATGTGTGTATTAGTCAACTGTATGAGTTTCTTTTTGCTGCTGTAACAAGTTATCACAGATTTAGTGGTCAAACAATATAGATGTATTCTCATATAGTTCTGGAGGGTGAAAGTTCACAGTCAGTTTAACTGGTCTGAAGTCAGGGTGTAAGCACTCTCTCCAGGGCCCTGAGAAGAATATTCTTCCTTCTCCAGGATCTGGAGCTTCATTCCTTGCATCCTGCAGGTCATGACCCGTCCTGCAGCCTCCAAGCCAGCAATGTTGCTTCTCGCTTCAGTGGTCCCATGACCTTCTCTTCTGCTTGTCAAATCTCTCTCTGCCTCCCTCTGTAAGGACATCTGGATTACATTTATGGCCCCCTGGATAATCCAGGTTACTTCCCCATCAATTAAAAATATCAATAACCTCAGATATGCAGATGACACCACCCTTATGGCAGAAAGTGAAGAACTAAAGAGCCTCTTGATGAAAGTGAAAGAGGAGAGTGAAAAAGTTGGCTTAAAGCTCAACATTCAGAAAACTAAGATCATGGCATCTGGTCCCATTACTTCTTGGCAAATAGATGGGGAAACAGTAGAAACAGTGGCTGACTATTTTTGGGGGGCTCCAAAATCACTGCAGATGGTGATTGCAGCCATGAAATTAAAAGACTCTTACTCCTTGGAAGGAAAGTTATGACCAACCTAGACAGAATATCAAAAAGCAGAGTCATTACTTTGCCAACAAAGGTCTGTCTAGTCAAGGCTATGGTTTTTCCAGTAGTCATGTATGGATGTGAGAGTTGGGCTATAAAGAAAGCTGAGCGCAGAAGAATTGATGCTTTTGAACTGCAGTGTTAGAGAAGACTCTTGAGAGTCCCTTGGACTGCAAGGAGATCCAACCAGTCCATCCTAGAGGAGATCAGTCCTGGGTGTTCATTGGAAGGACTGATATTGAAGCTGAAACTCCAGTACTTTGGCCACCTGATGCGAAGAACTGACTCATTTGAAAAGATCCTGATGCTGGGAAAGATTGAAGGCAGGAGGAGAAGGGGACGACAGGGGATGAGATGGTTGGATGGCATCACTGACTCAATGGACATGAGTTTGGGTAAACTCCCGGAGTTGGTGATGGACAGGGAGGCCTGGCGTGCTGCGGTTCATGTGGTCACAAAGAGTCTGACACAACTGAGCGACTGAACTGAACTGAATTTAATCATATCTGCAAAGAGTCTATTGCCATGTAAGAGAACATGTTTACAGGTTGCTGAGATTAGGACCTGGGTGTCTTTGGGAACCATTAGTCAGTCTACCTGACTTTCCAGGTGGCTCAGCAGTAAAGAATCCAACTGCCAATGCAGGAGATGCAGGTGACCCAGGTTCAGTCCCTGGGTCAGGAAGGTTCCCTGGAGAAGGAAATGGCAACCCACTCCAGTATTCTTGCCTGGGAAATCCTATGGACAGTGGAGCCTGGCAGGATCGCAGAAAGTCGGACATAACTGAGTACACATGCACTGAAAGTCTACCATACCAGGTTTCAGAAATCAAACTGAAACTAACTTAAGCAGTGAGCAATTTGTTGACCCTTATCGCTGAACTGCACAGGCCCCGGATCCAGGAGCACAGTGTTCTCAGGGCTCTGTTTTTCTCTTTCCATTGAGGCTCCTGCTTTCATCTGGTGAGTGTCATTCCCAGGAACATTCTTTCCATGTGATTTTTCCATGTGGAAGTAACTGCTGTCTCTTGCAGAAAGGAAGAGACTTTCTGTAGCTCAGCAGAAGTTCAGGGGAGACTAATGCACAGAGTCTGAGTCCCATGCCAGTCCTCAGTCCTATCACTGGTGTTCTGGGTTCTGGGCTTAAGTCTGGCCTCCTGGGGACCAGGATGTGCTGGGATCCAGGTTTGTCTGTAGAGACTGAGCAAGAATCTTACTGATTAGTCGGGGAGCCTGCCCTGAAGGGAGGGTCCTGGGCAGGCAGAACAGACTTTTCATCCAGAATTGACACAGGTTATGAATACACCTTGTTTTATTCCAGGGATAAACGTATTTCATTTTCTGGGGGAGTTAAAAGTATTTTTTTATGTCTTTTGTTATTCTGCTGCACTCAATATGTAAGCAAATTTGGAAAACTCAGCAGTGGCCACAGGACTGGAAAAAGGCAGCTTTCATTCCAATCCCAAAGAAGGGCAATGGCAAAGAATGTTCAAACTACTGTATAATTGCTCTCATTTTATGAGCTAGGAACGTTATGCTCAAAATCCTTCAAGCTAGGCTTCAGCAGTACGTAAACTGAGAACTTCCAGATGTATAAGCTGAGTTTTGAAGAGGCAGAGGAACCAGAGATCAAATTGCCAACTTTTATTGGATCATGAAGAAAGCAAGAGAGTTCCAGCAAATCATCTACTTCTGCTTCATTGATTATAATAAAGCTTTTAACTGTTTGGATCACCACAAACTTGTGGAACATTCTTAAAGAGGTGGGAATACCCAACCACCTTACTGGTCTCCTGAGAAACCGTAAGCCAGTCAAAAGGCAACAGTTAGAACCAGACGTGAAACAACGGATTGGTTCAAAACTGGGAAGAGTACGACAAGGCTATATATTGTCACCTTGCTTATTTAACTTATATGCAGAGTACATCATGAGAAATTCTGGGCTGGATGAAACACAAGATTACTAGAATTGCTGGAATCAAGATTACTGGGAGAAATATCAATAGCCTCAGATAGGCAGATAACACCACCCTTATGGCAGAAAGTGAAGAGGAACTAAGGAAACTCTTGATGAAGGTGAAAGAGGAGCCTGAAAAAGCTGGCTTAAGACTCAACATGGAAAAAACTAAGATTATGGCGTCCAGTTCCATCATGTCATGGCCAATAGAGGGGGAAGAAGTTGAAGCAGTGACAGATTTTATTTTCTTGGGCTCAAAAATCACTGCGGATGGTGACTGCTGCCACGAGGTTAAAGCTTGCTCCTTGAAAGGAAAGCTATGACAAACGTAGACAGTGTATTAAAAAGCAAAGACATCACTTTCCCAACAAAAGTCTGTATAGTTAAAGCTATGGTTTTTCCAGTGTCATGTATGGATGTGAGAGTTGACCATAAAGAAAGCTGAGTGCTCAAGAATTGATGCTTTTGAAGTGTGTTGCTAGAGAAGACACTTGGTAGTATCTTGGGCTGCAAGGAGATCAAACCAATCACTCCTAAAGGAAATCAGTCCTGAATATTCATTGGAAGGACTGATCTGAACCTGACGCTCCAGTACTTTGGCCACCTGATGTGTAGAGCTGACTCATTAGAAAAGACCCTGATGCTGGGAAAGATTGAAGGCAGGAGGAGAAGGGGATGACAGAGGATGAGATGATTATATAGCATCACTGACTCAATGGACATGAGTATGAGCAAACCCCAGGAGATAGTGGAGGACAGAGGAGCCTGGCATGCTGCAATCCCCAGGGTCACAAAGAGTTGGATACAACTTAGCAACTGAACAGCAACAAGCAGTCTTTACAAAAGACTTTATAGAAGTTTATAAAATCCAGTGTTTTCATTTGAGTAAAATAGATTGAGGTGATATCACGATAATCATGGGAAACTTTTAGTCACTAATTAAGCAGACGTTTTGGATAAGGGAGGGCCATGCACTCAGGACTGTGGTTGTCGTGAGAGCAGAGGGTGGAGGAATGAGGTCACTGGGAAGGCTTCAGGGAGGGCTTCCTGGAGGAGGTGTTGCGTCTCAGCTGAGTCCTGAGAAGTAGCAATTAGCAGGAGAAGGAAACAGGGAGAGGCTTCCAGGCATGTGGCAGCCCAGAGGTGAGGGAGCCAGGGTGCATTCAAACAGCTGCAGATTCACGACCGATGACCCACGTGACAGCACGCTAGTGGGGAGACTGCTGGGTAGTGACGCAGTGGGACGTGGTGGTCAGGTCAGAGCTTGACTTCCTTCTGTACTGTCTGTGGACAGTAGCAGTGTCAGTCCTCATTCAGGTCTCCATCAGAGCCCACGGCTGGGCCTTCTGAGCACCTGGAGGAGCAGGGGCGTAGACACCCACACCAGAGACAAAGCCCAGAGTGGCCTTAAGATTTGAAGTCCAGTGAGTCTTTGTCCCGTAGCCCGAAGGACTGGACTGGGGTCTGGAGGTGGGTGTTCTGTCCCACTTGTGTGATTGACTCGAACAGTCCCAACGGAGCAGCCAGCCTGGGAAAGCGCCTGGTGGTTTCCATGGTGAGGGCTCTCGATCCCCAGATGCTCACCTTTGTCCCCATTCCAATGTCATGAACTGAACCACAGATACTATTCTGGGAAAAAGGATAATGATTTTATCCAGGATCCAGTTCCACATTCTTTTTTTTTTAATTTTAATTTTTCCTACATTTATTTGGAAATTCTATAAAAGGGGTTCCAAAGCAGTTCTAAAGACCTTGCTATCAGATAATACTCCGTGTAAGGAAGAGTGAAAAACAGGATTCATTCTCAGTCCATATACAGTTTGTACTTGGACAGAAGATAAATGTTGAAAAGGCATGACTCCACAATTCTGGTCACTTCAAAATAGAAATTTACAGAGTGGTTAGAGGTTTTCCCAAGGGCATAGCTGGCGAGTGACAGAGCCATGATTGGAATCTAGGGCCCTCTGATGCTAGGTATATAGGAATCACCCATACCTCCTCCCTTACCTAGCAGTTCCTGACTCAGTCAGTCTAGAGGGGGGCCAGGAGTGTACATTTATGCCTATAGCTCAGGTAAGAAACACACACTTCAAGAAACTCTTCTTAAGCTCTATGACTCCCAATGAGAACTTCTCACCTTCTTGGCAAAGAGAGAAGTCATTCATTCATTCACACCCTTGTTCACTTACTCAGCAAAGATTTTCCAAATGCCTGCCACGTATCATGTGGTTTGCTTCCAGAGTTTAATCATTGCCTTTTGGTATTATGTAATGCATGCACGTTGCTGTTTTGCAGAGGAGGCACCATTTGGGATGAAATTCAGTAAGGAAATTGAAGTCTTTAACCCACCCCTGGCTTCTGCAGCCTCTAGTGGGCCATGGATTCATTCCGTCTTTGCTTTTACACACTCGTGGCCGAGGAAGACCTTGTTTAAAAGAGACTCTGCTGTAACACACCGCCTGGTAAGTAACATGTTCATTTCTTTTAAAGACATATCAGAAGTTGTAAAGAAACCAGTGTTGGACCACTTGTGTAGAAAATGTCACAGGCTTTTGTTCCTCCTCCAAAAAACACCTAGTCTTTCTCTTTCACTAAATATAGTTATCATTAGGGAGCAAATCCATTTTTCTTTACAGAGAGCTGCTTCTTCTATACGATATACAGCATTTAGATGAATAGGATGTGTGAATCTGAGCATTAGGCAGCCTCATCTGCTGGTTCTAAAGCAGTGCATAGGGTTTTGCTTTAACCGGATCGATTCACTTGCACCTGTTATAAAAACGCTGCTACTGATAATAGTGCCAAATGTTTAAAAAGTATTTTCCGCTTGCCAGGCATGTTGTTATTCAGTTTCTCAGTCATGTCCGACTCTTTGCGACCCCATGGACTGCAGCACGCCAGGCTTCCTTGTCCTTCACTATCTCCTGGAGTTTGCTCAAACTCATGTGCATCGAGTCAGTGATGCCATCCAACCATCTCATCCTCTGTCGTCCCCTTCTCCACCTGCCCTTAATCTTTCCCAGCATCAGGGTCTTTTCTAATGAGTCAGCTCTTTGCATTAGGTGGGCAAAGTATTGGAGCTTCAGCTTCAGCATTAGTCCTTCCAATGATTATTTAGGACTGAGTCCTTTAGGATTGACTGGTTTGGTCCCCTTGCAGTCCCAGGGACTCTCAAGAGTCTTCTCCAGCACCACAGAAAGCATCAATTCCTGGGCGCTTATCTTTCTTTATTGTCCAACTCTCATATCCATACATGACTACCGGAAAAGCCATAGGCTTAGCGCTTTCTATGCACAATCTCACTGGAGCCTCATTATAAGTTTCTTAAACAGGTACTATTTTTATTCCTTTTTTACAGATAGGAACTGAAGATAGGAGAGATTAAGGAGTTTGTTCAGGGTCCCATGGGTCGAAGTGGCAGAACTAGGATGTGGGGCCCCTGCTCTTAGCCGCTGTCCCTGCTCCCAGTGTTCTTCATACTGTGTAATGTGTTGGTGCCACGTGAGGCTCTCACCTAAACTGTCATGACTTAAAATGGCTTGAGAACTGCTGGGTTCAGCCAACAGGCTACCACGGCTCCAAGCTCCTCCTTGGCCCTCGGCTACATTTTGTGTTAATCTATCAGATAGTTGTATGACAAATTATCACCAACGTGGTGGCTTAGAACAGTGAAATTTATTCTCTCCTTGTTCTAGAGGCAGGAAGGCCAAAATCAGGGTGTCAACAGAGCTGTGCTGTTACTGGGAGCTTATAGGGGAAAATCCATCCTTATCTCTTTCAGCTTCGATAGCTTTCTTTGGCTTGTGGCTGCATCACTCCAATCTTTATATTGGGATTCTACAGAGAAACAAAACCTGTAGGATGTGTGTATACACACACACACACAGATACACACACACACGTATGTGAAGGAGGGAGGGGGAGATTTACTTCAAGAAATTGCTTATGTGATTGTAGGAGCTGGCAAAGTCCACGATCTGCAAGTGTGGCCTGGAGACCCAAGGAAGAGCTGATACTCAAGTTGCAAAGGTCTCTGCACAGAATGCACTTTTCCTTAGGGGGAACCTTCATCTTTTTTGTTAAGACCTCGCCTGATTGGTTGAGGCCCACCCACACTATGATGGGTCATCAGCTTCCTTCAGAGTCCACTGACCTCAATATTAAATCTCATCTAAAAAATACATTCACAGTGACATTAGGAGGTAATTGACCAAGTATCTGGGAACCACGGCTAGCCAGTTGACACCTAACATTTATTGTTATACTCTCCTTTCACCTTCTTGTATCCTTTTCTCTGTGGGCGTGTCTTCTCCTTTTCTGTCACTAATGAGGACACTTGTTATTGGATTTAGGACCTGGCTAAATCCAACCCACCTGAAATCCAGAATGATCTCATCTTGAGAGCCTTGCTTAATTACATCTTCAAAGATGACTTTTCCAAATAGGGTCATGTTCCCAGGTTCTGGGCTTCAGGACGAGCTGCATTCAGCCACCATGGTGGTCATCCACTTTCCAGTCCATGCTCCATCCTCCTCCTGTGTGTCTTTGCCCAACAAACTGTGTTTATCTGATTGTCATATGCAGGATACTATGTGGAGATCTGAAGACTAGAAAGCCAGATGCCTGCCCTCAAGGACTTGCTGGGGTCCTGGCACGTCAAAGCATGAGGGTGGGGTCATGGACAGAGACTCAGCCAGAATCAAAGGCCTCAATAGCTCATGCTGCTGCCTGTGGTCAAAGTGTTCTCAGAACATCACTTCTGCTCTCTGCATCTTTGTTCATTTCTATACTGTGTACAATGAGAGAGTGATGCTCTGGAGAGGGAGTGTGCCCTACGGGAGAATCATAGCATATGGAGCTATACCTATCCTATCTATACCTATACCTACCTATACCTATCCTATCATAGCATATGGAGCTTTAACCAGCACACTGCCTGGGCAGAGTACAAGCTTCCTACCTGTGCGGGCTTGGGCAGGTGGTTAATCTCCATGAGCCTTAGTTTCTTCATCTGCAAAATGGGAGAAATAGAATTCATGTGTGTACAGTGACGGGTATACGCCCGGAACTTGGGAAAGAATAGCCATTGTTAGGATTATCAGTATCACCGAGGGCTGCCTTGGTCTGTGATTCACAGTATGGCTCCACCCACCGCAGATGAAGGTGGGCGGGGCAGACAGTGGGGATGCATGGCCTGGGGTCAAAGGGCATGTGCGAGGATGAAAACAAACAGGTATCAGCTATGTTGACAAGGAGCAGCGGGGCTGGCATCCAGTGGGTGAGCCCTGGCTTTCCACTGGTTTCCAGGGGAGGCGTCATGGGGCTGTGTATGTGTGAATTTCTCAGTTGTGTTCAACTCTTTGCAACCCCGTGGACTGTAGCCCACCAAACTCCTCTACCCATGGATTTTCCAGGCGAGAATACTGGACTGGGTAGCTATTCCCTTCTCCAAGGGATCTTCCCGACCCAGGGATTAAACCCAGGTCTCCTGCATTGCAGTCAGATTTTTTACCACTGAGCCACCAGGGAAGCCCCCTCATGGGGCTGGAGGAGGCCAATCCTGGGTGGATTCTCTGCCTGTTAACGAGCGATCCAGCTCACAAAAAGCACCCCAACACACCATGGTCCGTGTTCACTAGGTTCCTGCTGTGTGGCTTGTGTACCCCACTCAGGACATGTGCGTGTTGAGCTGCTCACTCGCTCAGCCTTGTCTGAGTCTCTCTGTGCAACCCCATGAACTGTAACCCACCAAACTCCTCTGTCCATGGTATTCTCCAGGCAGGAATACTGGAATGGGTTGCCATTTCCTCCTCCAGAGGATCTTCCTGACCCAGGGATCAAACCTGCATCTCCTGCGTCTTCTGCATTGGCAGGCAAATTCTTTACTACTAAAGACCCCATTGTTGGGAAAGATGGAAGGCAAAAGAAGAAGGAGGTGGCAGAGGATGAGATGGTTAGATAGCATCACTGACTCAATTGACATGAATTTGAGCAAACTCAAGGAGACTGTGAAGGACAGGGAAGCCTGATATGCTGCAATCCATGGGATGGCACAGAATTGGACACAACTTAGCAACTGAACAATGACAAGGCCTAGGAAGCCAAGATATGTGAGCAGTCTTTAAAGGATTTTTCCATAGCTCTGCTCACATTCCTCCTGCTGAAGTGTCAGCCCTGCTTCGCTGAGTCCCTGTGACAATGATGTCATTGGCACGTACCTCTGAACAGGACACAATCCCATGTCATCACATGTCCACGTTTTTCTTTATTCGTAGGTTTTAAGTTCCAGTTCTGTAAGACTTAAAAAAAAAATCTTCAGGGTCAAAATGCGTGACTACAGAAGCAACCCTTCTACCCCGCCTTTTACTTATTTATTTTTTGGCCACATCCCACAGCATGTGGGATCTTAGTTCGCAGATCAGGCATCTAGTCTGCACCCCCTGCTTTGGAAGCGTGGAGTCTTAACCATTGGGCCGCCAGGGAAGTTCCTCCAACCTCCCCCAACTTTTAAAAGTTCATCTTGTACTTTTATTTAACATGTGTAGCATGAAATGTTTTTCATTTTCTAATAAGTTCTACATTTTATTGTAGTATGGAGACATTCAAGGGACTTCTGAGAATGGAGTCATTTTTCAGAAATGTGCAGTGGTGAGTGTTCACTGGTGGTTTATGCTTAAGAGAAAGTAATTGAATTTGCTGAAATCATTTATTAGCAGAGTTTTGTATTTAAAGACCTGGCAAATCACATGGCTGTCTACCCACGTCTGGACACGGGTGATGAAGTGACCCACAGAGATCCCATATTTTATATGGAAGCACCAGACTTAGGGTTTTTTTGGTAACAACAAAATCGTTACTGAAAATCCTCTGTGATTATTTAAAATGGGAAAGAAAGCATGTATTTTCTCCCAGATTTTAACATTGATATGATGCCAACAGTTTACAGATTTATGTAATGTCTTTAGGTCTTTGATTCTTACTAATCTCTTGAGATGACCTTCACATGACCCTTGTGTTGAGGGTCCCCAAGACCATCATCAGGTTCAGTGGTTCCTGAGAAGGACTCAGGGAACTCAGAAGAGCTGCTCTACTCACAGTCACAGTTTATTACAGCAGAACGATACAGATTATAGTCAGCAAAGCCAAGAGCTCCTAGGACAGAGTTCTGGGGAGACCAGGCCCAAGACACCTGGTCTCCTCCCGGTGGAGCTGAAGGAACAGCATTTAATTTTTCCCAGCAATGGTGTGTGACATCACCAGGGAAGCTCACCCGAGCCGTGGAGTGCAGGATTTTTATTGAGGATCCATCATGTAGGCATGGAGCGCTCACGTCACTGACCTCAGTTACTCAGGTTGCCTGAACTCAGCTTGGCTCAAGGCCCCCGCCATGAATTACATGGTTAGCGCAGACTACCTGGGGTGGCCCAAGGCCGTAAGTATAGCAAGACACTCTTACCAGACAAGATATTCCACGGCTTTCAGGGCCAGTCTCTCAGGAGCTGGTCGTCTCTTTGGGATAGGCGGGGTTTGGACAGTCCAGGTCTGCTTAGCTAACCGTATACTGCACAGCTCTCATTGTGGCCCAGGCCCTTGGCTCTCTTGATTCGCTTCCTGGAATATAGTTGGAGCTACCAGTTTCTCCTGTGTCCTCCTAGAAATGTTTCCTGCTACATGAGTGTGGTTATGAGTGTGTGTGTGTGTATGCCCATGTGCACATACATACACCTACCTTCTTTCTTCCCCTTTTTATGTAGGTGACTACCCTATACACCAAGTTTTACAATTTGCTTTTTTTTAACTTATTACAATCTAGAGCTCACTCTTCTTGGGGCTGTACATGGCTTCCCTCTCTTTTCTCAGCTCCTCTGTCTCTTTCAGCAGAGCTGGGGTGAAGGAAGGGCAGGAATGGTGGGAAATAGGCTTTGAGAGAGGGGGCAGAGCAAGGTGGCAGAGGCCAGGTGGGGAGCCAAGCTGGAGATGGGCCACTGGCTTTGAATAAGCTAGCTATGCAAGCACATGGGTGGGCAGAACCTGGAAGGCGACTGGCCAGGAGACAGGAGACCAGCTCAGGGCAAACTTGGAGATCAGATGGCAGTCAGAGGACCTGGACTGGCTGGGACTGAATCTTCAAAATAATGAATTAAGAAAGCGCTACTGTTTGTTTTTCTTGGTGACCCCAGTTGTGACAATCTCTCCTACTGTGGTCCCATGCATGGATGTTTCTTCATCCAAGTTTCTCTGTGGTTTTACTGCATTTCAGGGTCCTGGTTTCTTTGAAATGATCTGAGCAACAGCTTGTCAAGAGGGAGTCAAAATTCTCCTGGGGTGTTTGATATCAGACCCGATAAATTCTAGAACCTTCGTGAGACCATCCATAATCCCTTCCCTCTGCCTGCAGACCTAGTGGGTGCAAGTCGAGCTGGGGCCTTGTGTTGGGAAGTCGGGCTCACCAGTGAGTCTGGCCTCACTTCCCCTCCTGTCCTAGGTGTCTGTGCAGGGTGAGTGGCCATCAGCCCACGTGCGACTGTTTGTGAACAATACCAGGACACCCACGGCTGCCAACCTCTCCGACCTGCTCTTACTGGACAACATTACTGGCCTCACTATTAGGGAGTCAGCTGGAAACCAGACCTCAAGAGGCTTCCAGGCTTTCAGGAAGAAGTTTCTGCAAGGTAATAGCCACGTGTACAAAGTTAAGGGTGGGGCATGATGGAGATATGTACAGATAGCACAGAGCACGGGATAGGCAGCAGGCGTCTTCTCAGACATGTGACTTGTGTTCATGCTGTGGATTCTCATGATGGCATCTGCTGGTGGGTCATCAGAGGAGGAGACCCCAGCACAGTTTCTGCAACCAGGAAGCTGGTTTGTCACTTAGGTTAAGAGAGGTGGGATTTAGGGAAGGAGTTTTAAAATATATGCATTCAAAGTTTATTATGAACAATTTCAAACATACACAAAGAGATTATAGTGAACCCCACTGTATCCACCAGCTGGATGATCAAAATGACCATCACTCAGTAAAATGAAGAGCTTGTTGGGGAAGTGCTGGACAGACATGGGAGGGGTTTGGCATCAGCCCAGGAAGCGTGCTCTTGACATGTTCAGCTGTGTTCACGGGAGTAACTCTGCTGCTAATTAGCTCCCGTTCAAAGCATGACACCATCACTGGTTGGCTTTCAGAGGTGTGTTTCTTGAAGTGAGCTTGTCGTTGGTTAATTAAGGAGATTTAAAACCAATTCTGGGGGCTTCCCTGGTGGCTCTGAAGTAATGCAGGAGACACGGGTTCGATCCCTGATCCATGAAGATCCCATGAGCGCAGAGCAACTAAGCTCATGCATCACAACTATTGAGCCCATGCTCTAGAGCCTGGGAGCCAGGCTACTGAAATGCATGCACCCTAGAACCCATGCTCCACAACAAGGGAAGTCACCGCAATGAAAAGCCCATGCACCACAGCTAGAGAGTAGCCCCCGTTAGCCACAACTAGAGAAAAGCCTGCACATCAGTGAAGGCCCAGCACAGCCAAAAATAAACAAGTAATTTAAAAAAATAATAATTCTTGGATGCAGTTGTTACTCTGACTTCAGAGTTGTCAGTTTTCCTAGAAAGGCGGGACTTCTTTTATTCTGAGAAGGTGCCTTGTCTACAGATGTAGAAACTAAGGTGATGAGGAACTTGCCTAAGGTCCAGGGTTGGCAGTCAAGGCTGAGACAAACTCAGTCTGACTTCTCCATCCATCCCGTACCCATGATGCTATAGTGCCACTCACAGGCCTGGGACTCTTACTGACCTGTCCACTTCCATATACATGGCCCACGTTGCTCATCAATGCCACCACTCTTTCTGAGTCTAGTTGAAACCCCAGAATCCATCTTAACACAATACTATTGACAGAAGCTGTCAGTGGAGTTGGCCCACAAGTAGTGACCTCTTTGCTGGCGCTGGTTTAAGCAATGCTATAAAAGCTGTCATGGTACATCTCAGCTAAGTGATCTTCAGTGCCTTTCTTGAATAATGTAAAAATAAATCTCCTTTTTCTTAAGTTCTTAAGTTCATGCTTAGAGACAGGAATGTAGGGCTGAGAGCAGAGCCCAGACTCGATCTCAGACAGAGCTCCCTTGACTCCTGGCCATTTCCAAGCTGCGTGGCCTCCGGAAATCACTGCATTTCTCTGAGCTTGTGCAGACGTGGCGTGTGTCCCCCAGCCTCACAGAGTCACTGCAGAGTCTGAACGAGGGGACATGGCCTGGCACTCTCCCTGCCTCTCATTTTATTGCTCCAGTGGCCTTGTGTGGTCCATGCTCCTACCATCCAGAACTGGGCACTTTCCTCCCACGGCTTGGCATCAGCTCCTGCTATTGTGTCCCCCTGGAGGACCCTTCTGTGCTCCCTGCCCCTCACTCACCTGCCACTCCGGCACTTCACCTGCTCGGAGCCAGGACCACACACTTCGCCCATGAACTCGCTGATTTCTGCTCTTGACACGTGCACTCTGCACATCCTTGAACCTCAGCCCCTGCAGCTGTGAACTGGGGGTGCTGTGACACCCACTTCCAGGAGGTCTTCTAAAGAAAAGGGAGTTCCCCACCCACAACTCCAGAGCCCACTGGTTCACCCTGGGGTGTGATCTCTCCCTATTGCAGAGGCGCCTTCTCCTAATGGCTGACGTTTCAGTCCTGGCTTCTTATTAAGGGACTTTCCTCGTGGCTCAGACGGTAAAGCGTCTGCCCGCAATGCAGGCGACCCACTTGAGTCAGAAACCCTGTCTTCTACCGGGTTTCTCTGTGTAATTCTCTGTGTAATTAAGGACCAACCAGCGACCGTGAGGTTAGAGGGGACCCTCCATGAGCCCGAGTGGCCTTCTTCTCCCTCTCCCGGGCCTGTTCTGGTGCTCCCTCTCTGTGCCTCGTGCTGGGCTCCCAGGACTAGGCTGCCTGAAGGCGTCAAAGTGGCAGCTAGTGTTGCCCAAAAGTTCTGTAAAGACTTTTCCTTCATTGTGTGCATCGGATCAGTGGGAATAAATAGGTTCCCCACCTGGACTCCAAACAAAACAGAAAGGTTCTGGATTTCCTAAGTGAATGAGCTAAATACATCCTGAGTTAGGAAGGCTGACCCGCCCAGGCCCAGGCATTTCTGGATGGGTTGGGGGCCCAGGTAAAGCTCCCTGCACCTGCTGACAGCCCTCCCAAGTAAAAGCAGAGTGGGCCCAAGAGCACACCTGCTTGATTTACTCTCTGTGCTAAAAAGTATGTGATCCAAGGGGCTGTGATGCCGTGTCTGGGGTGTGCAGGGGCCCCCCTGCTGACCGCACGTGCCTTCTCTCTGAACAGTTGGAGACTCCTTCTCCGTCAGCTACACAGCTTCGCTTGAGGCCAGAGACGTCGGGAGTGGAGACATCCTGCTGCTTCCTGCCCAGCTCTCCTTCCAGAGTTCGTCACTGGTATTGTCTATGTTACTTGTGGTTTCTGTCGCGTCATTGTTTTAGAAACCTCGAGCACATTATCCATTGTTCATGCTTTTCTTCCTTCCATCCTCCATTCATTCAGTGATGCCGAATTCTGGTTAGTGAATGGGCCCCAGAATCTCACACACTTTGCCATGAACCAGGCTCCCTTTTAGCTCCTTGTAACCTCTATGGACCTGATTATCGAGATATGTGTATCCATAGACGTTAATTTCTTTTTTCTTTTTTTGGCATGTTCTCATATTTATTTACACATTTCTATGTAGTTTTCTTTCTTTTTTAAAAAAATTATTTACATAGATGTTAATTGCTCATCACCATGTATTGTGCGTAATAAGCATTCAACCATATACCTTCTATTGATACTGGTTTGCTAGAGCTGCTGTGAAAAGGTTCCACAGACCAGTTGGCTCACAAACAACAGAAATTAGTTCGTTCACAGCCCTGGAGGCTGGACGTTCAGGTCAAGGTGTGGGCAGGGCTGAGTCCTTCTGAGGCCTCTCTCCTTGGCTTGTAGATAGCTGTCTTCCCTCTGTGTCCTCACGTGGTCGTCCCTCCGTGTGTGTCTGTGTCCTAGTCTCCTAATAAGGACACTTGTCGGGGGGTTAGAGTCCACCGTGATGGAGTCGCTTTACCTTAATCACGTCTGTTAAGGTTCTATATCCAAATTCAGACACATTCTGAGATACTGGGGTCAGGGCCTCAAGTATGGATTTTGGGGGAACGTGATTCAACCTGTAACCCCATTACCACTAGCATTTTCATTTTCCGTTCACTTTTTTGTTAATCCACGTAGGTGGTGAGTGTGGTTGGTGCATGGCCCATGCTATGCGCTCTGCACCCCGGGGATCCAGAGAAGAAGATGTGTCCTGTCCTCACGGAGCCTGTGCTCTAGTTGTATGTGTGTGTGTGTGTGTGTGTGTGTGTGTGTAAGTCACTCAGTTGTGTTCTACTCATTGCAGCCCATGGACTGTAGCCCGCCAGGCTCCTCTGTCCATGGAATTCTCCAGGCAAGAATACTGGAGTGTGTAGCCATTCCCTTCTCCAGGGGGTCTTCCCCGCCCAGGGATCGAACCTGGATCTGCTGCATTGCAGCTACTCTGGTCATTTTGTTCAGACTGCAGCCCCTGGAGGAAGTACTTTTCATAACAGATGTGGAAAATGAGGCTCCCGGTGTGACTACTCCAGGTCACATGGCAAAACCAAAATCAGACCTCACAGCTGCTGGCTCCTTCCATCCAAGGCTGAGAGGCCTCTGTGCGGTGTTCCTGCTGCATAAGAAAACTAATCCTGGATAAAATTAAACAAAATGAAAGATTCCATAAAGGTAAAGACCAGATATGAGAAAGCCCTATGAAACTGTCAGAAAAGACGAATGTCTCAGAAAACAATTAAGTGCAAAGTCAAGAACGAGGACAAAGAAGGGTAAAAAAAGGGAAATAAAAGGGCCCAGAAAAAAAGTTCCATCTGAATTTCAAAGGACAGGAAACCAGATATGCTAAAATCAAAATTTAAGATAAAGGCAGCAGTCAGAAACCCACAGTGAGAAATGCAGAAACCCAGTGAAATCAAAAGCTCCCTGGATAGGGGCATTAGGACTTTAGGCCAAGGCGGCTTCACACCTCCCTGAAGAGCCTGGGGAGGCTGGAGGGCAGTGGGAGGCGTGGAGTCAGGGCTCCCTGCTGTGACCCCCTAACGGGTCCTGTCCATTGCTTTGCTTGGCGCCTGTGTGTGTTGTATCAACCCCATCACCCTAGTAACCCTCCATCCTCCCACTAGAATGTTGCTTCTTGAAACCTCATTGGTCTTACTCCCAATCTCTGTTCTTGGTACCAAAAAGAGAGCCCTGCACACAGTAGGTGCTCAGTAATTACTTTCTGAGTGAGTACATGAATAGATCAGTGAACTGATGATTCTTGGGCAGGTGTGTTTTTTTTTTCTTTTTTGACTTCTCTGAGCCTCCGGTTTCTCATCAATAAAAAGGGAGACCGTTCTATGTCTCCCATCTCTTGTGGGGATAAAAGTGATGATTTTATATTTGCATGTGGCTTTCAGTTTCCTTTCCCTTCCAAGCCTTCAAGAGCTCTCTCTGGGCAGTTTTGCGGACAGAGTGGAGATTCTGGAGCTCCAGACTTCATGCTGTGTGTTCTAGGCTCCTACCTGCTTGCATTAGACTGCCAGCATCACCTTTCTTAGACCTGCCTTAGAAAAGGTTCCTAGAAAGCTCGGTGTTTGCTGAGTGGATAAGTGCTGGATAAAGCTCCTATGCTTTGTTCTCTAATTGATTCACCCAGTTGGACTTCAGAGTTTCTTTGGGTGACTCCTGAGCCTTCCTCTAGGATGGAGAGAAGGTCCAGTGTATTTGGAATTGAAAATGATCCAAGTCTGAGGGAAAATCTTGTCAACTCCACATAAGAACATTGGTCTGCTCTGCTTGTTGGCTGTAAAGAGGCTCACACTACAGATGGGAGAATAAAGGAATTATTTTAAAACACAGGTGCCTAATGGGGTGAAATCCTTCACGTTGCCATGGACTTAGTGTCTGATACTTCAGAGGCTGAAATGCTGCCCTCGCTGTGTTTTTAGAATGGTTCCGTGTTTCTGAGTTCAAGTTTTCCCACTTGCAAAATGGGGGGGGTGGTGTCAAAAGATTCCCTTCAAACTCATCTCTTCTGGTTCTGACATTTTAAATCGGTATGAGAGCAATAAAAGTAGTTACCACTTTCTAATCCTCACTATGGGAGGGAGGTACTGTCAGAAATGCACTGTGTTTGAGTCTGGATACTACTTTCTTAAACTCAAACACAGGCATACACACATGTATACACATGTGCACATAGATATAGACACATGCACCTCAAATTCATATAAGAGTACATGAGACAGGACAGAGACGCAAGGGAGGTCAAGAGGGAAAAATCTAGAGCATCTATCTCCAGTTCCTTACCGTATATTGTATAAACATCCTGCCCACCTTGGAAAACCATCCCTGGCCTTGTTTCCCGGCCTCAGGCTGTGCTCTAAAACATGTTTCTTAAGCCTTGAAGTTTATATAGTGGATGTAGGCTGATGGTTTCTGTTTTGCAAAGAGATGGAGACAGGCCGTGTAGCACACTTTCAGCCCCTCTCTGTTTAGACCTTGGGTGTCAAGAAACAGCAAGGAGGGACCCAGAGGGAGAGAAAAGAGAGAGGAAGCCAGCCTTCAAACCCACTAGTTCAGAAGACCCTTAAACTCATGGGACACCACAAACACTCTGAAGCACATACGATTCAGAAACAGGAAGGGCCAAGCGATTGCTTCATAGGTGTCTCTTCTTTAAAGATGTGTGTGTGTGTGTGTGTGTGTGTTTGAATTTCCATTGTTGTTCAGTTGCTAAGTTTGTGTCTGACTCTACAACCCCATGGACTGCAGCATGCCAGGCCTCCCTGTCCTTTGCTATCTTCCGGAGTTTGCTCAGATTCATGTCCATTGAGTTGGTAATGCTGTCTAACCATCTCATGTCTTTTTCTCCTTTTGCCTTCCGTCTTTCCCAGCATCAGGGTCTTTTCCAGTGAGTCAGCTCTTTGCATCAGATGGCCAAAGTATTGGAACTTCAGCATTAGTCCTTCCAAAGAATATTCAGGGTTCATTTCCTTTAGGATTGAATGGTTTGATCTCCTTGCAGTCCAAGGAACTCTCAAAAATCTCTGGCACCACCATTTGAAGGCATCAATTCTTGGGTGCTCAGCCTTCTTTATGGTCCATCTCTCACATCCATTTCCTTCCTTAAAAAGAAAGCTTAAAAAAAAAAAAAAAAGAAAAGAAAACTTGTAGCATTTTGATTTCCCTCCATCAGCTTGTCCAGCTGGCCTGTGATGGGTTTGGGATGCCCCAGTGCTCCCAGTATAGCCGCTGTAACAGCTGTAGGACATGGATCAGGGGGTTTCCTGCCTTGGGTGGACCATCGCTCAGGTCAGGGGGAAATGCCCCTAGAGTGGCCATTATAGAATTAAACAGGGGTTGCCTAGCTCACTGGATTCTGGCTCCAAGTCTCCAGACCAGGTTATCTACGATGATACAGCCACCACCATCACCACCCGCTACACCCAACAACACTCATACACTCATAGCCCTCCTCCTTATGGGCGAGGTACTCTTCTGATTCATCCTCACAGCCAGCCTATGAGATGAACAAAATTCCCATTGTACAGATGAGGAAACTGAGGCACAGAGAGGCCAGTACCTTGTCCAAAACCAGAGTGCTGGAGAATGATGAAGCCCCGCATGAACCTGCATAATCTGCTTCCTTCCGCTCCACTGCACGGCCTTTCAGTTGCAAGATATGCTGCCTCCAGCCCCAGAAAGAAGCATGTTCTCGTGTTGGGTCTCCTGAGATACCACGAGGTTGGATAGATAGCAGTCATAACGCTCACCTTTCATTCCCTATGTTTTCTAAGCAGAGGAGTGTTAGAAAGTATGGGAGTGGATGTTTAGGCATTTGGGGCTTGGGGGGTGGAGAGCACTGGAATGAGAGGGGACCTCAGTAGCGACGTCAGAGCCTGCAGTTCTCTCCTCCTTCCTGCAGGGGGCAGACCAGATCCTGGAGGGGGAGGGTAGTTGCTCAGGGTCATTCCTTTCCCTTGACCTCACCCGCCTCCAAGTGTTTCACCACCGGGGTATGATGCCTGTGTTTCCCTGGCCGTTAGGGAAACTGGTGTCTGGATTTCACACAGGCCTCGGGGAGAGAAGGCATCACAGTTCCACAGACCTTTTGCCCGAAGTGACTTTAAGACCACCACCAGCTCTGACCCCTCCCCTGCCCCCGACGGTCAAGAACCCACTGTAGCTCCAGGTGGGCGGGTCGGAAACAGACCACATGTTACCCCGTGTCTCAGATGCCAAAACCGGTTAACTGAACTGCTTTCTTTGTGCTTTTTTCTAGAACAGAACCCAGCTAAAAGCCCCCTTCTCCATAACAGCAGAAGAAAAGATCATGGTAAGAGAAAACCTTTGAGCTGGACACCCACATTATGCCCCAGAGCGTCTCTTTCTGTCTGTGGTCTGTGGTCTCTTGCTGTCCTCAGAGGCCAGGGGAGGGGGCCCCCGCTGGCCTTAGCCTCCTAGACCCGAGCTGAGGCTGCAGGGTTCCCTGCGGTCTGGGGTTCCCCAGTGTGGCCTGGGGGCTGTCTGGCTGGTTTTCTGAATCCCCCTTCATCTGGGCCAGATGGGTTGGTCACTGCCTGGGACCAGCTTGAGGCCCCGCCCACCCGTCTGTTCAGCCGGCCATACTTGCCCTTCAGTGTTTGCCCGTGGCCGGTGAGTGGTCCATGTTTTATCTTCCCAGAGCTTCCCAGGGCCTAGAGACCTGCTTCTGTGGTCCACCATGAACACTTCTCCCTTTTTCTTCATCATTCACTCACCCACAGCTCATGCATCCATTCATTCCCATGTTCATCAAGTGTTTCTTCATCATATAAACACAGTCCACATTTCTTAAATCCCTAGTGCATGCATACTAAGTTGTTTCAGTCATGTCCGACTCTTTGTGACCCTATGGACCATTAGCCCACCAGGTTCCTCTGTCCATGGGATTCTCCAGGCAAGAGTACTGGAGCGGTTGCTGTGCCCTCCTCCGGGTATCTTCAAGACCCAGGGACCCAACTCCTATCTCTTCTGCCTCCTGCATTAACAGGTGGATTCTTTACCACTAGCGCCACCTGGGAAGCCTCCCAGTAATTGCCAGGCCAAGGATTTTACATTTGCTGAATCGTGACATCTTCACTACAATCTTGGGGGATAGATTGAACATCCATTTCTTAGATGGGGAAACTGCGGCATGCCCAGGTCAAGGCATTTGCCCAAGGTCACATGACCATGTGTCGGGGCTCCCGAGATCACCCCCAGGTGCAGAGTTTTCCTAGGAGAACCCAAAGCACTGCACACATTGTCTACCCAGGCTGATGTGTGATAGAGAAAGGATGGAGAGAAGAATAAGCACAGGGAACAGACACGCGGGACGGGCTCTGGAGACCCCAGGTACAGGCTTGCCGGGTTCTCTCCCACTGGAGACACTCAGGGCACGCTGAATTCCTCCAGCATGGAGTTATGACATCGCATGTGAACTGCTGTCCATCAGGGGAGTCATTAGAGACCCAGTGCCTGGCACCTGCCAGCAGGGCAGTGTGTGTTGAGTGTAAACCACACTGTATGCACAGCAGTTTAGGCCCCATGAACCCCACTTATCAGGGGATGGTGGGAACCCTCTGAAATCTGAGTTCCCAGACACCAGCCATGGCCCAGCATCTGGAGCAGGCCTCCCAGAGGACGGAAGCCTCAGGCCCGCTGCATGAGTGCCTTTCTGCACAGCTGGTGTTAGAACAGGATTTAAACTCAGGTCCTTTGGCTCCAGAACCCTGCTGTTGGGCAGTGGACCACACTGCCTCCTAGCAAGCTGAATTCCTGCAGGAGAGGCAGGAACAAAACCCGAGGCAGGCACACGGTATAGACAGTTCTCCTGGCTGGTCCGTGCGTCCCCTACTGTGCCCTACGTTGTGGATGGCCCTCAACAGGTAAAGAACCCTGATAGGGCTGATTGTCATCAATGCCTGTGATTGCCCCTCAGCGGAGGAGGTAGCTGATGGCTGCATGATTGCAATAATGGTCAGAGAACGTTCATTTAATCAATATTTATGAACCCTTCCTCCATGGCCTGATAGTTCAGTTGGTAAAGAATCTGCCTGCAATGCAGGAGATCCCACTTCAATTTCTGGGTTGGAAAGACCCACTGGAGAAGGGATAGGCTACCCACTCCAGTATTCTTGGGTTTCCCTTGTGGCTCAGCTGGTAAAGAATCCACCTGCAATGCAGGAGACCCTGGTTCGGTCCGTGGGTTGGGAAGATCCCCTGGAGAAGGAAAAGGCTACCCACTCCAGTATTCTGGCCTAGAGAATTCCATGGACTGTATAGCCCATGGACTTGCAAAGAGTCAGACACAACTGAGCAACTTTCACTTCGCCTCCATGGCCCAGACCCTCTCATGAGGATGGAGATGCACCATATCCAGATCTTCAGGGCTGCATCTGGCTCACACATTGCCTTCAGGAAAAGCAGGACAAGGGGGCCCCCCAGGCTGCAGACAGCAGGGCTCTGGAGCCAAAGCTCCCAGGTTCAAATCCTGTTCTAATACCAGCTGTGGAGAAGGGCGTTCACACACAGGCCTGAGACTTTTGTCCTCTGGGAGTCCTGTTCCAGATGTCTGTTCAAGATCCATGGGTGCAAGGTTAGGTGGTGGAGCAGTGGGTTGGATTTCAGCTCCACTGGTCCCTGGGCCAGGTGATCTCTGCCTGTGGACCACGTTCGTGAAGGTCATTATCAAGTGGAGAGACAAGACGTATCAGTGATGGCCCTGTTGTTGTGGGGAAAATTAGCTTTTGGAGAAAATTAGTGGGGAAAACTAGCTTTTGGGGGGAAAATTTGTGGGGAAAATTAGCTTTTGGAGAAAATTAGTGTTGTGGGGAAAATTAGCTTTTACACCAGAAGCCTGACTTTGAATCCCTGTTCCCCCACTGATTGTATGTGACACTGGGCAGGCTACTTACCTCCTTGGACTTCAGTCTCCTTGCTGTAAAATGTGAATAATAACAATACCTGCTTTATAGGGTGTAAAGTAAATGGATTGAGGCAGACAAAGTACTAAGCACAATGCCTGGCATTCTGTAAGTGTTCAATAAGCCTCATCAATATTATGAAACATGCAAACAATACTGTTGTTCTGTATCAACTGTGTGTAAATATTGTGTATCAGAGTCTCAAGCTCAATTTCCATGAGAGTCACACCAGTGCTGCAAGTGTGTGATTCAGGCCTATGGAAGATTCTAAGGTGTAGTAGAGTCTGTGGCAGCCTGGAGATTCAGACTGCCCATCAACCACCATCCATCCCCCTACATTGTGACATTAAACAAGGGGAAAAAAGCCAAACAATGTATATCAGCTGTGACTGAATTTGTGAGGCTGTAACTGAACATGTAGATCATAGATACAAGGGGTACTGACAAGGTGCAGGGGAGCTGAATGGACTGGGTGGATGGCAGGCCTCTTGGAAGAGGTAAGAGTTCAGCTGGATCTTAAAGAAAAGGCTTAACTAAAGATGGAGGAGAGGTTTCTAAAATATGCAGCTGAAGATCTGACATCAAGGTTAAGCTTGTTTGACTGTGGGTTGGACATGAACCAAGATTTACAGGGTGCAAGCACAGTGCAGAGTCAGACACGACTGAGCATCTAACACACACACACACACACACACAGTGCCTGGCATCATTAGGGTACATGCAATGGCCCTTGCCAGGTAAATTGTGTGAGGCACCAGGGTTGGTTTGGGCACCTGCGAAGGTAATGTCATTATACTAGGAACATGTGTTGATGAACAGGAGAGCTTGGTGAGGTATAAGCTCCTCTGACATTTTCATCAAGCAGGTAAAAAAATATTGGATTGGCCAAAAAGTCTGAACTAACATTTTGGCCAACCCAATACAAAGTAAAGACATTATGTAACCTGTTATGTAAACTGAGATCTGCAACACTTGGAAGAGACCCCGTTACTTCCTTAATTTTTTATTAATTTCGTGAGGGTGAAACTGACATGTATCAGCTAAGGCCCCAAGAAGTCCTCTCTGCCTCCGGAATGAACAGAGAGGAAAATAATCACTCCACCCTGTGCTGGACATTGATTGCAGGTGTTCTTTTAAAAAAAAAAATTTTTTTTGAAGTGTAGTTGATTTACAGTGTTGTGTTAATTTCTGTTGTACACAAAGTGACTCAGTTATACATATATGTTCTTTTTCATATTTTTCCATTATGTTTATCACAGGATGTTGAATATAGTTCCTTGTGCTCTATAGTAGGCCCTTGTTTATCCATCCTGTATATAATAGTTGTGTGGAGGTGTTCTGATTCACTCCAGCTTCTTATAGTAAAGCTGGGCATCCTGCCCAGGTACTGGGAGAACAAGTCACCGTATTTTACTCCAAGGATCTGGATCTAATCAAGAGTGAGACGTTTAAACCAATTGGTATCTCATCCAAATTCATTTAGAGTGTAATTCCTGTAAGAATAATAGTGGAATTGGGGGGAGGAATATGATCAAATCAATCAAAGTTTCATCTGAAAATATAAATTTATGAGGCTAGATGAGAAATTGTTGAAATGAAGAATAACATGGGAAGATTTGCCATATCAGATATGAAAAATTAGAAAGCTGCGTTAACACTATATGCAGGCCTTGCAAGACAAATTAGACCAGTGGATCAAAATAGAGTATCTACACATACGTGTATTTGGTAAAATGATATTTCAACTCAATGGGGAGAGAATGTTTCATTTATTAATTTGGGGAGCAATTGACTGGATCTTCTGGAAGAAAAATGAAGATGAATTCCCTCCATAGATCTAAATAGAGGAAACAGTTTGTAAAAAGTAAATCTTGGTTAATTTGTTATGGGAAAAAAAATTGAGAAAAATCATGGATATTGTCACTCTGCTTGTTTAACTTATATTCACAGTACATCATGTGAAATGATAGGCTGGATGAAGCACAAGTTGGAATCAAGATTGCTGGGAGAAATATCAACAACCTCAGATATGCAGATGACACCACCCTTAGGGCAGAAAGTGAAGAGGAACTAAAGAGCCTCTTGATGAAAGTGTGAAAGTGAAGGAGAGTAAAAAAGCTAACTTAAAACTCAACATTCAGAAAACAAAGATCATGGCATCCAGTGCCATCATTTCATGGCAAATAGATGGGGAAACAATGAAAGACTTTATTTTCTTGGGCTCCAAAACCACTGCAGATGGTGACTGTAGCCATGAAATTAAAAGACACTTGCTCCATGAAAGAAAAGCTATGACCAACCTAGACAGCATATTAAAAAGCAGAGACGTTACTTTACCTACAAAGGTTGCATCTAGTCAAAGCTATGGTTTTTCCAGTAGTCATGTGTGTTTGTGAGAGTTGGACTATAAAGAAAGCTGAGTGCCGAAGAATTAATGCTTTTGAATTGTGGTATTGGAGAAAATTCTTGAGAGTCCCTTGGACTGCAAGGAGATCCAACCAGTCCATCCTAAAAGAAATCAGTCCTGAATATTCATTGGAAGGACTGATGCTGAAGCTGAAGTTCTGATACTTTGGCCATCTTATGCAAAGAGCCTACTCACTGGAAAAGACTCTGATGCTGGAAAAGATTGAAGGCAAAAGGAGAAGAGGACGACAGAGGATGAGATGGTTAGATAGCAACTCAATGGGCATGACTTTGAGCAAACTCTGGGAGATAGTGAAAGAGCCTGATGTACTGCAGTCCTTGGGGTCGCAAAGAGTAGCACAGAACTGAGTGACTGAATGACAATAACAATGTCTTTATGATATATTGTTGTTGTTCAGTCACTGAGTCATGTCCGA
Organism: Dama dama; assembly: GCF_033118175.1. Classification (NCBI taxonomy): domain Eukaryota; kingdom Metazoa; phylum Chordata; class Mammalia; order Artiodactyla; family Cervidae; genus Dama; species Dama dama. The sequence goes on along the minus strand of NC_083686.1, from coordinate 13,424,181 downwards.
CTGAGCATATAGGTTAAATAAGCAGGCTGACAATATACAGCCTTGCCATTTCCTACTCCAGCTTTTTATGATGTATAAAGAGCTCCTATTAATTTATAAGATAAAGAATGCCTCTGTAAGTAGCTATGTATGATATGAGAATTTCTCAAATGCAAGGATTTACAATATGTACCCTTCAGCACAGTGGAGGGAACTTGTAACTCTGCTGGCAAAATCATGTGACTTTGGGTTTCACTCTGAGGGCTTCCCAGGTGGTGCCAGTGATAAAGAACCTGTCTGCCAATGCAGGAGACACTAGAGACACAGGTTCGATCCTTGGGTCACGAAGATCCCCTGGAGTAGGAAATGTCAACCCGCTCCAATATTCTTGCCTGGAAAATCCCATAGACAGAGGAGCCTGGTGGGTTATAGACCATCAGGTTGCAGAGTTGGACACGACTAAGCCTATATGCGCGCGCACACACACACACACACACACACACACACACACACGGAAGGCTGGAGGCATGCAGTGACATTTCATCATATCTGCCTTCTCTATGTTACATCTTGTTTGGATGACTACACCAGCCTCCTGCCTGTCCAGTCCTGCTCTCCTCCAACACCTGCCCTCCTGAAACACCAGCCTACTCACTTTCTATTCTGGAGGGACTCCCCACTGCCTGCTGATAAAGCCCAGTTAGCTTAGGTGGTATTCAGGCTCCATCAAAAATGGTGACCTCTGCTATATCCCAGTGCCATGGGGTTCCTGTGTTTCCCACTTCCCTCTGGTTTTACATATGCTAATCTTTTCTTTCCTGTCTTCTGGGTAGCTCACATACATCCTATGGGAACCCTGACCAACTTTCTCTACCTCCGTGATTCCTTCACATCTCCCAGGCATGCTGGTGGCACCCCTCGCTGGGATCCAGTGGCATCGGGACATCCGATAAACTTTGTCACTCCGTGACTTTGAGATTATTCCTCTTGTTGCACTTAATACATTTTTATTGACATCAGAGTAGAATTTTTGCCCAGGGAGAGACTTTAAAGATTACCTAGCTTTACTTCCTCATTTGAGAATAAAAAACTCCTAGGTCCTGAGAGGCTCTGGGAACTGGCCAAGGTCCTGAAGCTTGATGACAAGTCTTGAGGAATGGAATCATGCTCTGTGGTTCTGCAATCCAAGCCTCATTCACTAGATTGTAACTTAAAAGCTCTATTAGTGTGTGTGATTATCTCTGCTGTGGTTACCTCCAAGCTCTGGCTCCTGCCAGAATTGTGAGAGTTTCTGCCCTCAGAGTTTCCCTTCAAGGGCTGTGGGACAAGGGTCAGCAAGTTGCTGACCCCTCTGCTTCATCAAGCATTGGAAGGATCTTAGTGAAATTACTCCTAAAATCTCTTCTAGGGAAATCAATACAGTCTCCCTTTCAGACTCTTTCTGGTTTGGGGAAGGGATGGGATTTAATGTATGTCCATTGTGGACATTTTAAATAAACCACCACTTTACATGCACACACACACAGAGAGAAAGAGAGACAGACACAGGGAAAAAATTAGAAGAATTACCTCCTAGCCTTGCAGCCAGAGATAACCATTGTTAACATGGTAGTTTTTTGCTTTCCACAAGTCTATGAATGCATTTCTTACATAATTGAAGTCAAACTGTATAAACAGTTTTTCCTCATGCTTGTGTAACTTCTTATTGGGTTTTAAGCACTTAAAGCATTTCTTTTGAAAGTCTTTTTTTGGTCTGGCATTGCTCTTCATAAATAACAATGGTGAAACTCATCAAAGGAATCTGCTACCAGCTAATATGTGATTAAAGAGGTGGTAATAGCAGATGATTCTTTTCCAGAGATGAGAAGAAAAGTTAGTGGGGATGCTGGGGATGGGGAGGCTGGGGTCGCTCAGCCACCTCCTTTTCTTTCTTCTTAGATAATGAAGTTTAAGATAAATAGGCTCTTTGAAATCTGTACTTTAAATGATTAGTGGAATTTGTCTGCAAGATTTTTGCCCTTATTTTATAGATGCGGAAACTACAGTTTAGGGAGGGGGAGGCTCAGGCTCCTCCGTGTGGTGAGGGGCAGAACTGAGAGCTAAACCCCCAATTAGGGCCTAAGTTCAGTCGCTCAGTCATGTCCGACTCTTTTGACCCCATGGACTGCAGCAGGCCAGGCCTCCTTGTCCATCACCAACTCCCGGAGCTTACTCAAACTCATGTCCATTGAGTTAGTGATGCCATCCGACCATCCCATCCTCTGTCGTCCCCTTCTCCTCCTGCCTTCAATCTTTCCCAGCAATTAGGGCCTAGGTCCATGGTATTTATAAGTATATTCTGCTGCTTCTCATAGCCTTGTTTCTGGTCCTCATCATTTCTCCCTGAACTGTGTCATCCAGGTTTGCCTTCCTCCAGGCTGAAGCCACATACTAGCCAGATTTCTGTTTCTAAGATACTGGTCTGACCATGTTACTTCCTGGCTTAAAACCCTGCTGTGATCTCCCATAAGCCCATAGGATGATGTCACAAATTGCTAACCCACTGTGTTGGACCTGGGCTGTGTCTCTTGCCATCTGCTCGCGCCCTTCTCTCTGCCCGGCTTACCCTCCTCCTGGCCTGGCTCATTGCCCTCTGCCCACAGTCACCTCTCGGAAGGTCTTCCTTGTCCTTTGAGCTGAGCCAGGGGCTGCCCCTCCTCTCACCCCAGTCCTCAGGTTTTCCCCTCACCCCAGCCACACATGTCACCCCACCTACTCCAGAATTCTTGCCTGGGAAATCCCATGGACAGAGGAGCCTGGTGGGCTACAGTCCCTGGGGTTGCAAAAGAGTCGGACACGACTGAGCAGCTAAACAACAACAGCAAAGGTTAGAAAGGAATTTCTTGGCCTCTGGTGAAAGATCAATGAAAATGTTGACAGTTGAGCATAGTTTTGAAGGGACTGTGAAGGCTTTTGGCCAGAGACTCGGGAATTCTAAAATTCTGCCCTACTAGTCACACCCTAGAAGGTGAGCTGGGTGCTCAAAGAGAGTATCAGAATGTTCACAGTGGCACAAGCCCCTGACAATTCAATGCAGGGCTCCTGGTAAAAGGCCAGGCTGGAGCCTGAGCCCTATGGAGGCAGCTGTGGTGTGAAAGCTATTAGTCTAGACCTTGCAGTGTGAATCCTGGGTCTACTGCTTACGAGCTCTGTGACTTTAGGCCATCTATTTAACTTACTTGTATTTGGTATTATTATTTGAAAATACGGATTAAAGTGATGCCCACTTTATAATATTGCTGTGGGGAGTGAATGGATAATGCGTGTAATGCACATGGGACTGTTCCTGGTGCTCAGTATCTGGCCAATACATATTAGCTGTAATGATGGTGGCGATAATGGCGATAATGATGTGGCTGGTGGTGATGTTAATGGTGATGATAACAATGGTGATCTGAGTGATTCTAGGGAGCGTCTTCCTTCCCATAAAACAAAATCTTGAGATTCATTCTTCTTTGGTCATTTATATGGAAGAGGAAAGTTGAAGAGTGGAGGCATTGTGGGCAAGTCAAGGGGGCACGATCTTGTTTAACTTAGCAACACAGATAAATGAAGAAGGTTGAAAAGAAGAAAGTGAGAGTTGTGAGTGGGTTGCCCCAAGGAGGCAGTCTTTACCCAGGTGTACTTATCACCTCATATCGGAAAGTAGAAATTGCGGGAGAGAAGGGGAGAAAGATGGTGTGGTCTGCAGAGCTGGCCTGGCTTTGTCCTCTTCCTAAATACAGGCATTCATTCCTGCAGCTGTGTTGCTATTAATAAATTAAGCTCCTGCTCCCCACACTGCCTCTGCTCTTCAAGTTCTCTTGCCCACGTGACTGATTAAGGAGGGCAGGATCTCAAAGTGGAGATTCAGAGAAGGTAGAGGTTGGAAGAAGAGTAGGAGGGAGGTGGCCTGTCTTAGCTGTTCTACTTCATGAAGTAGGAAAGGGAGGGAGGGAGGGAGATTTTGATTGGGAGAATGAGTTAGTTCTGTTCCTGCCTTTTGTGGTACATTGATCCTGCTTGCCTAAAGTTATGTCCCAGTATTTTTTTTTTTTTTCTGCTTCTCATCCATCATGTAAGCAACTTCTACCATGGTATGGGAGGTTGGGACTAAAATTGTGTTTAGAAAACCAGACAGCCCCCTGAATGGTAAGTGGTTTGATGTACAAGGGGAAACCACAGACTTCAGGGTCAAACAGAGCTAACTGTGTTGCTCTTTAGCTGTGGACTTTGATTAACTATTTAAACTCTCTGCATCTCCATTTATCTCTCAATGGAAAGGGGATAATACATCCCCCATCAGATTGCTGAAGATTGGTTGAATGAAATAAAGCACTATCACACTTTGTTCATTTCCTGAGGCTGCTGTAGCAAATGATCACAAAACTTAGAACAACAGAAACTTATTCCCACACCATTTCAGAGGCCAGGAGACTGAAATCAAAGTGTTGGCAGGGTTTTGCTCCCTTCAAAAGCTCTAGGAAAGAATTCTTCCTTGTTTCTGTCTAGTTTCAGGTGTCTCTTGGAAATCCTTCCTCAGCTGTAGCTGCATCACTCCCATCTCTGCTGCCAAGATCACATGGTCTTTTCCCCATGTGTGTCTGTCTCCAAGTCTCCATCTCCTTATAATGATACCATCACTGGGTTCAGGATCCACCCTAATCCAGTATGGATTGGGCTTCCTAGGTGGTCTAATGGTAAAGAATCCGCCTGCCAGTACAGAAGACATGAGACGTGGGTTCAATCCCTGGGTCGGGAAGATCCCCTGGAGTAGGAAATGGCAACCAATTCCAGTATTCTTGCCTGGAAAATTCCATGGGAAGAGGAGCCTGGCAGGCTACAGTCCATGGGGCTGCAAAGAGTCATACAGAACTGAGCGACCAAGCACAATCCTATATAACCTCATCTTAACTTGATCATGTCTACAAAGACCTTATTTCAAAATAAGGTCACATGCAGAGGTTCTGGGGGGTAAGACTTTAGTATATCTTTACGGGTGACACAATTCAACCCCCTACTGGCACCTAGCCCAGGGAATGGCATATTGTAGGTGATCGAACATCACTAATGTCCTTCACCTCTCCATTCTTCTCCCTACAGCTGGAAAGGAAAAAAAAAAAATGTTTGCCTTCTGTGAAAGAAAAAACCTTGAAGACAGATCACTGATCTACAGTCTTGTTCTCTTTAGACACAGACGTTTTGTCTCTTTTCCATCAGTATCTTAATATAAGCTCTGTACACTGCTTTTCATATGTATTGATTTTTTTTTCTTATCTGGTAGGTACACAAATCAGGGCTCAGAGGGCTATTGCCAGCACAAATGGAGAGCTTGCATTTCAATCTGGTGCTAATCAAAATGTAAGATTTAGAATCAGAGTGTTTGCATCTGAAAACAGAATTGGTTTTCTGACCATCTCTGATAACAGCCTCTGTGGACAGAGGCTGATTCATCCTAGGTGAGTCATATGTGGCAACATGCCTGTATTCAGGTTTCAATAACCGTCAGGACCAGAGCTCCTGGTTCTCACATAACTTGGCTTTGATTGTCTAGAAGGTCAAGTTGGCCTTGTTCATCTGTCAGATAAATTTAACCTTAACTGCATACAGCCTGCATTGGGATCCCAGGAATGAGGAGTGGGTTTCTTGTCTCCAAGCTCCTAAATAATGTGTTAAGTGTTCCCATAATCTGCAACCATTGTTTTAATTGAAGTGCATTGATTTACAGTGTTGTGTTAATTTCAGGGGTACAGCATATATGTATTCTTTTTTAAATTTTTAAAGAGAATATATATATTCTTTTTCAGATTCCTTTCCCTTATAGTTTATTACAAAATATTGAGTATAGCTGTTCAGTGGGTCCTTACTGGTCATCTGTTTTATATAGATTAGTATGTATATGTTAGTCCTGAACTATTTATCTCTACCCCCCTCACCTCTTTGGTAACCATGTTTGTTTTCTATGTCTTTGGGTCTATTTCTGTTTCATAAATAGGTTCATTTGTATCATTTTTTAAAATGATTCCACTTGCAAGCTGTATCATATGATACTTGTCTTTCTCTGTCTGATTTAACTTCACTTATTATGAAAATCTCTAGATTCATCCATGTCACTGCAAATGGCATTATTTCATTCTTTATTAATGGCTGAAGAATATTCCATTGCATATGTCTTCTTTATCCATTCATCTGTCAATGGACATTTAGGTCGCTTCCATGTCTTGGCTATTGTCAATTGAACATTGGACATTGGGATCTACAGCCAGTTTGAATTAAACTTGCTGTCACGGATTGGCTTCTCTGGAAGCAGGTGCTGAGATAGTGTTTGAGTGTAACGCAGTAGCCAATGTGCAGAAGAGTTAACCTAGCCGGCCTGAGGTGGCTGTCCTTAGAAAGGCCAGCTTACAAGGTGAGCCTTTGACTGGCATTTGGGAACCTGGATTTCAGGATGATCCTCACCATTTACTGAACTAAGAGTGGCTCATGTTTCCTAAACTGTTCTTATAAACAGTATATTTTATGTTGAAAATGTTTTGTTTCCTTCTGGGAGCCTGGAATTTTGGTACATGCTTCCCAGGTGGCACTAGTGGTAAAGAACCCGCCTGCCAGTGCAGGAGACATAAGAGCCATGGGTTGGATCCCTGGTCAGGAAGAGCCCCTGGAGGAGGGCAAGGCAGGCTACAGTTCATAGACCGCAAAGAGTCAGACATGACTGAAGGGACTTAGCACACACACACGGTAGCAGGCAGAGGATGCCTGAGTGACTAGTCCTGAGTAAAACCCTAAATCCGTGCATGCCTGTGTGCTCAGTTGCTCGGTCATGTCTGACTCTTTGTGACCCCACGGACTATAGCCCAACAGGCTCCTCTGTCCATGGGATTTTCCAGGCAAGGACACTGGAGCAGGTTGCCATTTCCTTCTCCAGGGCTTGTCGTTGTCCAGTCACTAAGTTGTGTTTGACTCTTTGCGACCCCTTGGACTGCAGCACACTTCCTGTCCTCCAGTGTCCCCAGACCTCCACCCCCTCCTCTTCTCCAGGGGTACCAAGTCTTGAATGAGTTTCCCTAGTGGACAGCATTCCACATGGGTCATCACACTGATTGCTGGAGGAATTAAATCTGTCCTGTGTGACTCTGATGGGAGAAGGCGCTGAAAACTTGCTCCTGGTTTCCACCAGACTTCTCCCCACGTGCCTTTTCCTATTGCTGATTTTTCTTTGTATCCTTTCACTGTAATCATAGTGATTACATAGTGTGAGGATGATTATATACTGAGTCCTATGAGTCTTCATGAATCATTGAACCTAGGAGGTGATCGTGGGCTTCCCCCATCATAATCAGATCACCTGTGGAAGGGAGGAGGGGAGGAGCAGGACTGGGCAGAGGAAATGTTTCCATTTTGCAAAACGAAAAAGTTCTGGAGATGGTGGTGATGGGTGGTTGTACTTAACAGAAATGTACACTTGAAAAATGACTAAAATGGTAAATGTTATGTAATGTGTGTTTTGCTGCACTTAAAAAATAATTCAAAATCTTCTTGTAAGTGGCTGAGCATGCAGAACTTAAAGCTCCTAGAAAGCAAGATCCTTCTAAGAGGTCATCAGGCACACTAAAGACAGTGGCGTGGCATCGTTAGTATTCTGAGGGAAAAAGATTTTGGACCTTGGACTCAGCCAAGATAACAATCATATGAATGCAGAGTAACTATTTTAAAACATGAAAAATAAAAACATGTTCTACACAAATTTACTTGAGAGAACACAAATATGGAATGTACTCTATCAAAGTGAAAAAAAATGCAAGAAAATGAAAGGAATGAAATCCAAAACATAGTTTTTCTTTAATCAGGTGGCTCAGTGATGAAGAACCCGCCTACCAAGGCAAGAGATATGGGTTCGATCCCTGGGTTGGGAAGATCCCCTGAAGAAGGGAATGGCTACCCACGCCAGTATTCTTGCTTGGGAAATCCCATGAACAGAGGAGTCTGGCGGGCTACAGTCTGTGGGGTCACAAAGAGTGGGATATTACTTAGTGACTGAGCACGCATGCGTATAGAGAGCAGTAAGGACAGACCTCCAATGACAGCAATGCAGCAAGCCTAGAGAGCAGCCAGACCTGTGTGTCAGAGAGCGCTTGGAGTGATGACTTTAAGGAACAAAAAAAGATGACTCCCTGCAACAACTAATATCGTTAAGAAAATGGATGTTTCGCCAGGAAGAAAAAAGAAAAGCCATGAGAAAGCCCAGGAAAAACAAAAAGTTACACAAGGACGTATTGGTCCAAATTGAAGTAATCTGAAACTATGGCTTGATTTTGAAAATTGATAGGGTAAGAAAGGGCACTGCATCAAAACTATGTCACTTTTAGGGATATATATTGGGCTTCCCCGGTGGCTCAGACAGAAAAGATTCTGCCTGCAATGCAGGAGACCTGCTTTCGATCCCTGTGTCAGGAAGATCCTCTGGAGAAGGACATGGCAACCCACTCCAGCATTCTTGCCTGGAGAATCCCATGGACAGAGGAGCCTGGCGGGCTGCAGTCCACAGGGTCGCAAATAGTCGGACCTCACTGAAGTGACTTAGAACACACATGCACGCAGGGGTGTATATTTAGTTATGCAGGATTGCATCTAGTTAATTTGAGCAAATATGCATATCCATTCATATGCAGTGAATACATATGTCTAATCATAATAGTGATAGTCTTTACTTTTTTTTTTAATTTTTAGAATTAACTTATAAACCACCACAAAGACTTAATTGTGATTGCAGAATATACATGCATATAGGTATGTATAAAATAAACATAAATTCTGGAGCACAGAAGTAATGAAAGGAGAGATGGAGGAGGAAAATATTGGGCCTTAGTTTCACCACGTTTCTTAGTAAGAAGACAAGAAATATTCTCTAAATTTAATGCCATAAAAATTGAGTTTCAATTTTTCAAAGTTAGACAAAGGTAGCTAACTGAATATAACTATTAAAATTGGGAGGAAGTGTAAGGAGGGATCTAAAGCCTCTAGGAGGTAACAAATCCTTCAGATTTTTAGGGCAAAAATTCGTGACCTAAACCCACATCTGTTATAGCAGGAATTCATAAACAATGTGTAATGCTGATAAATTGAGAAATAACAATGCATGCGTAATTTTTAGCATATTTAAGTTAACTAACCATCTGGCTCCCTAAACTATAGAAACTAAAACCAGTATCTATTTAACTTTTTAATCCTCTGGGAAGTAGGGTTAGAAGAGGGTGCAGAAAGACACATAGGATATTCGCTTTTCTTTTTAAACCCTTGCCTTCTGTCAAAAACCCCTTTCCCCCCCTGGCATGCATGTGTTACCCTGCTTCTCAAAATTTATAAAATGGCTGAATGATTGCCCATCATATGGATAGAATAATTCACAGAAGCTTAAAATATTTAACCATTCCTCATATTGTGGAGCATTTAGGATACATCTACATTTGTTATTTTATTTAATGTTCTTAAAAACAGTCTTATATGTAAATAAATACTTGTGCATATTTCTGGATCAACCAACCTGTGTGTAAACTTTTTTTTTTTTAATTGAAGGTTAAGGGATGGGATGGGGAGGGAGATGGGAGGGGGTTCAGGATGGGGAATACATGTAAACCCATGCCTGATTCATGTCAATGTATGGCAAAAACCAATCTGTGTGTAAACTTTTATGTATAGCTTTGAATTATTTCCTGAGGCATGAAACCTAGATGTGAGGGGTGGACATTTTAAAGCCCCTTGTTAAGGACACAGACATTTTTTTCATTTCATTTTTGAGTATGGACATTTTGGTAAAAACTCTCTGAAGGATCAAAGTATCATCAAAATGGGAGGCTCTCAGTCCAGGACTGTTTTTTTCTTTTTTTAAGTATTTATTTTTATTTATTTATTTCGGCTGCACCAGAGCTCAGTTGCAGCATGCAAACTCTTAGTTCTAGCATATGGGGTTGAGCTCCCCTGACCAGAGATCGAACCCGAGCCCCCTGCATTGGGAGCGCGGAGTCTTAGCCACTGGACCACCAGGAAATTCCCAGGCTTGTTTTTGAGATAACCTTTTGATGAAATGACTGGTTAATGGCCGCTACATAGCATCCCCCTTTCTGGACCAGTGGAGTCGCCTCGGGTCACCCAGCCCACAGGGGAAGGCAGGGCAAAAATCACATTTCGTGAGCGAGTTTCACGGTAAGGCCCTCTTCTGATGACTTCGTTGGACTTTGTTCATGTTTCTTGTTTAATCCTCAGCACAACCTTTGGAGGGCTCTCATCTCTGTCTTACAGGGGAAGAGCAAAGGCAAACAGAGATGAAGTGTGAACTTCCCTGACTGTCCAGTGGTTGAAATGTCACCTTCCAATGCAGAGGGTGCGAGTTTGATCCTTGGTTGGGGAGCTGAGGTCCCACATGCCTCCCAACCAAAAGGCAAAATGTAAAACAGAAACTACATTGTAACAAATTAATAAAAGACTAAAAATGCTCCATACCAAAAAGAGAGAGAGAACGTGATGAAGTGATTTGCCCAATGCCACATGGCCACGAGGTAGCAGAGATGGGTCCCACAGCCAGTGGTCTGACTCTAGAGCCCAAGCTTCAGCTGCTGTGCTGCTCCAGGCCCTTGTCTGTGAGAAGCATGTAGTCTGGGTCAGCTCTGGTCAGTGCTCACAGGAAGAATACAATCACACAAGGGAGAAGGCATCTCCATCTTATTAGCTTCTAGCATGTAGCCTGGTACCCAGTAGACACCTAATACATATTTGCCAATTAAATAAAAGAGCCGAACTTTGTATGAAACTCCTCTGCATTTTTATTTGACTTACTCTCCCTGCTGTGGGAAGTAATGTTTTTATCCCCATTTTACAGATAAGAGAACTGAGGTTCTCAGAGGTCAAGTCCCTGGCCCCAAAATACTGTTATCACAGCTCTTTTGATAGAGGAGGCATTCCAATTCAGGTCTGTAGGATTTGAAAGCCAGAGCTGTCCTCATGTTACTCAAAGTGTCTTTGGGAGAATGCAAGGAGTTAGTTCTTGTAAAACCTTTAGCCCAGGGGTTCTCAGAGAGTGGCCCCTGGTCAAGAAGGATGGCAGCAACCCCTGGGAACTTGCTAGAAATGCCTCTTTTCGGTTCCTGCCCAAGGTCTGGTGATGCAGAATCCCTGAGGGTGGAATGCAGACCCTGCAGGTGATTCTGAGGCCTGCCCCATGCTGAGTGCTTAGGAAGATGGCAGCTGCTGCCGTCTGGTATCACATTCTGGATCCCAAAGAGATAGTGGAGGGCGGGGTGGAATGTGGGGGTGTCTAGAACTTACTGCTTCTCACAGTTATTACTTGGTGCTGGCCACTCCTGGCCCATCAGTGGATCCAGTTAGTCCCAGGATGTCACGGAGTGGAGCCCGGAGGAAACCGTCCAGGAGAGAGTATGCTTGGCACATTGAATGAAGCTCACAGGAGCTCTGCAGCCCACCCTAGATGGTTATTTACTGGGCTGCCTTCTGCTATGTGATGCCTCTCCTGCCATGTACATCCTCCCAAGTGACCCTGACGTCCAGAGTGGGCTCCACCCTTTTTGGGTAGTGGTCCCAGGGCCGGGGGAGTAGGCAGCCTTGAGGGAAGTTGAGGGCACTATGGATTCTTCCTCTGGCCTCTGCAAAATTCTGCCCGACTGAAAGTGTGTCTTGAGTCCTTCCTGCTGCCTTAGGATTATTACATATTTGATCGGGGAATTTAACATTCCTGAGCACCTGTGATGTGCCAGCCTTGGGGTGGTTGGTCCTGTCGTGTGCAAGCCTCCATGCTCAGCTCCTTGAAGTGTTTGGGTCCCTTTGACTTGGGCCCAAAGAGGTTCAGCAGTGGTCCCAAGGCAACCAGCTAATAGGTGGCAAAGTTCCATCCAAACCCAGGCTGGTCTCACTGACTCTGTCCTTGTTCTTCTCTAACTCAGTTGTAACTTGCCTTGAAAGATGTGAAGTGTGACCATGAACATATGGTTCTCTCTCTCATCCCCACAGGTTCTGCCGAACCACGGCCTCCACGCAGCAGGGTTCTGTGTGGCCTTCATCCTCTCCCTGGTGCTGACCTGGGCTGCGCTCTTCTTCATGGTTCGATACCAGTGTGTGAAGGGAAGCATGCTTACCAGACATCAGGTGGGAATCGATGTGCATCTTCTTCCTGGAGGGTAGCAGTTGATTGGTGGTAGATGTGAGGTTCAAGTTTATCCTTCGACTCTGGATGGATGTCAGGACCATCCATGACATCCATGGATGCATGCTGGAACCATGATGCATGCTGGAACCATGATGCATGCTCAAAGCTAGGCCCTCCTGCACAGACTCTGACTGCTTTCCCAGGGGGCATCCCCATCATGAGTTGTTTTTAAAAGCTCCCTGGATGATTCTAACAGATGGCCAGGACAGGATTGGGAGCCCTTGTTCTGGCTGAATCACTGAGTGCCTGCCTGTGTGGCCCACTGTGCGTTCATGCCACACCTTGATTCGGGTCCTGGTATACCCTTCATCCTCAGGATGAAGCCCAGATGGCTTAGCATGGCTTATAAAGAGAGCCCCCTGTGGTCCAGCTTCACACCCTGACATCCCGCTCTAGACAATGGCTGCTGAGCTCTCCGCACTCACCAGGATGCTTCTGTAGTCCTCCCTCTGCTCTTCAATGAGCAGGACTCTGACACGTCCTGGAAGACTCATCTCTGGCCTTGCCTCTCCTTGGAAGTCATCACTTGGCAACCTCCTGGCTGAGTCAGGGGCCCCCTCTCTGGGTTCCTGCCCTGGCTTCTGGACCACCCTCCTCCCTACCATTTATCCCCATCTGTGAACTCCTCAGTCTCTGTTTTCCTGTCTTGGTCTGCGTTCCCACAGAAGCACACCCTGAGACCAGGATCCAAATGCAAATAGTTTGTATGGGAAGTGACCCCAGGAAGTAAAGGTAGGAGGTGGGGGAGTGAGGTGGGAAGGAAGGCAGCCAGTGAAGCTGCCACTATGGGTACCAGGTACTTCTTCATCCCACCTGGGAACTCGGGACGGTGTAGAGCCAGCGTCAGCGTCATCCTGCCTGAAGGGAGAAAGCGAATGGGTGTTAAGTTATGAAATGCTTCTGGTTGAGGACAATGGCGGGGAGGCAGCCAGGACAGAGGCCTTGTTTCCCTGACATGGACTCTGAAGGCCAGAAGGAGCCTTCAGGGAAAGAAGTGTAGGTGTTGGCTGGTAGATCTTGGGCTCAAAGGCCCTGAAGAGCAAGGGCAGGGGTCATGGATGCTGCCTGCTGTAATCCCCATTGCCTGGTAGGGAGCCTGGCACTTAGAAGGCACTTAGTGAACATGTGAAGGGATGAATCTCCACCATCACCCTGCAGCCAATCAGAGGACAGACAGACGGAGGCAGGATAACAGGGTGCTGTCCTAGGATGAGAAGTCGCTGCTGGGAGTGAGCACCCTGAGGGGTGGTTGATTTCCGCAGGACCATGGGGGCTGGATGACTGTCACCCAGAGGTCCAGCAACTTGAAAGAAACATTTGTGATCTTTTTCCTTCACCGTGTAGTGAGGAAACTGAGTCCAGTGAAGCTGAACAGCCTCCAGGTGGCCGAGTATAGGCTGAGACCTGGCTTCCGGGGACACCCCCCACCTCTGGAGGCTGGCAGTCCTGTCCCATTGTTCAGTTTGTTTCTGCTTCCTGGAGGAGAGACTTGTCATTTCAAAGTGAGGTCAACCCACAATCTCCTTGACAGGCAGAAGTGAAGAGAAGAAAAATGGCCCATCTAATGAGACATTCTACTTACTCTCCCAAAGCTGTTATCAATCACAGATGAGCAAGACTCACCCTGCTCGTTCGATGAAGGAGCAGAATTCATTTCTCGGAGATTAAAGGCTGATTGTTACAACCACGGGAGGAAAGCAAAGTGTGAATTTGATTTAAGATCTGAAGACTCTTGTAGTATTTTTTTATCCCAACATCACAATATGAACTCTTTCCACATTAAAAAAAATTTTTTTTTCCTTTGTGGTGGTAACCAAGGAAAAAATGTGTTATAAAACAGAAGGCAGCCTTTAGAGTTAGGTAGACCTCGGGTCAAATACCATGCAGGCTCTTTATGAGCTGTGTGAACTCTGATAATGTCATTTTCATCTCTCTGAGCTGCATTTTCCATATATGTAAAGTGGGGACATCAGCACATTTTGTGTGACATTTTCATGATATAACTCATACAAGGCACAGGGACAGAAATTCTTAAATGTTAGTATAATTATTATGCATTTTTGTGGCATTGGTAATGTCAGAGAGCAACACAGATACATCATCTATCCAACTGAAGGATTGAGCTTAATTATCTCTGATGTCACTTCCATCTGACAACTCTATATTCTGATTAGAAACCAACCAGATCCATGTTGTTGAAGTCCATATGCCATCTGTTAATATTCTTCTGCAACATGATGATGATGAGGTTGATGGTGATATATGATGGTATTGGCGGTGATGATGGGGATGGGGGGACAATGATGACGATGGTGATGGTGATGGTGAAATATTTGTATTAGATCTTTATAGTTATAAAGCTCTTTCTATCCCCTGCTTTGTTTTATCCACACAACAAGTCTGTGCAGGGCTACTGGAATTATGATCCCATTTCTTTGATGAGAAAACGAGGCCCAGGAAAGTGCAATGTTGTGCCTGAGTCTTGTCTGCTCACCAGTGGTGAGGCCAGCTAGGTTCTCTGGCTACAGATCCCCACGTTCCCTCATGACTTTTCTAGCATGTGACATTCACAGGAAGGCCCACTCAATTGTTGTTCCTGAAATTCTCCTGAAGGTTCAGCATCATGAAAACAAGCTGGAGCACTCCCAGTTCACCTCAGCTGATGGTGTGAATGAGGATCTCGCTCTCAATGACCAAATGATAGACATTCTGTCTTCTGAGGACCCTGGGAGCATGCTTCAAGCCTTAGAAGAGTAAGTATTCTGAATCATATTATATTTCCACAGATATCATGAATGTTCTGTATCTACAGCAGCATGAGAGCAAACACTGAGTATATTTCGTTCATTAATTCATCCCACTTTTCATTGGTCACTCAGTAGTCATTATCTTTGCAAGAAAAGTTATGACCAATCTAGACAGCATATTAAAAAGCAGAAACATTATTTTGCCAACAAAGGTCCATATAGTCAAAGCTATGGTTTTTCCAGTAGTCATGTTTGGATGTGAGAGTTGGACTATAAAGAAAGCTGAACACCAAAGATTTGATGCTTTTGAACTGTGGTGTTGGAGAAGACTCTTGAGAGTCCCTTGGACTGCGAGGAGATCCAACCAGTCAATTGTAAAGGAAATTAGTCCTGAATATTCATTGGAAGGACTGATGTTGAAGCTGAAACTTCAATACTTTGGCCACCTAATGTGAAGAACTGACTCATTGGAAAAGACCCTGATGCTGGGAAAGATTGAAGGCGGGGGGAGAAGGGGACGACAGAGGATGAGATGGTGGGATAGCATCACTATCACTTGAGTAAGCTCCGGGAGTTGGTGATGGACAGGGAATCCTGGCATGCTGCAGTCCATGGGGTCGCAAAGAGTCGACATATTGAGAGAGAATCCAGATCAGGTGATATGACTGTTGGCTAAACTGGGTTCAGTTCTTTTCTTTTTGTCTATTTATCTATTTATTAACCTTTAAGGACCAAGATCTAACTATTTTTATTTTTTTACTTATTTAGTTAATTTAGTTTATAACATTTTGTAAGTTTCATGTGTACCACATTATATTTCTATCTCTGTATATATACAGAAGTAGAGTATATTTATGTATATTTAATATATGTATGCTTACATATATCATTATTTATATATATATTACTTATATATGTATATTTATATACATATATACAGAGAAGTAGAGTATCTATGTGAGTATCTACAGCATGCTCACCACCAAAAATTTAGTTTCCATCCATCACCATACAGTTGATCTGCTTTATCCATTTCATCTTCCCCCAGCAGCTTCCTCTCTAGTAACCACTATTCTCTGTATCTACGAGTTAGTTTTTGTTTGATTTTATTCATGTGTTTTGTGTTTTCATTTGTTTTCTGCATTCCACAGATGAGTGAAATCATATGGTATTTTCCTTCTCCGTCTGACTTATTTCACTTATGTAATAACTTCAAAATCCATCTATGTTGTTGCAAATGGAAAGATTTCATCTCTTTATGGCTGAGTAGCATTCCATTATCCATTCATCCATTTATGGGCATCCATTATCCATTCATCTGTTTATGGGCATTTAGGTTGCTTCCACAACTTGGCAGTTGTGAGTAATGATGTAGTAAGCATGGGAGTGCATGTATCTTTTCAAATTAATGGTTTCATATTATTTGATAAATACCCCAGAGTGGGATAACTGGATCACGTGGTGGTTCTAGTCTCATTTTTTTGAGGAATCTCCAGTCTGTTTTCCATGATGGCCATTGTTGTTGTTTAGTTTCTCGGTCATGTCTGACTCTTTGCGACCCCATGGACTTCAGTACACCAGGTTTCCTTGTCCTTCACTGTCTCCCAGAGTTTGCTCAAACTCGTGTCCATTGAGTTGATGATGCTATCCAACCAACATTCCCACCAACACTCACTAGATAATAGTCATTCTAACAGGTGCAAGGTCTCATTGTGGTTTTGTGTTTCCTTAATAATTCATGCTATTGTTTTCACATACCTGTTAGCCATCTGTATATCTTCTTCGAAAAATGCCTATTCAGTTCCACCCATGTTTTAGTTGGGTTGTTTTGTTGTTGTTGAGTTGTATCAGTTCTTTATATGTTTTGGATATTACTGCTTATTAGATATAATTGCTTGCAGATATCTTCTCCCATTCAGTAGGTTTTTTAATTTTGTTGATAGTTTTCTTTCCTGTGCAGAATCTTTTTAGTTTGCTGTAGTCCCAGTTGTTTGTTTTTGTTTTTGATTCTTTTGCCTGAAGAGACATACCTGGGGAGAAATTGCTAAGACCCATGACCAAGAATGAACTGCCTATGTTTTCCACTAGGACGTTTATAGTTTCAGGTTTTACATTTAAGTTTTCAGTCCATTTTGAGTTGATTTTGGAGTATGATGTGAGGGAGTGACCTAGTTTCATTTTATTTGCATGTGCCTGTTCAGCTCTCCCAACGTCATTTATTGAAGAGACTGTCCTTTATCCATTGTATGTTCTTTGCGGCTGTGTTGTAAATTAATTGTCCATATGTGCATGCATTTATTTCTGGGCTCTCAATTCTGTCCCATTGATCTATGTTTTTGTGCCAGTACTCTGCTGTTTTGATTACTGTAGCTTTGCAACATAGTTTGAAATCAGGGGTTGTGATACCTCCAACTTTATTTTTTTTCCCTCAGGATTGCTTTGGCTGTTCAGTCTTCTGTGGTTTCATATAAATTTTAGAATTTTTGCTCTATTTCTGTGAAAAATGTCCTTGAGATTTTGATAGGGATTTCATTGAATCTGTAGATTATTTTAAGTAATATGGACATTTTAACAAGGTCATCCTTTCAATCCACTAGCATGGAATATCTTTCCATTTATTTGTGCCTTCTTCAGTTTCTTTCAACAGCACTTTGTCCTTTTCACTGTGCATGTCTTTCACCTCTTTGGTTAGATTTATTCCTAGTTATTTTATATTTTGTGTTGTAATTGTAAATGGGATTTACTTCTTCATGTCTCTTTCTGGTAGCTCATTGTTAACATATAGAAATGCAGCAGATTTTTGTGGGTTGATTTTGTACCCTGCAACTTTATGTGTTTGTTTATTATTTCTTTCAGTTTTTTGGTGGAGTCTTTAGGATTTTGTGTGTATAAAGTCATATCATCTGCAAATAGTGACAGTTTTACTTCTTTCTTTCCAATTTGGATACCTTTAGTTTTTTTTTTCTTGCCTCATTACTCTGCTAGAACTTCCGATACGGTGTGAAATAATTTCTCCCTTTGTGGGTGTGTGTGCTCAGTCACTCAGTTATGCTCCGCTCTTTGAGACCCCATGGACTGCAGCCTGCAAGTCCATGGAATGTTTCCTGGCAAGAACTGGAATGGGTTGGCATTTCCTCCTCCAGGACATCTTGCGGATCCAGGAATGTAACCCATGTTTCCTACATTGGTAGGTGAATTCTTTACCACTGGGCCACTGGGGAAGCCCCCATTTCTCCCTTTGTCTGTTAATATCTCTTTTTTATATGTTAGTGTGCCTATGTTAGGTGTATATACATTAATAACTGTTATATCTTCTTGATAAATTTTCCCCCTCATAATTATATACTATTCATTTTTGTCTTCAAGTCTGTTCTGCTTGATATGAGTATGGCTACACACCCTTTTTGGCCATCGTTTGCTAACAGTAGCATCTTCTATTCCTTCACTTTGAACCTGTGTTTGTCTGTAGAGCTGATGTGGGTTGCTTGGAGGCAGCATGTAGTTGAGTCCTGTTTTTTAATCCATCCAACCACTCCATGCTTTTTGATTGGTGAATTCAACTCATTTACATTTAAGGTTATTATTGACAGATGAAGACTTAATACTATAATTTTGTTTTCTGGTTGCTCAGTCTCTCCACTGCTTTTTTTCTCCTTGTGTTTCTGTCTGCTATTTTGATTTGATGGTTTTCTCTGATGTTTTTCTCAGTGTCCTCTTTTTTATTTTTTGTGTTTCTCTTCTAGGTTTACGTTTTGTTGTTACCATGATGTTTGTGTAAAACTTCTCATAGATAAAATAGTCCTTCTTTTCCTGGTGGGGCTTCCCAGGTGGCTCAGTGGTAAAGAATTCACCCACAGTGCATGAGATACAGGTTCGATCCCTGAGTCAGGAAGATCCCCTGGAGAGGGAGTGGCAACCACTCCAGTATTCTTGCCTGGAGAATCCCATGGACAGAGGAGCCTGGCGGGCTACAGTCTACAAGCTTGCAAAGTCAGAACAACTGAGCACACACATGCTGATAACATCACTGCATGGGTTCCATCTTTTTCTTCCCCTTTTATGTTTTTGTTTTCTCAAATTATCCATCTTTATGTTATGAGTTATCAAACTGAAGTAGTTATCATTATTTCTTCTGCTTTCCCCCCTCCTTTAACCTTTATGCTATAATAAAGTGTTTTAAAACCTGGATAACCCTATATGCAGAACAGAAAAAGAGACACAGAAATACAGAACAGACTTTTGAACTTTGTGGGAGAATGTGAGGGTGGGATATTTCAAAAGAACAGCATGTATACTATCTATGGTGAAACAGATCACCAGCCCAGGTGGGATGCACGAGACAAGTGCTCCGGCCTGGTGCACTGGGAAGACCCAGAGGAATCGGGTGGAGAGGGAGGTGGGAGGGGGGATCGGGATTGGGAATACATGTAAATCCATGGCTGATTCATATCAATGTATGACAAAACCCACTGGAAAAAAAAATAATAATAATAATAAAAAAATAAATAAATAATAATAAAAAAAAATAAAAAAAAAATAAAACCTATTCTGGGAAAGAGTTACAATTTTCTCATTCTGTTTATCACCTTACTCAAACTTTTGGGTACTTTGCCTTTTTGTTTCTGGTCAAAAGGCTCCTTTCAACACTTCTTGTAGGACAGGTCTAGTGGTGATGAACTCCCTCAGCTGTTGTTTGCCTGAGAAAGCCTTTAATTTCTGCTTCATATCTGACTTATAACCTGGCTGGATAGAGTATTCTTGGATGACAGTTTTTATCTTTCAGTGTTTCGAGAATGTCTTTCTGCTCCCTCTTGGCCTGTAAAGTGTCTGCTGAGAAACCTGCTGATAGCCTAACGGTGGTTCCCTTGTAGGTTGCTGTCTTTTTTACCCTGGCTGGCTTTAAATTTCTTTCCTTGTCATTGACTTTTAACAATTTTAATATCATGTGTCTTGGAGAAGGTCGTTTTGCATTGAGGTAATTAGCTCATAGGCCTGTATATCTAATTCCTTTCCGAGCTTTGTGAATTTTCAGTTTTTATTTCTTTAAACCCTCTGTTCCTTTCTTCCTCGCTTCCCTGTGATACTCATCACCCTAATGTTACCCTTCCTAAACGAGTTGACTAACTCGCATAGAATTTCCCTCCTTTTTAGCATCTCATTTCTCTTTCACCTTCTTACCGGTATCATTTCTAGATTTCTATTTTGGGGCTTGCTAATTCTCTCTTCCATGTAGGCTGCTCTATTTCCGCTGTTTTCTAATGCATTATTTACCTTGAGTATGCGTTCTTCAGCCCCAGAACTTCTGCCTGGTTCTTTTTTTGAGTTTGGTGAAGTATTCCTCCTGTTCATTAATTTTGTTCCTCGGTCCACTGAACTGCCTTTCTGAGTTTTCTTGCAGCTCGCTGAGTTTCTTCACGACGGCTATTTTGAATTCTTTATATGTTAGACCTCAGCATTCCGTGACTTTGAGTTTGGTTTCTGAAGAATTGTTATTTTCTTTCCGTGCCACATTGTTTCTGCGGTTCTTCATGGTGCTCATGAAGTTGTTCCTCTGCCTTGAAGTAGCAAACATCTTTTTGATTGATTCTGAGCTGCCTCTAGTTGTCCTTAAGAGTTAACACTTTTCATCCTCCCCAGGTGGCACTAGTGGTAAAGAACCGGCCTGCCAATGCAGCAGAAGTAAGAGATGAGGGTTCAGTCCCTGCATCAGGAAGCTCCTCTGGAGGAGGGCGTGTCAACCCGCTCCAGTATTCTTACCCGGAGAATCCCCATGGACAGAGGAGCCTGGCCGGCTACAGCCCACTGGGTTGCACAGTCAGGCACAACTGAAGCGACTTAGCAATAGCGATAGACCACAGTCCTCCACTGCCTTGTCAGAGGTGTGGCTCCATGTCCTCATCATCACCCCTTGTGCCTTCTGGTTGCTTGGCACCTTGCTGTTGCCAGCATCGCTGGTGCTGCTACCAGGAAGAAGGGCTCTTCTGCCACCTCTGGGAACCCCTGAGTTGCAGGCTCAGCCACCACAGGGGGAGGGTTAGGGTGGGAGGGAGCTGGAGTCACATGGGCACCTCTAGCATGTCCAGTGTTATAAGGTTTATGGGCTCTGCTGCTGAGGGTAGAGAGCTCGGGGACCAGAGTCGGGGACTCAGAGGCTGGAGGGGCAGGGTCCCAGGTCCACGGTCATTGCCCAGTTCCCTGTAGCCGTGGGCACCACTGCAGCCAGGCTGTCCTCGTCTGTGCCGCCTCCTCCTGGTGCTCCAGGGCAGTATGGGGCTGGGGCACATCTGCCTTGGCTGGGGAGACCAGGACTGCAGGCATCAACTCTGCTGTTCCCCTGGGTCTGCCTCCTCTGTTCCTGTGTGTCCACCTTTAGATGTACAGGTGTGTGGAATTCCCTGACATCCTTTTAGGCGGAGACACCTTGTTGCCTTGTGGTTATTTGACTGGTGATAGATTGAAGGGGGAGGCAAAAGGGAGTGTCTCACTCCCAGCATCACCATGATGCTGATGTCCTCCACCACATCCATTTCGTTTTGTTTATTGAACAAATAACCTAGAGTGTTTTGCCTGCCTGTGTGTTAAGTTGCTCAGTCGTGTCCGACTCTTTGCAACCCCATGAACTGCGGCCCACCAGGCTCCTCTGTCCATGGGGTTCCCCAGGGAAGAATACTGGAGTGGGTTGCCATGCCCTCCTCCAGGGGATCGTCCCAACCCAGGGATCGAACCCGTGTCTCTTAGATCTCCTGCATTGGCAGGTGGTTTCTTTACCACTAGCACCACTTTGGGAAGCCCTTCTAGTGTTCTGTGTATGTGTAATTGAACATAGAGCCAGGCATGGTTCTAAGAACTTTACAAATATGTGTAATCCTCATAAGAACCCTAGGAAGCAGGTGATGCTCTTTTGCCATCTTACA
The DNA here is from genome assembly GCF_033118175.1 of Dama dama. NCBI lineage: Eukaryota > Metazoa > Chordata > Mammalia > Artiodactyla > Cervidae > Dama > Dama dama. Next base: position 13,402,309 of record NC_083686.1, on the reverse strand, counting down.
GATGAAAACTTAAGGTTTAGGGGCTTGCCCCAGGGTGCACGGTAGTCAGTGAGAGGACAGGTTTCAAACCCACTCAGTTTCTCTGGACCAGGCACATGGGTCATAGTTGGCTGGCTGACTGTCACTCAGCCCCATAGGGTCCTGCTCAGTCACAAGCTCAGAGGCAAAATCGAGCAGCTGTGTGATCCTATCTCCCTGGAAATGGGTGGCTGATAGAGATGGACCCAAGATCCAACCAGAAACAGAGAGTGTGGCCTTCTTATCTTTAGAGGGACCATTCATTGCCTGGAGAGGAGAGCTGTTGTGTCTGACTCACAGCATCTTATAGGCTGAGGGGCTTTTCTAAGCAGAGAGGGACTTTCCTCCTGCTTGAAAGGGGGATCCTTCCCAGCTGAGTGAGTGCCTTGGTGCAGGCCAGGTTGCCAGCTTCACGAGTCCCAGCCTGACTCCACACCCTGCTGGAATCGGGCCTGCTAATCCATTTCTGGGTATCAGGGTTGTGCAGCCATTCAGATGTGGTCCTTCATTTTAGCTTAATTCCCTAATCAGAATGCCGAGGGTTACAAATTAAAGTTTGCCACACTGTCCGAGAGGGTGGAAAGGGAGAAAGGGGCAATTACTGGCAGAGATTTGCAAATATCTCTAATGATATGACGCTAGTGGTATAGAACCTGCCTGCCAGTGCAGGAGACATAAGAGACATGGGTTCGATCCCTGGGTTGGGACGATCCCCTGGAGGAGGGCATGGCAACCCACTCCAGTATTCTTGCCTGGAAGATCACATGGACAGAGGAACCTGGCAGGCTACATACAGTTCATGGGATCGCACTGAGTTGGACACTACTCAAGTGACTTAGTACTAATGATATTAAGTGGTACGAGGAGGTGATTATTAATGTATTTCATAACTAACCCTAACTAAAAGTCTATTTTCTTCCAAAACTTGAAAATGAGTAGAGTGATTTGGTTTGTGTGATCAGTATTTAGATGTTTAATTTTGCAAATAGATAGGGCTCCAGCCCCTTCTGACCTGAGTAATTAGTGAAGCCCTATCCAGCCTCTTTACCCCAACACTGAAATTATATCTCAGAGATAGAGTTGTGGGTGAAGTAGAAAAGAACAGTTTTATTACTTTGCCAGGCAAGTGGGCCATAGTCGGATAATGCCCTCAAAACTGTGTGTTCTGAGCTGGAGTGGGTAGGGAGGAGTTTTCTCTTTTTAATACTAATTTGTTTATTTGAGTGTACCTGGTCTTAGTTTCAGCATGTGAACTCTTAATTGTGGCATGTAGAAATTAGTTCCCTGACCAGGGATTGAACCCAAGGGCCCTGCTTTGGGAGCACAGAGTCTAGCCACCAGACCACCAGGGAAGTTCTAAAGGGAGGAGTTTTATAGTAATGGTTCAAAGAGGGCGTGATCAGCTCGTGGACTTTCTTCTGATTGGTTGGTGGTGGGGTAAGTGGGAGTCAGCATCATCAACCTTCTGGTTCCAGTTGGTCTGGGGTCTAGTTGCTTGTGGACAACACACACCTCTAATTTCTCCCAACTGATGGGGGTTTCAGTATTTGCAGAAGGGCTCAAAGATATTGTTCTGTGTATCCCTTGAGGGGGAACCAGGATTCCGCCCCAGGGCTGCTCTGTTGTTTTTTTTAAGGGTTTCTCCTTTGTCTCCCCATTTCCTCCCTTCTCTAATTAGCATCTGTTTGAACCTGCTGTTGGAACTCAGGAAAGGTCTGGGAAACTGAACAAAATCTACTTCCTATAATCAAGAAATAGGGGGCACAGAAAGACTTTTGTGACCAGGAGTCCCTCAGGGTCTTGCTTGGTATCGTCAGTACTATAAAATAAGAAAGTATTGATCATCCCAGCTTTGTTTTAGACCCAAGAAATGATGGCCTATGAAAAGCAGAGTCTTCCTTTATCCCCGTATTTTATAAATTATTCTTAGCTGCTGCAGTTTGCTGATCCTGGCGTGTGAATGTAATAGGGAAATTGAGGTTCACCAAGATTTTATTCTTGTAAATCACTTAGTAGCTCTGGACTTATTTTTCTCACTGGGAACTGATCTTATTTTGTCCAAAGAATGTTTATCATTGATTAGCAAGCATGACCTGAAAGTCCTAACTAGAGAACTAAGTTTTCTCCTCCCTTCCTTCCCCCGTCTCTCTGCCCTCCCTCCCCATCCCAACATGCAATTTTTATTGAATGCCAATTCTGTTTCAGGCATTGTGGTTGGCTGCTTATTTTGGGACCTGGCAATTATTTACAAAATCCTAGCATTGCCAATTACTTTTAATCTTTCCATCTTGACTTATGTCAGGCTTAGAAACTCCCAGAAAGAAAATGTCACTCAGAATGTCAGGGGCTTAGTATGCATGGGAATATGTGATGACCTCCCCCCAAACATAGATTTTTTTTTTTCTCCAGCAAATCACTTATCCCATTTGTAATTGTTCCATGAGGTTTAGCTGGGATTCTAAATATGCTGGTGATTTGATTGTCACCTCATTTCCGAGACCCATCAGAGCCATAACTCTGCCCTGTTTTGCTGATTTATTTTTCTCAAAGAGCATTTCCTTGGTTTGCTTCATTGTTTATCTTTTACATTGTTTATTCATAGGCTGCCTCAAACAGAGAGGATTTGAGGAAGGAGTATTTCCTCTGATTTTTAATATGCTCCCTGACTTTTATAATGGAGGTGGCTCAGCCCCAGGTGGGCTGGGGCGGAGGAAAGGAGGGACTGACCACGACTGGCTGGTCCTGGAAGCTTCTGGAAGCATGGCATGCCCGCAGAGTTTTAGCTCCTTTCTTGTTCTCACCCTGACCACTGCCAAGCACCTCATACTCTGATCTTTCTTAATTCTCACAACAACTCTTAACAGAAGAAGCTGATGTTCCAGAAGGTTTATTGGTTTTGCCTGAGGTCACACAAGAGGTAATGGGTTTGGTCCCAGGCCTGAGTGCTTTCAAATTCACTCTTCTATTGACAGAAACGCTTTTTAAAGCTTGAGATTAGGTTTTTCTAGAGAGGAAAAGAAAAATAAGAAAGTAAGTCTAGGCCTGCATTTATTTCCTCTTTTATTAAATGGAAGCTTATTGCTGTCTTTTAGTGATACCAACATAACCATGTAAACTGCCTCAAAATTTTGTTTTGTATTAAGTGTGTGTTCAAAGAGTATTTGTAAAACCAAGGCTTTTAAATACGTGTACAGGCATACCAGAGAGTTACTGTGGCTTTGGTTCCAGGCCATCAAGATAAAGTGAGTTCCATGAATCTTTTGGTTTCTCAGTGCATAAAAAAGTTATGTTTTCATTATACTCTTGTCTATTAAATGTGCAATGGCATTATGTCTAAGAAAACAGTGTTTATACCTTGATTTAAAAATACCTTATTGTTAAAAAATGCCTTTGATTTAAAGTGAGAGACAGAACTTCCTCTCTGTTGAAATTTTCAAGGCCATTGTGCGGTTATTAATTGGCCTCATTTCCATCTTGTTGTGTCTGAGAGAATAGGAGGCCTGAAGAAAGGGAGAGGAATGATGGAACAGCCAATCGGTGGTGCAGACAGAACGCACACAGTGTTTATTGGTTGGGTTTGCCATCTTGTATGGGCGCTAGTGTGGTGCTACGAATCAATTACAGCAGCATGGTCAGAGATCACTGATCACAGATCACTATAACAAGTATATGATAATGAAATCATTTGACATACTGTAAGAATTGCCGAAAATGCAGCACAGAGACAGGAAGTGAGCAAATGGTGTTGGAAAAATGGTACCGATAAACTTACTCGACACCGGCTTGTCACAAAGCTTCAGTCTCTGTAAAGCACAGTAGCTGCACGGCTCAGTAAAGTAAAGCCCAATAAAACAAGGTCTGCCTGCATCAAGTAGTTTTTTATGTGCCAATCATATGATATGTTTTTTATATACATACTGTGATTAACTTGATGGCAAAGATTAGGAGGAGGTGCAAGCCTCCTCAAACTAGACTCCCTGGGATGTTTTGTATGTTTGTCAGATGTTCATCTTACAGGCTTCATACGTACACATGGAATCAAGGAGCAAATGAGGAAGGCTCAACAGGACCCGCTGAGGGGTTGCGAGTGGGATTTGAGGAAGAAAGAGCCATCAGAGGTGATGCTAAGTTTCAGCCTGACCAACTGGGAGAATGTGATGTTATTTCCTGAGATGAAGAAAGAGGACAGGATTGCGTTTTGAGGAAAAGACTGGAAGTTAGTTTTGGACATGGCGACTGAAAGGTGCCGTTGAGACACCCAGATGACAACGTCAAGTGGGCAGTCAGCTGCTTAGGTCTGTTACCAGGTGGAAGTCCAGATGGAGGTGCCAAGTAGAGGTGGTTGATGGAGGAACCTATGGGGAGAACAGGGAGGGAAGGGAACCAGGATGGTCCCCTAAGGAATGCCAGCATTTAGAAGTCAGAAAGGTAAGAAGAACCCAGGAGAACAGGGAGGACAGGAAAGTCAAGAGAAGAGGGCTTCCAGAAAAAAATGGGATGACAGACTATGTCTAGTATTGCCTGGAGTTCGGTCAAGTGTCTTGCTTTTGGCCACTGGGATACCATTGATGATCAGAGCAGCTTTGGGGGAGAGGCAGAGGTAGAAAACCAGGATAGGGTGAGTAGAATGACAACAAGATATATGGATGGCTTCTTCAAGGTGCTGTGTTATGATGGGGAGCAGAGAAATGCAGCTGGAGCTTAAGAAGAACATGGGGCTGTGAGAGGGAATGCTTAAGGCTGATGCCAGAGCATCTTAGCATTCTGATGGGGACAGTCTGGCACAAAGGAGGGGAGATGGAGGGTGCAGGAGAGATCAGGGATATTTGCAGAGAAGAGGTCACTGAGGTGTGAGGAGATGGGAACTAGGGCTCCATTGGAAGCATTGGAGAGGCGTATCACCCATCACCCTGGGAAGGAAGACCCAGAGTAAACGCAGGCACGTGCAGGTGTGTGGTGGGAGGTGTGAACACAGCACATGCTTTTCTGAAGTTTCTCAAGTACAGGTAAGGACACCGGGCAGGGGAAGGGTGGGAGGACTGTAGGAAAGTATGGAACAGTGCTGCCAGAGGAGGAAGTGGTTTACTAGAGAAACCCCAAAGAATTAGCAGGCAGGTAGAGTGCCCATTTGAGGCCAGGGGTCCCAGCCTGCCTGCAGGAGGCACCTTTCCCTGCAGAGACCTACAAAGGGTGGTGGTAGAGCCCAGGGTTTAGGAACTCAAGCTCAGCACCCCGACTGCCTGGTTTGGGCCCCAGCTCTGCCACTAGCTCTTGGGTGACTCTGGTTGCCTTATCTATAAAATGGGGATAACCGTGCCTGCCTCATAGGGTGCTAGGACCGTGGCCAGCCCCCTGTTCTGCATGGAAGGGCTTTTCCGGGTGAGCAGGAGAGGGACAAGGGGAGTGTGGTGCCTCCTGTGGCTGCTGTCCTGAAGTACCATCAGCTAGATGGCGCCAAGCAGCAGAAACTTATTGTCCCACAGTCCTGGAGACCGGAAGTCCAAAGTCAGTTCCACTGGGCTGAAGTCTAGGTGTTGATGGAGCTGCACCTCTGGAAATACTCCTGGGGAGGGTCATTCCTGCCTCTTAGGGCATTCAAGGGCCGGGGGCCAACAGTCCTTCACTTGTGGCCACATCACTCCAGTCTCTGCCTCCATTTGGCTTCTCCTCTTCTGTATGCATCCAGTTTCCCTCTGCCTCTCTCCTAGAAAGACACTCTTGATTGAATTGAGGGCTTATTGGATAATCCAGGATGGTCTCCCCAAGTCATGATCCTTCACTTACATCTGCAAAGACCCTTTTTTCATGAAAGGCTGCATTGGCGGATTTCTGGGAGGACCTGATGTCTTTGGATGGCCATTATTCCAGGAAGTGATCAGGAAGCCTCAGGAGCATGAGGGAGGAAGTGGAGGCTTGAGGGGTCTCAGGACGAAGTGAGAAGTGGGTTGGAGGCTTCACGGAGGTGGGTCATAGCATTGTTTCCAGAATGTTCCTGAGGGTTCTCTTTAGATAAGGGCCATTGTAGATGGTCTTCTCTCCATTAAGAAGTGGTTGAGGGACTTCCCTGGTGGTCCATGGATAAGACTCCACCTGCCAATGCAGGGGACATGGGTTCGATCCCTGGTCGGGGAAGATTCCAAATGCAGCAGGGCGACTAAGCCCATGTGCCACAACTACTGAAGCCCGCACCCTGGAGCCTGTGCTGCCCAACGAGAGAGGCCACAGCAATGAGAAACCCACGCACGACAGTGAAGAGTAGCCCTTGCTCGCCCCAACTAGGGAAAGCCTGCATGTAGAAATGAAGACCCAGCACAGCCAAAGACACAATTAAAAAAAAAAAAGTGGTTGTTGATTCAGGGCTCAAATCCGGGTCTCTGACACCCAGGCTGGTGCCCTCTGGTTTTCCTTGTTGCTACAGACCATTTGATGGAGATTCTTGGACTGAGCAAAAGGAGGCTCCCTGGGAGGGAAGGGGCCCCGATCCAGGTGAGGGTGGCCTTCCCCATGGCAGTGCAACATCCCCCCACTGCCCTCAGTGGGACTGGGACATAGATGGTGACTTGTAGGCAGCAGGGACTCAGAGAATACTTATGGCCTTGAACAACTGCACCTCATCACCTGGGGCCAGATGCCCTACTGGAGACTTGTGGGGTGGTTGTGGGTTTTAGGGGGCCAATAAATAACTCCCTCCTCTTTTCTTCCCAAATTCTTTTTTATTTGGCCACACTACTTGCCTTGTGGGGACCTTAGTTCCCCGACCTGGGATTGAACCTAGACCCTCAGCAGTGAAAGCTTGAAGTCCTAACCACTGGACCACTAGGGAATCACCCTCTTCTCAAATTCTAAATTACTTTGAGGATAGCTCATTCCCTTCCCTTTCTTCCCCTCCCCCTCCTTCCCTCTTCAACCCCCCCCCCCCCACTTCTTTCCATTTTCTTCCTGTATTGATTGAAAGTGAAAGTGAAAGTGAAGTGGCTCAGTCGTGTCCGACTCTTTGTGACCCCATGGGCTGCAGCCTACCAGGTTCCTCTGTCCATGGAATTTTCCAGGCAAGAATACTGGAGTGGGTTGCCATTTCCTTCTTCAGGAGATCTTCCCAACCCAGGGATTGAACCCGGGTATCCCGCATTGCAGGCAGACACTTTACTGTCTGAGCCACCAGGGAAGTCCTGTATTGATTAAATATCTATTAATAGTTTGTGTCAGTTACTGTGCCACACGATGGGAACACAGACAAGACTCACTCATTGCTCCCGCCCCAGACTCCCATCAGGCGCTCGCCCCATGGCTGTGTGTCTGTTTACACATTAGACCCAAGCCCTCGGGAGGAATCATTCTGTTGGTACTAGGTAAGCATCAGCAATCGTCTTGTGAATGAATGAGTGCCTGAAATTTGTGCTGGGTGTTGAAGGGTCACTGGGACACTGTTAGGAGGTGAATGGGCTTCTGACAAGATAACCCAAGTCAGGGCTGTTCCTAGGTTTCTGGAAGGATCGAGTTCACCCAGAGCATCAAATGACCAAGCATCTTGCTACCCATGCCAACTGAATTGGAAGCAGCCCCGTCCTCATGCCTGTGCTTTGCCACAGGGTCCCATAAGGACCCAACAAGCCAGAGAGGGATTTTCATAGCCTGGCAGGTTACAGTGAGGCTGCTGCCAAGCAGAGCAGCGGCAATGCCAGTCTGGTTGCCATGGTGACTCTCACTCGTCTCCCCAACGAGGTGACAGTTTGTTGGAGAATGTGTGTCCAGCAAGCTCCTCTCAGCAACTGTTTACTAAGCTCCCGCTGAGTGCTGGCACCAAGGTGAATGAGGTGCTGGAGAGGAAGCCAAGCCAAGGGAGGACCCAAGATGCAGCCATCTACAGGGTGAATCATCTCACACAGATAAATGCAGCACACGGAGAAGGCGCAGGCTGGGAAGATCATTGAGTTGCACCCTCCACCCCATCCCTACCACAGTGTCTGCTGTGTGCAGGTAGTTATAAATGGTCCATTTTAAGCTGGGCTTCCCTGGTGGCTCAGACGGTAAAGAAGCCACCTGCAATGGGGGAGACCTGGGTTTGATCCCTGGGTTGGGAAGATCTCCTGGAGAAGGGAAAGGCTACCCACTCTAGTATTCTGGCCTGGAGAATTCCATGGACAGAGGAGCCTGGCAGGCTGTACAGTCCGTGGGGTCGCAGAATCGAGCATGACTGAGCGACTATCACACTTCACTAACCTCCGCAAGATGTGATGGGTATGCTCTCTGACTCAGCATCTCACCTCTCCATCCCACTCCTTCCAGACCACGAGGTTCATGCATCCTCTTAGGAATTTCTTAGACATAAAAGGAATCATCTCAACAGTTGGGTGTGTCTGAGGAGTCAGTAAGGAACTCCCATCTCCTGCCACCTTGAGTTCCGAACCAGTTGGGAAATAAGACATACATCAGGCATGTTGTCTAGCCCAGTCACAAAAATCACCCTTTTATTACTTAGAAAACCTAGGCTGGAGGCTGTGGCTTTTAGGTGGAGGCATAACCAGCCCTGCATGCAGTTGGACCCTCCCCATAACCGACTTCAGGGGATTCCTGCTCCAGTTCTCCTTCACTGGAAGGATCACAGACAGAGGCAAGACACACGTGGCCCCTCCCCAGCACTGGCCATTTCCACCAGTCAACTTCAGTGATGGAAAGTAGTTCATGGAACTTTGTGCATGCTGGCTGGTAGGGCCAGCTGCTCTGGGGGTGGTGGTGCCTCTTACAGACTTTTGGGGTCCTGTCCTGAGCCACCATCTTCACGTCACCATCCACATTGGTCTGGCACCAGCCTCAGAGAGTGGCCAGAAAAGAGGGTGTCAGAAGCAACCCAGAAACACAGTGATACATCATCCAAGACTCTGATAATACCCATGTTTGCTTTTGTTTTTTCTGTTTCTTTACTTGATTTTTTGAATAGTAACTAGTGAACATGGCACAGAATTAGAAGGACAGAAAAGGCCGTACTGTGAAAACCAAATTATCTTATCATCGCCTGCACGGTGTTGTCATCCCCAAAGGCAAAGGCAATGTCATATACCCTTTGGAGATGGTCTATGACTGTATGAATATTTACACAGACATGCCTTTATTAAAATGCAAAACGATCACATACTTTACCTACTGTTTTGCTCCCTTTTTCTCTTACTTTGCAGCAATCTTGGAGATTGTTGATTATCTATACCTATAGAACAACACTGCTCTTTTAAGTGGCTGCATATTATTCCAGTAGTAGTAATGACAACTGAATTTTTGGAGAATTTAATATGAATGAAACACAGACCTGGTTGTTTTATTGACATGGACATAGATACTCTTCAGAGTAGCCTCTGAGCTGAGTACTGTTTACAGATGAGGAAACTAAAGCACAGAGGGTTTAAGTTGCTTGCCCAGGGTCACAAGGCAAGTAGGAGCTGCGGTCAGGATGTGGGTCCAGAGCTCATGGTCTTAACCACTGTACCTCCCAGCCACCTACTGAAGGATATGTGGTTGGATTCAACCATGTTTCCTCTTGGACAGCACTGCAGTGCTTGTCTGGGCACAGACGTGCAAGGCCACCCGTAGTGTGACTTTTTCAAAGTCAAATTGCTGCATTAAGATGTATTTTTTAAAGTATAGGTATTGTCCAATTACCCACCACAGAGGCTGGACCAGTTTGCCACCCCCCGTGTTTGACAACACAACCTAGTCATAGTTAGTGTAAGTCACTCAATTGTGTCCAACTCTTTGCAACCCCGTGGACTGTAGCCCGCCAGGCCCCTCTGTCCCTGGAATTCTCCAGGCAAGAATACTGGAGTGGGTTGCATTCCTTTCTCTAGGGGATCTTTCTGACCCAGGGATTGAACCCTGGTCTCCTGCATTGCAGGCAGATTCTTCACTGTCTGAGCTACCAGGGAAGTCCTAACCTAGTCAGAGGGGCGGGTGATCTTTGTACCTGTGCTGGTCTAATAGGAAACCATGGCACCTCCTGGGAGCTGTAATTCTGCACTTTCCTTATATTGTGTGAGGTCAGACAAGTTTTCCTATGTTGAAGGTGTAGTAGTCATGCTTCTTTGTCTGGTTAGCAGAGGAAATGGCTCGGGCTTAGCACTGAGCTGTTGAGTTGCAGTGCTCTTCCCAACTCTTGGCTCCATCGCTTAATCATTTGGTGACCTTGATCAAAACCCTGTGTGTCAGTTTCTTCATCTGAGCATGAGGATGGATGGTGATGATGCCCGTGCCATGAGAGGTAAGCATTTAATGAACTCACGCTCACCCAGACCTTAGAGTGCCTGGCTCATAGTAAGCGATTCATGTCTTTCCAGTCACTTTAGCTCTTGGCTGTATTCTGCCCACTGGATCTCATGGTTTCTTTCTATGGCCCAGCTTCATAGGTTGCAGAAACAGACAAATGTTTCTTGGTGACTCCCAACTCCTTATTCATTCCTCTGTCCACGTGTACCATGCAGTTGTTCAGTCTGCATTAGGTGGCAAGGGGCTGGAAATGCAAGGGTGAGCCTAACAGGCAGGATGCTGGCCGCTGGGGCTTATAGTCTAGTGAGAAAGACAGGCATTCATCAGAGAATCACGTGGGAAAATATGTGATTCCGCACCATGCTAGGCTTCTCGGGTGGCTTAGATAGTGAAGAGTCTGCTTGCAATGCAGGAGACCTGGGTTTGATCCCTGCGTCAGGAAAGATCCCCTGGAGAAGGAAATGGCAACCCATTCCAGTATTCTTGCCTGGAGAACTCCATGAACAGAGGAACCTGGCAGTCTACAGTCCATGGGGTCACGAAGAGTTGGACATGACTGAGTGACTAACACACACACAGTCGGTACTAGGCACCATGAAACTCCATCTTGTCTTTAGCACGTGTCTGCCCTATAACCAGCACCAGTCTTGAGAAGTGGAAAAGTCATCCCAAGTGCTCAGTAAATGTTGCTACATGAGTGATTAAGAATGAGATTAATACTGTGATTGTGTCCAGTACATGTAAAGTGAAAAGTCATAAACTCTGTGTAAGTGTGAGGATAAAGAGCCTGGAAGTTTGTTCACCTTCTGAAACTATGGTGCTCATGAGGGGCTGGATGTTCCCCTGGGGCTTCCAGAATCAGGCACCTTGGAGGTGGTCCTCATGAAATGTTGGGATGTGGTGAAGGTTAAATGAGCCACAAAGGTAGGTTTTATTTGTATGCATTGATGGGTGGGAAAATAAGCTTTTCTTGGTTATGTAAGAGCACATCCTTGTACACTAGTGAAAGGACAAATGTGGCAGGAAAATTGTTTGCACAAATTGCTGATCATCTGTTAGCTAACTTCAAGTATAAAGTGATTTTTACTTTCCTGGGAAAATAGAATCTTAGAGTCTGGATGCTGCGGAGGATCTTAGAGGCCTAAATTCTTGGCCAGAGAAGAAGTATTGTTACCAAAAGTTGGGTCCAACTATTCGCCATTTGAAAGCCAATACTTGAGAGGCACAGTTGGTGGGAAGTTTCATTTATTTTGCAGGTGGGCAACAGAAGGAGAAGGCATTCTCATGTCCAAAGACCAACTCCCCACTGCCAGTCAGTGGGCACGAGTTTTTAAAGGGGATTTTCAGGGGAATTTACATGGAGGGAGGGGGCAACATGCAGAAACAGCACAATCAGCTGACAGTCATCTGGAAATTGGTCATGATCAGTGGTCTGATCAGTGGTCGTCTTGATGGTTTTGAGCACAGTTAGTCTTCAGTTCTGGGGTCAATTTGCTCCCATTTATTTATGTTGATCCAGATTTCTGGCCTCCAGAGCTGTGACCCAAGACATTTCTGTTGTCCTGAGCCTGCCTGGCTCCTGAGATTCTGTTACAGCCGCTCCAGGAAACCAGAGAGTCATGCATGTCAGTATGGGCAGCTTGTAGTTCTCAAAAGGCCTTTCTCGTTCTTAACCAGGAATTCTCATCCGGAGTCCCTTGGGAGCGAGCAAACAGCCCAGGGAACTGTGGGCACCACCCCGACATGGCCTCCTCAGGGGCCCTCACCTGTCCCCTCCGGAGCTCTCCCCCATGTCCATCCCAGCTTCACTGCCTAAGTCCTGGCCGCTGCCACGTTTTCACCGGCCGCCTACACTCAACCTCACATCCAGGGCCTTCAATCCATTCTTTCCAGTGACCCTGGCTTCACTGGCCTCCCACTGCTCTTGGTAAACCCCTGTCATATCCCCATGACTGGAGCTAGTTGGTGTGCACGTGGTCACCATCCCCAGATACCTCTGAGGTCACCAGGAAGATGGCAGAACCTGGAATGATGGAAACTTCAGGAAGGTGGCTTTCAGAGGGTTACAAAGAGGACCTTTCTGACAGAGCTCTCCCGCAATGGACAGCTGCCTGGAGGGGCATTTAGCATGTGTGGGCAAAGTGGAGGCTGGGGAACTCCGGCGGGAGAAGCATTGAGGAAACCTGGGCATTGATTGGAATGATGACTTAGCTGAAATCCAAGGTTGATCTTATTTGTAAAGCCATCTTTAAATGTTCCGTCTTACTGTTCCTTTCCTGTCACCATCATCTAATCTCCAGGTACAGCAAAATCTAATTTTCCAAATAAGAATTCATACATAATCCACCGGTTTATCTCTCATTCGTCTCTCCACCTCTCTATTTATCTGTTTATGTTCTCCTCACATTCTCTTTTCTTTGCCACAAAGAATGACACCAAGGAAGACTCTGATGGCCATAATCATGGCAACCACAACGTGAAGTAACATTTTCCAGCATCTGTTTTGTGCCGGGTGCTGGCTCGGTCCTTTGTGGATGTCAGTGTGAGGCGGTGGGCAGAGCATAGAGCCTGGACTCTGATTGCATGCCATGGCTTCAGATCTCACTTCTGCCACCTGATAATGACGTGACTTGCAAGAAAATATTTTAAGTTTTCTGCATCTCAGTTTCTTCACCTACCTTACAAGGTCATCATGGAGATTAAATGGTTTGATATCTGTCAAGCTATTAAAACAAAGCCTGTGCATGAAAGGCCCTATTAATCATCTCAGTGATCTTCATTTAAAAAAAAATTTTTATTGAAGTATAGTTGTTAATTTACAATGTTGTGTTAATTTCTGCTGTATAGCAAAGCAATTTAGTTATATATATATGTATACACATTCTTTTTCATATTCTTTTCTGTTATGGTTTATTATAGGGCATTGAATAGAATTCCCTGTGCTATACAGTAGGACCTTGTTGTTTATCCCTCCTATATATAATAATTTGGGCTTCTCAGGTGATGCTAGTGGTAAAGAACCTGCCTGCCAATTCAGGAGATGCAGTTTGATCCCTGGGTCAGAAAGATCCCCTGTAGGAGGGAACGGTAACCCACTCTAGTATTCTGGCCTGGGGGAATCCCCTGGACGTAGGCGCCTGGTAGACTACAGTCCATGGGGTCCCAAAGAGTCAGACACAGCTTAGTGTAAACAACAAACAACAACATATACTAATTTGCTTCTGCTAGTCCCAGCCCTTCCCCCCACACTCCTCTCCTATGATAGCAACAAGTCTGTTCTCTATGTCTGTGAGCCTGTTTCTGTTGCATAGGTAAGATCATTTGTGTCCCAGTGACCTTCATTTGACATGGGTGATAATTTTCTCATTAACCAACTAGGAAACCAGGCTCAGAGACATAAAGTGACTCAACTGAATCACTCAGGACTTAACAGGGGGAGGAGAAGCTGAGATTGGAAGCTAAATTGGTGTGACTCCCGAGCTCATGATGTTTACAGACATAATGAAACATCATTTCCTGAGAAACAGCCAAGTGGAGAGAGGAACCCTTCCTTCTCTTGTTCCTCTCTTCCTGAGCTGTCCTGTCGGGGTCTGGCCAACGAGGGGAGGTGGGAATGGGGAGTGGGCAGCAGGCAGTGGTATGGAAACACCAGGATGAAAAGATGAATCTCTGTGTACATCTGTGCTTGCTTTGAGAAGCAGCTCAAGCCTGGAGCGAGAGGGCCCAGTGTGACTTCTAAACCAAGAGATCTTCAAGAGGAAAAGATCCAGGACAAGGATGCAGACTGCTGACCTTGAATCTGATCACAATCTATTTGAGTTTATACCAAACTAAAAAACTTAGTGAGTGTAACTGAGTGAGTGAGTGTGAGTGTGAGTGAGTTGGTGTAAGTGAGTGAGTGTGAGTGAAAGTTGCTCAGTCATGTCTGACTCTGCAACTTCATGGATTGTAGCCCACCAGGCTCCTCTGTCCATGGGATTTCTCAGGCAAGAATACCAGAATGGGTTGCCATTCCCTCCTCCAAGGGATCTTCCCAACCCAGGGATTGAACCTGCGTCTCCTGCTTTGCAGGTGGGTTCTTTACTATCTGAGCCACCAGCCTTAGGTTTTATCATAACGTTACTCAGAGTTTCACTCACACGCAGTGATTACTTATTTAACCTGCCACTACAATTTTGACAGTGAGGACACCCAGGAGATCTTTCCCCCTGAATATCCATTGTCCAGGCCCTCAAATCCCCTGGATATAAATATGATTTATAGCCCTTGCATGGAATCTTGCTATAGTAAAATGCCAAGGAAATTGGCTCCTATGAGGACAATTTCAGTGTCACTAATACTCAATTGGTTTTCATGGGTCTATTATGCTTACACCAGCCAACTTGAAGACACTGGATTTATATTGTAAAAAATGGCCATGGCCATTTTGTTTTCCTTCTGAATGAATCACCTTCCATGTCAATGAGTCCTCTTTCTCATTCAGGAGAGCATTTCCTGCATCAAATCTTATCCTAATTTCGTTCTGACACCTTACTTGCCATTTGGTGAGAACTTGAAATCAATTTTTATATGAAATAAATAAGGAAAAAGACACTCATGTTATTTTCTCTCTTTTATCATCAGTATCTAATCAAAGTATTTATCTGTTCTTGGATAAGTTCAGCTGTGCCATTTCTTTTAGAAAGATGTTATCATAGATAAGCCGATTCATACATTTTCAGTTCAGTTCAGCCGTGTCCAACTCTTTGCGACCCTATGAACCGCAGCATGCCAGACCTCCCTGTCCATCACCAATTCCCAGAGTCCACCCAAACCCATGTCCATTGAGTCAGTGATGCCATCCAGCCATCTCATCCTTATACATTTTAATGGCTTATATTTATGAAGTACTTCTTCTGTGCTGGTCATTGTTCTAACTCCCATGTGAAGTCACTCATTTTTAAGAGAGCTTTCGCTTATACAGGGTTTAAGTGTAGCTAAACTGGCCTGAGCAAATACATCCCCCTCTAAAGTACAATGACAAGATGACATTTCTGTGACCTGAACAAAGCAATGTTCCCTAGGAATTGTGTTGTGTGTGCTCAGTCGTGTCCACCTCTTTGCAACCGCATGAACTATAGCCTGCCAGGCTCCTCTGTCCATAGAATTTTCCAGGCAAGAATACTGGAGTGGGTTGCCATTTTCTACTCCAGGGGATTGTCCCAACCCAGGTATTGAACCCTAGTCTCTTGTGTCTCCTGTACTGGCAGGCAGATTTTTTTTTACCACTGCACCACCTGGGAATCCCAAATGAATGTTCCCTAGGAAAGCAGGTTTAAATCTTGCCAACTCTGCCAACTTTGTGAAGTAGTAGAGAATTTTAAGAATCTCAGTCCAGCCTTAAAATGTCTTTGTTTCCTAGAGGCATTAGAGAATTTGTGGGGGAGGGTTGGAAAAATATGTGTGTTTCACTGTCTAACTAATTGTAAGTGCGATAGTGGGTGATGGGAATTTCACCAGTGGACCCAATCCTATATGCCAACTATACATTCTTAATATGCATTTTGTTCTTCTGTGCCATTTGGGGAATTAACAGATGATCGCTTCATTAATTGCATGCTATTTTAATTGGTTTAAAGGGACATTTTTTCTTTCTTTTGTGGCTTTGGATCACCCTGACAGCTCTTATTGTTGCTGCTTCTGAGCGTTTATCCATGGTGATTCACATTAATACTATTAAAACAGAAAGTGCCTGTGAACCTGCGTCCCCAGGCAGTCAGAAAGGGTGAGCTGTGAGGACGGAGGCCATTTTCTCTTCTGAAGCTAGTTTCCCGGGAGAGAGAATAGTAAAGAATAAGGAAATTACTGCATATAGAAGTGACAAAATGCCAGACTCCGTGCATTTTCTATTTATGTCTTTTAACCCTGAACAACTACCTATGAGGACAGTTCTCGTGAGGTGATGTGGAAACTAAGTCCTTTACCCAACTTACTTAAGTTCGGAAGTGGTTTAACAGCAAAGAATATAGGGACATGTCCTCCCTCCTGTTCATTTCAGTCTTCATGTCCCTAGGAAAGTACTTGCAGTTTACCCAACAGGCAGTCACACATACAAGTTTATAAATGAATGAATGATGGATGGATGGCGTGAATCAACTAAGGTGAATGAGTTTCATATCCAGCTGTATCAAATGACCACAAGCTTGGTGGCTTAAAATAACACAATATGTATTGAGTTGGTCAAAATGTTTCCGTAGGCTATTACAGAAAACTCAAATAAACTTTTTGGCCAACCCAATATTATAATTCTGGAGTCAAAGTCCAATATGGGCCTCCCTCGGAAATATCAGGGGCTCCCCTGGTGGCCCAGATGGTAAAGAATCTGCCTGCAATGCAGGAGACCCAGGTTCGACCCCTGGGCCAAGAAGATCCCCTGGAGAAGGGAATGGCTACCCACCCCAGTATTCTTGCCTGGACAATTCCAGGGACAGGGGATCCTGGTGGGCTACAGTCCATGGGATTGCAAGGAATTGGAAACAACTGAGTGATTTAACACATTCATTTTCCCTCCAGGAATTATCAAGATGTCAGCTGTAGGGAAGAATCCATTTCCTTGGCTTTTCCAGCTTCTTGAAGCTGCTCACATTGCTGCCTGGTGGCCCCTTCATTCATCTTCAGAGCTGACTGTTTCATCACTCCTGCCTCTGCTTCTTTCATCACACCTCCCTCTGATTCCCACTCCTCCTCTGCCTCCCTCTTCCACTTTTAAAGACCTTGTTATCAATTTCTGCTGTAAGACGGGCCGATTAAACAGCCTGAATTCCATCTGCAACCTTTACCGTGTCACCTAACAGATTCACAGCTTCTGGGAATTAGGACGTGACCATCTTTGGGGGTGGCAATTGTTTTGTCTGCCACAAAAAGCTTTGTTAAAGGTGTGAAATCTATTTTGCCTGTCTCAGTAGAGAAGTAATCTTTTTCTGAACCTGTGAACCATGGTTGGTTTGCTTCCTTGGATGTTTAAGCATGCACACATCACCTGGGGCATCTTTTTGCATCTTCCTTGCTTTGTAACCTGCAAAGCCCTCTCTGACCCTGCCATGTTCAGTAATTACCTGTTGAGGAAATGAAAGAATGAAATGGATGAGCTTTTGTTTAAAACTAGATCGATTTGGTCTAAAGGACATGGGGACCATTTTGATCTAAAATGGTAAAATTTGAGCATTAGAAAGAAGAATGGCTGTAGTCGATTGAAACCCACCAAATATGTAACAAAACTACAGTTTCATAGTGAATCTAGGCAGAGGCTAGGTTCACCTCAACATTTGGACTCTTAAGACTTCCGTAGGCCACTCTCAACTCCTGCGTAACTCAAGGGCGGAGCACAGCGTTCGTGTCCACTGTGAGTGCAGCGTTAGACGTTCTTCTGCGGGTGCCCTTGTCTCAGGTCACACTGCAGCCTACAGCTATCTGGGAGGTGTTTTCTCCCCAAGTCACAGAGCACCGGTGCAAGGAGATTCAGTCCACATCAGGCAAGTGTGGGAGCCTTCTTAGCTTAACTGTTTCATACCCCACAGTTGCCAGCATCTTCTGTAGGAACTCATGGGCCTAGCTTCCAGCATTCCACAAGGGACATGCATAGGTCCAAGAATGGCCTTATTCAGGGAAGTTCAGAGGATGCTTCCCTATTCAGAATGTATGGTTCATTTACAAGTCCTCTCATCCAGATGTAATTTATCAACCAGACATCATTTTTATAATAAGCCATGTCACCTAGTATCACATTTGATGTTCTTGCCCTTCTGAGGTTTTCAGGTAAAAGTTAGCCAAAGCTCAGGTTCCCAGGGAGTTGGGAAAAGTTTTATTAATCTTTTGCTCTCATACCAAAACAAATAAGCAAATAAACCAATGAACAAACTCCCAACTCATTTGTCACCCTTGGAGGTTGCTATGACACCAACTCTTTAATTAGCAAAGACTCAAACATCTATCCTAATTATGAGCTTTATGTCAGAGTAACTGCATTGTTGAGGAGAGAAAGTCCTTCTTTTTGAAGAATTACAGCTTAAAAAATATAGAAGACATAATAGAATTAGAAACTGTGATTTTTTTCCCTCAGCCCGTAATGATATCATAGATCTAGCTAACAATTACAATGCATACTGAAACCATTAGGTGAATGGTTAATAGGGAATTTCCTGGTATAGGGATCTTGCTGTGATCCATCTTTGTATTTTGTAGAGTCATACACCCATAGTATGACTTTATAGGAGACACATGTTACCACCACTAACGGTACATTTTCGAAAACAAATTGAATCTGACGCTAATCAAGACCTTAGATCTAACTAGTTGTTTGAGGAAAAACAGAGGATAGACAAACCATGACACCCTTGGAAGCCATCAGCCAATCCCAGAATGCTGGAGATTCTGCAGGATGAGTGCCCTGGTTTTCCCAACAAATCAGTGGCATGCAAAGGAAAATGGAATGGCAGAATGATATAGTCTAATGTGGACTTAGTCAACATTGTGGGATTTTGTTTGGTTCCTGAATTAAACTTTCCACTGTAAAAATTATTTTGGGATACTTGAGGTAGTTTGAATAGTGACTGATACTAATTATTTGAATTATTGTTAACATTTCAAATATGATATATATTTGAAATATATATATATTTCAAATACATATATATATATGTATATATATATATCAAAAAATATATATATATACCAAATAATATATATATCAAGATTTGGTAAAGCTGATACATAAACATATATATACACTTATAGACACACATGTGCACTTAAGTGTGTATATATACATGTACATTCGCTTTTGTGTATGTGTATTTATATATTCTGTGTGTCTTAGTCATCTCTGACTCTTTGCAACCCCATGGACTGTAGCCCATCAGGCTTCTCTGTCCGTAGAACTTTCCAGGCAAGAATACTGATGTGGGTTGCGATTTCCTCTTCCACAGGATCTTCCAGATCCAAGGACTAAACCCATGTCTCCTATGTCTTCTGCATTGGCAGGTGAATTCTTTACCACTGTGCCACCTGGGAAGCCCAAATATATGTATATAAACATTATATATATACACACACACATATATTCCTGATAGTTAATGATACATACTGAGGAAATTCAAAGTAAAATGAAATATCCTGGATTTGCTTTAAAATGGTCATGCTTTGAAGAGAGTAGCTAAAACATGATTGGTAAATGTTGACAATTTTTGAAGTTGAATAATGATTACATTGGGAATCCTACTATTCTACTTTTAAATGCTTAAAAATATCCATAGTAAAGTTTTCTTAAACTCTTATATTTTACAGTCAGATGCCATTTTCTGTCAAACTGGTAAAAATGTTTCAGTAGAGGGATGGGTGAAATGAGGACCCTACTGCATTGATGGGGAGCTCTTCTGGAAAGTGGTTTTAGCATGATGTCCCAGGAAGCTTAAAAATGGTCACATCTGACCCACATTTGATATCCTTTGTGGAAATAATCCTGAAGAGATCATTGTGACTATCAAAAACTCTTTCCAAAGGATATTTATTTCAGGTTATTTTAGATTTTGAATTTTGCGAGTAACCCAAATGTGCACCACTGAAAGAACAAGTCCTTGAATCATGGTGCATCACATTGTGAGATATTTTGCAACCATTATAGAAGAAACTTTTTCAGTTTTTAAATACCATTGGAAGATGCCTGTTATAGCAATAATTGGAAAAAGGACAAAATTGTACTTGGATTTATGTAACTAAAATAATGTGCAGAGAAAAAAACTGAAAGCAAATACAACAAAATGCTTTCATTGTTTCTGATTGGGTGGTAGACCTATAGTTAATGAGGTCTTTTTCTATGTTTCTTTATTTTCCAGATTTTTCTGTTGTGAGCATAAATTAATTTTGTTGTTTGTATCTTTTAATAGTTTTAGAGAGGTATAACCAAGATACCATAAAATTCACCCACCTTGAAAACAGTCTGATGTATATGTGTATCTTTAGTTGTATAACCACTGTCACAATCAAGTTTCAGAATCTGAGACCCTGTGAAGTATCTCACAAATATTTCTTGAGTAGACTTCATTTTTAGAGCAGTTTTAGATTTCCATAAAAATTGAGAAAATAGTACAGAGAGTTTGTACATACCCTGTATCAGATTTCCCTACAATTAAAATCTTCCATTCCTACAGTACATTTGTTAAAAAATAATGAACCAATACTGTTACCTTATTATTAATTAAACTCTATTTAGTTTTCCTAGTTTTTAATGTCCTTTTTATGTCCCAGGATTCCATACAGGATACCATGTTACATTTAGTTGGCACACCTATAAATTAATTTTTAATTGGAAAAAAGTAAATTTTAATTTTAAAATCCTCCAAATATTTAACCATCTTCTCTTAGTCTTGTTGATGTTGTTGATTTATGGCTTGTTGAGAAAGACCATGTCTTATATTAGGTATATTCCATGTAGTTTCCAACATGGTTGGAATTTTATTAAATAAGATTCTGCTACTTTATTTACTTTGGAAGAGGAGAAGAGGAGCATGGAAGAATGGAAGAGGAGAAAAGGAGAGAAAAAAAAGAAAGACATTGCCCACAAATAATTGAAAAACCTCAGCGCTCTGAGGGACCTATGGTTTCTGTTGCAATTTTATGTAATGGAATTCTCTTGACCTCTGTGTTTCCCAGATTGGAAATTGCAACCTTGAATCGGGCAGACTCAGATCTGGAAGCTTGTCGAACTCAAATCAGCAAAGATATCATTACCCTTCTGCTGAAAAATCTGACCAGCAGCGGCCAGCTCTCCCCTCAGGTGGAGAGGAGGATGGGTGCTGTGTTCAGAAAGCAGTTTCTGTTGCTGGAGAAAGAAATACAAGAGGAGTATGATCGGAAGATGGTGGCTCTGACGGCCGAGTGTGACCTGGAAGCAAGAAAGAAGACAGAAAGCCAGTACCAGAGGGAGATGGCAGCCATGGAGGAAGCAGAAGAGGTGCTGAAACGTGTCAGTGAGAGGGTAAGGCAGCTTTGAAAGGGAGCCTTTCTTTTGCCTCCCTCCTTCCTCTCAGGGATTCATCCTTTACCCATCCATCCATTTTATCCATCCATCTGTCCATCCATTCTTCCCACCTGCCACCCTTCCATCTGTCCCATCTACTCATTCATCCATCCATTTATTCACTCACGGCTCATCCATGCTTCTGTCCATCCAACTCCCAACCCATCCATCCATCCACCTACCACCGTTCTATCTACTTGTCCATCTACACATCCATCCATCCATCCATCCGCCCATTTATCCATTTATCTACCTGCCACTCTTCCATCCACCTGTCCATCTACAGATCCATCCATCCATCCATCCAACCTCCCAGAATTCATTTAGAAAGCATTTACTGATCACTGCTGTCTAGGCAGTGAAGGTGCAGAGAACGCTGAGACATGATTCTTGCATTTGAGAAGTTCATAGTCTAATGAAGGACTGTATATCCTCACATATAACAAGTATGACTTCATTCAGCTGTGTTATAACAGAGGCACGTTCAAGTGCCATGGAAGGTCATGGGTAGAAAGGCTTCATTCTGGGAAGGCATAGCTCAGGGGGCTGTGATGGCAGTGCACGTGTGTCCATCTGGATTGCACCGCACCAGGTCACGGTTCTGGAACGGGCTCTGGAACCAGACAAGCCTGGACTCCCCTCTGCTCCTGAAGGCCCTGATTAGCTTCTGTAAGTCTATGAATCAAGCCCGAGGGCACCCGCCTCTCCGAGTGGCTGGGAAAAGTGATGCAGGAAAGGAGTCCCCGGGCCTGGGCTACAGAAGGCTCTTCTGCACAATGTGGGGTCTGGGAGTTCTGATCCATCAGCCTTTCCAGGGCCAGCCTCTGTTGATCAGAGAGCAGCTCTCATGTTTCTAAAAGAGTGTCAGTTGCTATCTGAAAGGGATCATGCCAGAGTGCTTTTTTCCCAAGTGCACCAAATCTAGACTGATTTCTTCCTTCCTCCATGGAAGAGATGGTGGTTGGCTCCAGTGACTTGAGCCCACATATCCTGATCCACAGGGAGGTCTAACATCTACTTAGGGACAAGCTTCTCAACTCCTAACGTCCATTCCCCAGACCGTGCACAGAATTACCTAGGAGTGAGTAGAGCTCTTGGGGTGATGCCTCCTGGCCCTCACAGGGTCACCTGTGGTCAGACCATGGACTGGGCAGTAAGGCAGAGAGGAGTGATTTACGCTGTCTTGCTCCCAGTCACTACCCTGCAACTGGGGTCCCTTCACCTCAACACCCGTCTCATTTTAGGGATGAGAAAATAAGTGTGACTTATCTTCTGTTCGGTTCTTATATGAATCTCCTGCAGCTGCTGTAACAAATGACCACAGACATAGTGGCTTAGAACAACAAAAATTCATTCTCTCACAGTTCTGGAGGCCAGAAGTCCAAAATCACAGTGTCAGCTGGACATGCCCCCTCTGAAATCTCTTGGGGAGAAATCCCCCCCCACCCCCGCCTCCTCCAACTTCTAGTGGCTCCAGGCAATCCTCAGCTTGTGGCCACAGCCCTCCAATCTTAAACTCAGTCTTTACATGGCCCCTTGATGCTGTCACCTTCTCTTCCATTTCTTATAAGGACACTCATCTTTTGATATAGGGCTCACCCAGATAATCTAGGATGACCTTATGAGATCCTTAAGTACATTTGCGAAGACCCTGCTTTCAAAGATCACATTCATCAGGTGCTGGAGTTAGAAGGAGGATGTATCTTTTTAAGGAGGGGGCACTGTTTAGCTCACTGTAGCTCCTCTAGCTGATCTCCATCCATGACTTTACAGGTCAGGACCGTGTTTCCTTGAGCTCAGCACTTAAAAAGAATGCATTCAACACAGTTAGTGATTCAGTCCCAAACAGCCTCATTCTCTCTCTCTCTCTTATTTCCTTCATTTATTCTAATTTTTTTTCCTGATAAAAATAATACACATTCAATAAGGATGACTTGAGAAGGACTGGAAGGCAGAGGTCAGCAAGCTGGGACCCAGGAGTCCAATCCTGCCTGGCCTTTTTCTGTCTGACCCTTGAGAATGGTTTCATCATTTTTAAAGAATTACAAAAAATAAAAACAAAACAAACAAAAAAAGAATATGTGACAGGACCCAGTGGGTCCTGCAAAGCCTAAAATATTTATCTTGTTCTTTACTGAAAACTTGCCAACTCCAGCTCCCCAGCATAAAAAGAACTGCTCCCCCACAAAAAAAAAAATGGAAACCCATCTGACCACTCAAAAGCAGACCAACATTTCTTCAGCCTGTTTGTTGAGTTCTGCTGTGTCTCAGCCTAGAGATATAGCTATGCTAAAGGCCCCCACTCCTGTCCTAGGATTTCAGCATAAGCCTTTTCCTTTAAATATGTTTTTTTTTTTTTTTTTACAGAGTGAGGTTTATGCAGTTCATTAACGGTTTATCATGCTTGTTTCCACTCACCATCACAGTACAGTTTCTGATTTCATGAAACGCTCTCACACTTGCTTAGCATTCACTATGGGCCAAGAATTGTTCTAAGCTCATCACCTGGACCTTCTCTTCAAATATTCACACTCACTCAGGGAGGTGGCAATTGATAGGATCCCATGTTTATAAGTAAGGAATCAGATGGAGAGAAGGTCACCTGCCCTAGGACATGTGGGTGGACCAAGACTCACGCAGGCAGCTCATCCCAGTGACTGCACCTTACGGCCACCTGGGGCGATGCAGTTTTAAATGTTAGCTCATTATTTACACTGGCTGTTGGGGGCATGAAGAAGGGGTGACACACAGTGTCCTGCCCCATCCATGCAGGGGCCAGGGTAGGGGGACCATCCCTCTGAATCCCCCAGGCCACCTTGTCCAGAGACCAGTCTCTTTATTTAAGCCAACCTGCTTCCAAAAATACCATCTGAAGGACAAAAGGTTTTAGAGCTATTTCCCTTTTGGTCTGTGCAAACCATTCCATCTTAGAAAATATTGATGACCTTGTACTTATCTGTTCGTTCATGATAGTCATCTTTAAATAAAAATGCATGAAAATATGTCGGTCATATTATTCTTCCAAAAATTAGCTTAAAAAAAAAGAAATGGGCGGTATCAGTTTTCTTGAGTAAAGTTTAGGAATTCCAATAATTAGTATAGCAGTGAATTCTGTTCACGTTGAAAGGCCTATGTAATCCCAAACAGGTTTCAAAGCATTTCTCCAGGGAGAGGCTCTTGGGGGGCCCGTGCTGACTGTGGACTCTGAGTGCAGGTGGCTTGGGTTTAGAGCTCACTCTGTTGCTCCAGGTGCATTGCTCAGGCTCCTTGGGTCTTGGTTTCCCCATCCTTAAACGGGGGATAATGATGACTCCTGTCTTATAGAACGGTTAATATTAATACTTGTGTAGGACTTAGAGCAGAACTTGGCACTGTCGGCCCTGTTCTATACAGTGTTTATCATGTTTCATTATTTCGTGTAACTTTAAAGAAGCCCATGGCATAAAACAGTCAGCCTATGAAATCTTTTCAGTTTGAGCTGGGGCATCGGAAGCCCAGAGGGGAAGTGACTTGCCCAGCTTCCTGCAGGCAGCCACTGGCCATTCAGGGTATGTGCTGTGTACAGGACTCTTCCAGATCTGCTGGCTTCCCAGCTGCTTGGAGAAGAGACAGTGCCAGCACCACCTGCCCTAGGCTCCCTGAGGTCTCCTAACTCCCCTCTGTGTGTCCTAAAGGGAAGAATGCCTTACGTGCAAGAACTCTTATACTGTAACCACCCCTGGTGGATTTACTTCTATAAAACATTTTTACAAGTTGCTCAGCCTGCTAAATTGTGTACAGCGAGTGTCATTTAGTACAGTCATAATTTCTGAACACGATTTCACATTTTTGATGGTGTAGTTGAGTTCAGTTCAGTCACTCAGTTGTGTCCAACTCTTTGCAACGCCATGGACTGCAGCATGCCAGGCTTCCCTATCCAGCACCAACTCCCAGAACTTGCTCAAACTCATGTCCATCGAGTCGATGGTGCCATCCAACCATCCCATCCTCTGTCGTCCCCTTCTCCTCCTGCCTTCAATCTTTCACAGCATCAGGGTCTTTTCCAATGAGTCAGTTCTTTGTATCAGGTGGCTAAAGTATTGGAGCGTCAGCTTCAACATCAGTCCTTCCAGTGAATATTCAGGACTGATTTCCTTTAGAATGGACCGGTTTGATCTCGTTGCAGTCTTAAGAGTCTCTCAAGAGTCTTCTCCAACACCACAGTTCAAAAGCATCAATTCTTCGGTGCTCAGCTTTCTTTATAGTCCAACTCTCACATCCATACATGACTATTGGACAAACCATAGCTTTGACTAGACAGACCTTTGTCAGTAAAGTCAAGTCTCTTCTTTTTAATATGTTATCTAGGTTGGTCATAGCTTTTCTTCCAGGGAGCAAGCATCTTTTAGTTTCATGGCTGCAGTCACCATCTGTAGCGATTTTGGAGCCCAAGAAAATAAAGTCTATCACTGTTTCCATTGTTTCCCCATCTTGATGGTGTAGAGTCAGCCTGAATAGCAGTTGCCAGAATAGCCTGGCTCAGGCCTGCGATTCTTGAGCCAGAATTGAAATGCCCTGTCCTGGTCAATGCCCCCCAACCCCTCCATGCAGGTTGCTTTTTCACGCATTTGAAGTCAAAGTATAAACATGCCTCATTTGTCTGAAAAGTTTATTTTAGTGGAAAGTTTAGTAGGGAGTTGGGGTGAATGACCATTATATTAATGTATCTTTAAAAATGCACATTTGTTACCAATTTTTAAAATATAAAAATTTGGATGAAAACCCAGACTTTCAGCTTCTCTTTAAAAAAATGGGAAGATGTGGCCACACCGAGTGCATAGTCCGGCAGAGCCTCACTTGGTGGGTTGATGGTGGCTGGCCCTGTAGGCAGGGCTTTCTGTCTCCACTTTGCCCCACTCCCCACCTCTCTCTAGTGCGTCCCATGCCAGGCCACTTCACATGACCTCCTAGTTGGCAGGCCTGGGAAGGGGTGTCCTTTGCTTTAGAGTTTAGTCTCTCATCTGTGCGACAGGAGGACTGAGCTGGAGCAGGGGATGAGCACATTTCTGTGGATCTCTAGACCCCTCTAGGAGGGCAGTATACATATACATGGGGGTCTCCCATCAAAAGTTGCTTCAGGGAGTGTTTCATTATGACAAACACGTCATTGCCTCGTGCCTTATTCTTCTGCAGAAATGCTGCAGATTCTATACCACTGAGCCATCTGGGAAGGCCCACTATTATAAGCAAGCACAGACAATCATCTTTTAGGATTTGCATGTGTGTGTTCTTTTGGTCCTGGCTGTGAGAAGTTTAACGGATTTCATCCCATGTTTCATTCTTATTAATTAAAATAAATGGAGGCTTGTTGAATTCCATACAGTCAGAAAAAGAAGGTCACTTTGATGGTTGAATGGACCCTCTTAGGTACCACCTACTCCCCTGAGATGCTCTTAGGCAGAACATCTCTGTGATGCCCAGAGTCAGGGCCCAACACCCTTGTGGTGGCTTGCATTCTCTAACGTAGATTGAGTCAGCTGTGAATAACCACTCTCTCCAGAAGAGTGACTAGGAAAAGTCTCATCCAGTCCTTTGTATAAAACCAGTTTTTAAAGAGGACCGTGATGTTTTCTGGCCTCCGAGGCCAACCGTTAACCATTGGACTGGCTCCAGGATGTGGCTGAGGGGACAAGAACAGAAGTCCTCTGGGTTCTGGTGCTGTGCCTGCTGCTCTTCACAGGTGCCAGGCTCACTGGGATGGTCCCCGAGGGCAGAGGTGGACCAGTGCCAGCAGCTAGCTGCTTGGGCCCCAAATAAATAACACTCCTTTTTCTGAGCCAGATTCTGAACACATTAAAAATCAGTCAAAGAAGCTAAAATGGATGTGTCGCTGTGATAGGCTTTTGTGAGCAATTGGAGGTGGAGGTGGGCAGGTCTGTGATGTGGGGGATTGGGAGATGGGGATACTGAGGACGCAGAGCAGGACAGAGACGCAGAGCACGTGATTCTCCTGTTCAGCTGGAGGAGGTAGAGCCCTCTCCCTCTCTGTCATCACCCCTCTGCCCTCCCTGGGTCTCTACTCAGCCTGGCCATAGCTGCCATCCCATGCCCTCTTGACCTTGACCTCTGAGAATGCTGTGCCCTCTACCTCCCAGACACGTACACCTTCCCCTGACAAGCTCACCAACATGTCACCCTGTCACGTGTCTTGGAGCCTAAACATTTGGCTTTGACACCTCTGCTCCTCTCCCGGGTACTGGCAGGTACTGGGGAACGAGGCTTCGCTTGTGTTTCCTGAGCTTCCTGTAAAGTGTGTTTACTTACCAGATCGCCATGCCTTAGCAACTTAAAATGATGCTTACCTTCTCAGAGTTTCCGTAGTTGAGTCTGGATGCAGTGTAACTGGGTCCTTTGTGTGTGTGTGTGTGGGGGGGTGGTCTCACAAACTGGGCAGCATGGTCTCAGCAGGGCGGCCTTTGCTCCCCTGGAGCTCAGGGCCGTGGTCCCAGCTCAGCCCAGTTGTTGGCAGAGTTCACTTCCTTGTGGTTGTAGGACTGAGGCCCTCGGCTCCTGTAGGCATCCCTTCCCAGTAGACAGTTCACACATGTGGCTCGCTTCCTCCAAGCCAGGAGGAGAGGGGCTCCCTTCTCAGGAAGATCCCGTCCCTCTTTTCAGAACTCTCCATATTATAAGTCAGGTCCACCCAGAAGAACCTCCCTTTTGATTAACTGAGAGTCAGCTGATTAGGGACCTTAATTACATCATCCAGACTTCTTCATCTTTTCCGCAGAATAATTTGATCGTGGCAGTGACAGTCCCATCATCTTCAAAGTTTATGTCCCCTGAAAAGGAGGGGATTCATGTGATGTCTATGCCAGGGGCCAGGGACCTTGGAGTCTTCTTAGAATGCTGCCCCTGCAGGTGGGATTACTAACACGCCCTCCTGCAGTGTGAGTCTCAGATGCTGGGAGTGCAGATGCATCAGGAACTCAGTGAAAGTGTGTCCCCTGCCTTCTCTCTAGACCATGGAAAGTGCAGGCATCCCAGAGCCACTTCTTACCTCCTCTTTGCCTCCCTTTAACACAAATGATCTCAGCTTGGGCCTCATCACTGGTATTTTTCTCTTCAACTAAGTTAAGAATGAAAGATGATGGAAATAAGCTTGAGAGGCCTAATAGCACAGTCCACTGATGTTTCCATTTTGCAGGCTATTTTCAGGCAGTTTGATTTGAAGATTTCCACCGTTATGAATTTTCTTGAGATGGTTCTGTGTATGTGTGTATACCTATGTGTGTTCCATGTGGGTGTGCACACATGTGCTTGCATGTACATGTGTGCACTGTGTGTAAATGTATTGCTCTGTGTGCGTATGTGCATACCTGTATCTTTGTGGATGTATGTGCACTGTTTGTTGCTGTGTGCATTTATATGCACTGTGTGTGTGTGCATGTGTATGTTTGCTGGTACATGCATGTGTGCACATGTATGTGTGTTTACATGTGCATGCCTGTGTGTGCTTCTTTGTGTATATGTGTGTGCATTATTGCTATGTGCATTTATATGCATTGTGCATGTGTGTGTTGATGGTGCATGCATGTGTCCTGTGTGTACATGTGTATTGTGTGTGTGCCTGTATGTGTGTGCATGTATATGCATTATTTCTGGGTGTGTTTATGTGCACTATGCACGTGTATATGTGCATGTGTGTGTGTTGGTGCTGCATGTATATGTGCTGTGTGTACATGTGTATGCATGTGTATGTAACTTTGCATGTGTGTGTATTTTTGCTATGCGCATCAGTGTCTAATGAGCATATGTATGCCGATGGTGCATGCATGTGTCCCGTGTGTACATGTGTGTGCCTGTATGAGACTGCATGCATATGTGTTATTGCCAGGTGTATTTATGTGCATTGTGCATGTATGTTGATACATGTATGTGTGCTATGTGTGCACATTTGCTCACACATATACATGTGTGTGCCTGTATGAGTGTGCACATTTGCACACATATACGTGTGTGTGCTCGCATGTTGCATGGATGTGCCTGTACACACCCGGCTGGTGTATCACTGCCCATGCATTCCCTCTTTTCTCCGCAGTCCGCCGTTGAGTGCAGCAGCCTCCTACGGACCCTCCATGGCCTGGAGCAGGAACACCTGAGGAGGTCGCTCGCTCTGCAGCAGGAGGAGGACTTTGCCAAGGCCCACAGGCAGCTGGCCATTTTCCAGAGGAACGAACTGCACAGTATCTTTTTTACCCAGATAAAAAGTGCTATTTTCAAAGGAGAGCTGAAGCCAGAGGCAGCAAAAATGCTGCTGCAAGATTACTCTAAAATACAGGTAATGCCTCAAATGAGGCTCCCCAATAGAGGAGTCATTTTCCTGAGCTGTTTCACTAAATGTCTCCTCTCCCCGAGTTAAGTCCTATCTCTTGTGCTGGGTTCCAGCAAACTAACCCTGTCTTCCTTCCACCTCTTGATGGAGAGGGTGGCTTTCCAGTAAGCAGGGCAAATGGTGGCTTGAAGCACAGGCCCCGTACTCAGGCTCCCCTGGACTTGAATTCTAGTTCCACCACCTGTCAGTAAAGCAAATTGCCTAGTGTCTCTGAGTCTCAGTTGCCTTATCTGTAAAATGGAAGTAATACAGTCCCCATACTAAAAGCAGCATGATACAGATTTAATCTAATTCACAGAAAGCCAGTGCTTGGCACAATATATGTTTAATGTATATAGCAGTTAGAAATAGAAATATATAAGTGCATATATGTACGTGTGTGTGCACATGTGTGGTGATGTGTGCCTAGGGCTTATGATCTCTGTCTTCATAGACTTGGGTGAACTTGTGGGTGTTTGTGCATGGAAGCTTGAGTGTCATTAATCCAGACAGAATGAATTCCTAGGTGACTGTGCACACACTGGATTGGCCAAAAAGTTCATCTGGGTTTTTCTGTAACCTTTTAAGCCGAACGAATCTTTTGGCCAAACCTATAGTTTATATGAGACTGTCACTATTTTCACGAGGCCTGCCTGAGGTCTTTTACCTGCACTTGTATGCCTTTGCTTAGTCGCTCAGTCATGTCCGACTCTTTGCGACCCCATGGACTGCAGCCCGCCAGGCTCCTCTGTCCATGGAGGTTCTCCAGGCAAGAATACTGGAGTGGGTTGTCATGCTCTGCTCCAGGGGGATATTCCCAACCCCGAGATGGAACCCAGGTCTCTCGCTCTGCAGGCGGATTCTTTACCGTTTGAGCCCAAGCAAGCACATGAGAGTAATAATAGCCTAGAACCCAGGGAAGAACAGGGAAGCCCTGTATACACAGAATGAAGTCACTGGTGTGCAGTCACTCACCGGAGTTCTGGTCCTGACTCAGGCCCCGTGAGTAAGGGTTGTGACAGAGCAGAGCCATCCCAGGAGATCAGGTGGCCTTCGTGAGCCTTCTGGGAAGAGAGGACCCCTCTCTGAAGGTACTGGACATCTGAGCATGAAGAGAACTAGCCAGCCTGTCCTTTTCCTCTTGGTTTTTCCCACTAAAGCTTTATGAGAGTAAATAAGCTCCTGGGTAGCTATTCGGACCCTAGAGCATCCCTTAGGGATGAACAGACTTTGCTGTCAGTTTACTTACTCCTCATGATGAGCTGGGTCTGACTCTCCATGTCGGAAAGAACATATGTTATTGTTCATAAGACTGGGGATGGAAAAGTAACAGCTATGATGGTAGTGCCACGGCACAGACACGTTAGTATCTGAGGACCCCGACTCTGAGCTTCCCGACATCAAGGGCTCAGATCAGCCGACTCACAGGATCCAGCCCTGTGGAGGATGGAAATATTGTCCCAGTGTTCCTGCTGTGTTGATTCTGCTGCCAGGAACTCTTAGGGAGAAGCTGGCCTTCGCACACATCCCACTGACCATTCCACTCTTCACTGTCTGGAGAGTGCAAATTCTCAGGTGTTGGACCTGAAAAGATTATAGCTTTTGTGTGGAAAAAAGGGGACTGTCCAAGACCTCGTATGTTTCTTTTTGAAGAAGACATTGAACCTCCGAGGAACCCATTGCACGGACAGTATTTTGCCAGGTGGAAAAGAGACAGCAGAACCAGTCAGTGGGATAATACACTAAGGCTGATGTTTTAATTACTGCAGGTCTCATTTCTCCTGGTTGAATTACTGTGTTACTGGTTGAAGCTGGATTTGCGAGACAGCCTCTCCTGAGCTAGAACACAGGCCCAAGAATTAGATGCCTGAGGTTCAAAGCCTTGCTCAGTCATATACCAGCTGTGTGATATGGACTCAGTTTCCTCATCTGTGAAATGGGAATAATAGGATCCTCTCCCTGGATTAAGTTAGAAAAGATGAGAAACACTCTGGGTCCAGTGCCAAGCCCAGAAAATGCACCCAGTGTGTTCTAGGCTATTATTACTCTCATGTGTTTGCTTGGGTTTTTAGGCGTTTTGTAAATTCTGAGAACTTCTTGCTACTCTGTGACCAGACTCATCTCATGTCCTCAATGAATGTGGGAGTTTGGGGCCAGAGCCAGTGGCTGATTTACCCCAGAACTTCAGTACCCTGACATGACGCTGTGTTTGGGGAACTTCAGAGGTGTTACCGCATGTGGGTGAAGGACACTTGAGTGAAATGTACATCCCATTCCTAAGGCAGGAAAATTGTTTTGATAAGACTTTACTATCTGGGTCTTGAATGCACTTTTCAAAGCCCTTTCTTTTTTTTTTATAATTATTTTTAACTGGAGGATAGTTACTTTACAATATTGTATTAGTTTCTGCTATACAGCTATAAGAGTCAGCTATAACTATCTATCTCTCTATCTGTCTATCATCTATCTATCTATCTATCATCTATCTATCTATCTATCATCTATCTATCATCTACCTATCATCTATCTATCTATCTAAATTCCCCTCCCTCTTGAGCCTCCCTCCCACCCCTCTAGGTCATCACAGAACACCAAGTTGAGCTCCCTGAGCTATATAGCAGTTTCCCTTTCCTATTAGTATGTACTTTTCTCTAAGACTTTGTTCAGGACTGGGACATTTAAGGTATTCATCTCGGGGCTTCTATTCCTGTGTCTTTTCTTCAGAAAGGAAATGTAATACTTTAAATGACTAGAAATAATTTTCTCTAAATTTTAATTAGGCACGCTTTCTTGATTTTTTTTTAAACAGGAGAGTGTCGAAGAGTTAATGGACTTTTTCCAGGCTAGTAAGAGATATCATCTCAGTAAAAGATTTGGCCACAGAGAGTACCTGGTCCAGAACATCCAGTCATCAGAGACCCGTGTGCAAGGCCTGCTGAGCACTGCGTCTACTCAGCTGACCCTCCTCATCCAGAAACACGAGAGGTAAGACTCCTGAACCACCCCAGATAACGCAGATAAACAGCCTTCCTCCAACATTCCTCGTAGAGACCATCTGCTGCTGCAGCTGCTAAGTCACTTTAGTCGTATCTGACCCTTTGCAACCGCATGGACTGTAGCCCGCCAGGCTCCTCTGTCCATAGGATTCTCCAGGCAAGAGTACTGGAGTGGGATGCCATGCCCTCCTCCAGGAGATCGTCCCGACCCAGGGGTGAAACCCACATCTCTTAAATCTCCTGCACTGGCAGGCAGGTTCCTAACCACTAACACCTCCTCGGAAGCCCCAGAGACCACCTACTTCTGTTCATTCATTGAATACACTGGCTACTTGACTTATTTCTTAGGAATTCTCTAGTTAGAAGAATCCTTTGCATGATAGAATTTTTAAAATATAGTCAATATTTCAGACGACTTTACAATGAACCAACATGTGCCCATCGTCAACTTCAGTAGGTACCAACTTGTGGCCAGTCTTGATGTAGCTGTTCAACCTAACCCTGAGTGGTTTTCAAGCAGACCCCCGGCATTTCGTTGAGGCATCAGTGGTGGAGGCTTAGAGGAACTGCGTGGTGAGGACAGCCTGCCTCTCCTTCAGCTCTGGCACACTGCTGGCTCTTGCATTCACCTTTGTTTTTTGTGTTTTGGGTTTTTTTTAACTGAATTATAGTTGATGTGCAGTGTTGTGGTAGTTTTAGGTGTACAGCACACTGATTCAGTTATACATATAAAGGTGTGTGTGTGTGCACGTGTGTATATATATTCTTTTTCAGAATCTTTTCTCTAAGTTATTACAAAATATTGAATGTAGTTCCCTGTGTTATACAGTAGGTCCTTGTTGGTTATTTATTTTATATATATAGTGGTATGTATATGTTAATCTTAACTTCCTAATTTATCCCACCTCTCCTCCCCACTTTGATAATCATAACTTTATTTTCTATATCTGTGAGGCGTTTTCTTTTTGTAGATAAGTCCATTTGCATCTTTTTTTTTTTAGATTCCACATGTAAGCACTGTCACATGATATTTGTCTTTCTCTGACTTACTTCGCTTAGTATGCTAATCTCTAGCTACACCCTTGTTTCTGCAAATGGCATTATCGGCATTATTTCCTTCTGTTTATGACTGAGCAATATTCCATTGTGTATATGTATGTATATACCACATCTTCTTTATCCATTCATCTGTCAATGGACACTTAGGTTGCTTCCATGTCTTGACCTTTGGAATTAAGTATATACACACAGATGCTTATCTTGGATCCTGGGTATTTTTTCTCAGCAACCTTGGGGTACCACATGGCCAGGTAAATGGTGCTAATCACTGTAGCTTCTAGCCCCTTGACAGCATTTCTTCTCAGCTAGTCTTTGAGACTCATGATTGTCAACAATGAAATTTATTCTTTGGGTGTTACAAGCTCTAAAATGAATAGGGCCGTGATGATAAGGTTGGTTTTCTTAGGACAACCATGGTTTTATGATTGGGTCTACTCTTTAGCTAATTGTATTAGGACTTTGCAGCTCTCTTGCCCTCTTTAATGAGGATTCTATAAAGTGCAAATTATATGAACACTTCCCACCAAAGATGCTAATGAATTTGTCACTGCAGTTGACTTGACATTCCTGATTCATTTTCGCTCTAGTGAAAGAAGCAGCTCCTTGCCTTGAGCAGAAGCACCAGACAGTTGGTTGTACTGTTGGGAGAAGTTTCCAGGGAAGTATATTACCTCTGATTTTTAAATCCTATTTTAATAGGTTGGCAGAGATGTATTTCTGAAATGTGTGTCTACCATTCATTCAGGAAGCGTCCATGGAGAATTTACTGTGTGCCAAGCAGGGGCCTCAACCAGGGACGCAAACAGACTGGGAACAGTAGTGGTAATATTGGCAGCAACTGGAAAAACAGATGCAGTAAAACATGTTTGACGAATTGGCTCACATGACTTGGAGGCTGAGAAGTCCCAGGATCTCCATCTGTAAGCTGGAGGCACAGGAAAGCCAGTGGTGTAATTCAGCCAAAGGCCTGAGAACTGGGGGAATCCCAGTCTTAGAGAAGGAGATGAGATGAGATGTCCCTGTTCAACAGCAAGGCAGGAAAAAAAGGGGGGAATTCCTTATTCCTCCACTTTTTATTCTATTCAGGCCCTCAGTGGACAGGGTGATGCCCACCCACATTGGGGAGAGTCAATCTGCTTTATTGAGCCTACCCATTCAGATGCTAATCTCACAAGAAAACACCCTCACAGAGACACTCAAGCGTGATCTTTACTGTGGGCACCCTGGCCACTCTATCTGATACACAGAATTAACCCTCAAACCGAGCTTTCCCTGATTTACCTCTTGGACTTTGCTTGTGCCATTCATGTCACCACGAGGTCCTAGTCCATCATTTCCTCCTGGAAGATTCTATTTGTTCCACCGTGGTCCTCTTGAATGTTACATTCTCCAAAAACTCTTCCCAATTTCTGCCCTAACAGGTGATAGCTCTTGTGATGCTGAGCTCCCTCTACGTGCCTCTGAAAAAGACGAACTTTCCCTTCCTGCATTTCAGTGATGTCTTAGCTGCCCATTCTGATGGTGGAAATTTCTCTGATTCAAACCAAACTAATATGGAGACAAACATTCATCCGCAGCACATTCAAGCTGCAGGTGAGTTTGGACAGTGCATTAACTAACTCTGCATCTTTTTCATCTAGAGCAGGCTACTTGGATGAAGATCAGATGCAAGTACTCTTGGAGCGGGCTCAAACAGAAGTCTTTTCTATAAAACAGAAGTTGGACAACGACTTAAAGCAGGAGAAGAAAAAACTCCACCAAAAACTAATAATTAAGAGAAGACGAGAGATGCTGCAAAAGGTATATAAGGAATTATGACATTTATTTTTTGCATAATCACTGTGAACACCTACCAAGTGCCAGGTTCTGCACCAGGCACTGCCATCAGAAAGCTAGGATCCAAAGGGTGACTGGACAGACATCCTGACGCACCATTTGCAGTTGATTGGTAGTGGCTCTTTGGAATGCTGTGATAAGGCTTCCGTGGGTCCCATCCAGCTCAGCAAAGCTGAGGGTTGTGGTAGATTAGTAATGTCTGCCAGGACAAGAGAATAGCAGCGCTGGTTCCAGTGAATAATGACTGGTGGCTACTGTAACGTTTATGGAGAGTTTACTTAGCATTGTGCTAAGTGCATTATGTATCTTATTTAATTGTTTTATTAATCCTATGAGGTAGAGGCTACTATCTTCTCTCTTTTTTCTAACGAAGACGTTGAACCTGAGAGAGCTTAAATGTTGTGATCTATTTGAGCTACTACAGAAAATACCATAGACTAGGTGGCTTATAAAGAACAAAAATTTATATGTCACAGTTCTGGAGGCTGGAAGTCTAAGATCAGGGTTCCAGCAAAGTCACCCTCTTCAGGTTGCAGATGACTGACTCCTTGCTGGTGGAAGAAGTCAGAAGGGTGAAAGGCAGGGAGGGAGCTCTGTGGGTGGGTATGGGGCCTCTTTTGCAAGGACACTGATTTCATTCAGGGGGCTCCATCCTCATGCCCTAAGCTCCTTTCCAAAGCTTCTTCTCCTAAATCCTCAGAACACATATTAGGTTTCAACATCTGCATGTTGGGGGAACACAAGCATTCAGATCACAGCATTAAGTAATGAGGTCAGGACCACAGGTTTAATGATTGGCAGTTGTGGGGTTGAGTCCAGGACCGTGTGACTTAGAGTCTCAGCCTCGCCCTTGACGCTCACCTGCTCAGCTGTTTGCCCACCTGGGGAAGGGGCAAACACGGAAATTCACCCTGTGCTGTCTTCATGCTCTGGTAGCATAGAGGTCACCATCACCCGGGGAAGGCTGTGCAGAGCAGGTGCAGCTGAACCTGAGTCCTGGGGGCAGGGAGCCCCTGATGTGTGCAAGGCAGGAGGGACATTGCAGCTGGTGGGGAGGCATCTTGTTCAAACGTGAAGGATTCAGGCAAGGGTGCCCTGCTGTGCCTGGAGCTCCAAGAACATGAGAGTTGAGAGGGCAGGGGCTGGAGGAGGCATGCCCAGGAAGCGGCATCTCTTCAATGAGGGCAGTGTGCTGGGCAGACAGCTGACTTTCATCCGAGGACATGAGGGAACACTGAAAGGTTTTCAGGAGAAGTGATGCCAAAAGCTCAGTCGCTATGCACCAGTGCCGAATCAAATCTCAGAGACAGAGTTTTGGGTGAAATAGAAAAGCAAAGCTTTATTGCTTTGTCAGGCAAAAGAGGACACAGCAGGCCCTTGCCCTGAAAAACTGTGTGTCCCCACCGAGGAGGATTTGGCGAGGTGTTTTATAGCAATGGCTCAAGGGCAGTGCTGCTGAAAGGATCAGGGTGTGTGCAGGGCCGGCACTTCTTTCATCTGGCCTCGGGTGGTCTCTTGATGAGCAGGTTATCAAACCGTCACCTTCTCTGAAATGAAGAATACTAACATCTTCCATGATGCTGTTAAAGTGCTGCACTCAGTATGCCAGCAAATTTGGAAAACTCAGCAGTGACCACAGGACTGGAAAAGGTCAGTTTTCATTCCAGTCCCAAAGAAGGGCAATGCCAAAGAATGTTCAAAATACCACACAACTGCACTCATCTCACACTCTAAAAAAGTAAAGCTCAAAATTCTCCAAGCCAGGCTTCAACAGTATGTGAACTGTGAACTTCCAGATGTTCAAGTTGGGTTTAGAAAAGGCAGAGGAACCAGAGATCAAATTGCCAACATCTATTGGGTCATAGAAAAAGCAAGAGAGTTCCAGAAAAACATCTACTTCTGCTTTATTGATTACACAAAAGCCTTTGACTGTGTAGATAATAACAAACTGTGGAAAATTCTTCAAGAGATAGGAATACCAGACCACCTGACCTGCCTCCTGGGATATCTGTATGCAGGTTAAGAAGCAACAGTTAGAACTGGACATGGAACAACAGACTGGTTCCAAATCGGGAAAGGAATACGTCAAGGCTGTATATTGTCACCCTGCTTATTTAACCTATATGCAGAGTACATCATGTGGAATGCCAGGCAGGATGAAGCACATGCTGGATTCAAGATTGCTGGGAGAAATATCAATAACCTCAGATATGCAGATGACACCACCCTTATGGCAGAAAGTGAAGAAGAACTGAAGAGCCTCTTGATGAAAGTGAAAGAGAGGGAAAAGCTGGCTTAAAACTCAACATTCAGAAAACTAAGATCATGGCGTCTGGTCCCATCACTTCATGGCAAATAGATGGGAAAACAATGGAAACAGTGACAGACTATTTTCTTGGGCTCCAAAATGACTGCAGATCGTGACTGCAGTCATGCAATTAAAAGACACTTGCTCCTTAGAAGAAAATCTATGACCAACCTAGACAGCATATTAAAAAGCAGAGACATTACTTTACCAACAAAAATCCATCTGTTAAAAACTATGGTTTTTCCAGTAGTCATGTATTGGATGTGAGAGTTGGACTATAAAGTTGAGTGCCAAAGAATTGATGCTTTTGAACTGTGGTGTTGGAGAAGACTCTTGAGAGTCTCTTGGACTGCAAGAAGATCCAACCAGTCCATCCTAAAGGAGATCAGTCCTGAATATTCATTGGAAGGACTGATGTTGAAGCTGAAACTCCAATACTTTGGCCACGTGATGCGAAGAACTGACTCCTTGGAAAAGACCCTGATGCCAGGAAAGATTGAAGACGGGAGGAGAAGGGGATGACAGAGAATGAGATGGTTGGATGGCATCACGGACTCGATGGACATGAGTTGAGTAAGTTCCGGGGGTTGGTGAAGGACAGGGAAGCCTGGCCTGCTGCAGTCCATGGGGTCAGAAAGAGTCGGACACAACTGAGCGATTGAACCGAACATCTTCCATTAGTTGGGAGTTTCAGTTGGGATACTTATTGTTATATGTATCCATCAAGGCAGAACCAGGACCCTGCCCCATGGCTGCACTATTGTTTCTTGACTGCTCCTCCCTTGTCTCCACATCCTCTCCATTCCCTGATTAGCAACTGTTTGAAAAGTTTCAGTGCCCAGGAGCCCCACGGGGTCCTACTTGGTTTCAGAAGGAAGATCAGATTTGGAATTTAGGAAGCTCAATTGAGCAGCCTGTCAGATAGAATTGAAGGAGCAGACCTGTGGGAGGCTCTAGCACTAGACCAGATCAGAAGTGATGAGACCATGTCCTGAGCGTGGGAACAAGGACAGATTCAGGAGATATGAGATGTCAGGATGACATAGGCCGCTGTCAGGATGACATAGGTGGTACCATTCAGGAAGGAAGGGGAAGCAGAATAACTTAAATTGATTGATAGAAGCTCTACATTTATTACTGAGTGTTGGGCCCAACAGGAAGCTGTGATTCTTATCTCAGCCATTGAACTCCACCCCAACTTCAACATTGCCTTATCCATCTCCTCTGGCTCAAGGATCAAAACAATGGGGCTTAGAGCCATATTTCTCTGATGGTCTGGCCTGGTTCAAGGTTAGGATCTGCAAGGATGGATGAACTGCAGAGATTCCAGTGAGTTTCCATGAACATAGTTTCTTACAGTTGCTTTTGCTAAATCTTGTGAGTGCCACAGAGTTGGAATGCCACTCTACAAAGGCAAAGGTTTGTGTTATATCCCCAGCACTGAAGACATGTTGCGGGTTCTAACCAGTATTTATAGAAGGAAGGAATTGACACTTTCAGGTCACCTGAACCCACGAACAAAAGATATGTTTGTGCAAACCCAGACTGTCTGCTGGGTACACTATTGTAAATAATACTGTGATGGACATCTCTGTGTATGCCAGCTTTTTTCCCATCACAGGGTCTTTTATACCTACTGTTATTTCTCCCAGAAATATCCTGTCCCCCATCTTCACTCAACTGAGGTATGACCTCACCCCTCAGGTCTCTCTTGGGGCTCCTTTATTTTTTAACATTTTTAATATTCATAGTAGCATAATTATGAAAGTGAAAGTGAAGTCACTCAGTGGTGTCCGACTCTTTGCAGCCCTGTGGACTGTAGCCCACCAGGCTCCTCCATCCATGGGATTCTCCAGGCAAGAATACTGGAGTGGGTTGTCATTTCCTTCTCCAGGGGATCTTCCTGACCCAGGGATCAAACCCAGGTCTCCTGTATTGCAGGCAGACACTTTAACCTCTGAGCCACCAGGGAAGCCCTGCATAATTATAGCAAATATAAAATATAATTACTTTTTTTCTTTTCCATTATAGTTTATCACAGGATATTGTGTATAGTTCCCCATGCTATACAGAAGGACCTTGTTGTTTATCCATATAAATTTCCTTCTTTGAAAGGCCTGTAACCTCCTCATTTAATTTGTCTCTCATGGATCTCAGGATTTTTTTCTCTTAGAATATCTTGATTTTCAGTTCCTATGTGCCTGGGATGTGGTAATAATAATAGCAGACATTCACTGATGCCAATCTGTACCAGGCCCTTCTCTAAGAGCTACCTACAAATTTTATTTGGGGCAAAATGAGGACTGCAGCCCAAGAGGCAGCATCTCCTATATCTTAAAGCAGCAGTACCATTAAGCACTCATTTTACAAAAGGGTTTTTGTTAGTGAGAATCTGATGTCACCATGAAGAGATTTAATGCTTCTCTAGATATGAGGAGATGCAAGGATTGAGATTATAAAATCTGTTCCTAAAAACGTCCAACTATCTAAAGACCTGTCCCACCAGATTTCCTGGAGCAGAGTGCCTCACCCCGCGCTGAACTCCCTCAGGGGTTGTTGAAGGTCAGCAGCTATAGCAGCATGGGCTTCAGTCTCCGTAGAGGCAGGTGGAAAACGCCTCTGATGTTCAGTTGCCAATGCTCTTGGTAAGTGCCAATTTGTAGTTGGCACACGTCTTAAGCATCTCATTGACTCCTCCCAGCTACTCTGTGAAGTAGATCCTATTATTATCTTCTATCATCCTCTATGGTTTAGGCACTGGACACACAGACAGGGCTAGATATTCATTTGGGGTGACTCAGCTTCTAAGTGGAAGAGCCAGGATTGGAACCCAGGTGGTCTGCCTCTTGAGCTTTACCTACTCAATAAATACATGTTCAACAGAAGTCAAACAAATGAAGTTTTCACTACATTTTCAGTTATTTTCTTAAGAGTAATTTTCTTTTCTTGCGGGGGGAACACTTATCAACTTTATTAACTTACTTAGAAACCATGAAACCTCGAATGAAAGAGGCAATGCTTAAAGTTCAGCTGGATGAAGCAAACTAAGCCTTTTCCTTTGCCTGGATCCTCACCATAAATCTTGCCTTTGAATTATCAGATTTGCCACCCCTTACCTTTGGAATATTGTGATTAATATAGACAGAGGCAGACTTTGTCTAGTTCAGGAGGTGAGAGTAAGATAGAAAAAATACTATGTTTGAGTGAAGAAGGTGGGAAAAAGATGCCCTGGATCCTTCTTTGAAACTCATAAAAGATGATCACATTTTACTAAAGTTCAATCAAGTTACATGCTCTTCTCCTTTGGGGAGGATGTGTTAAGAAGGTAGAGTCTTGTGCTTGCTTTGGCAGCACATACACTAAAATTGGAATGATACAGAGAGGTTAGCCTGGCCCCTGCGTAAGGATGACACACAAATTCATTCCATATTTTTTTATAGCTGATTCACATTGTTGTATAGCAGAAACGAACACAGCACTGTAAAGCAATTATCCTCCAATTAAAAAAAATAGCCAGTAATACTGAACACCACATGCAATGAGAATTACTGGTGTATTTAATCTAAATACATTTAGATTTCTAGAAATACATTTCACATTTCTAAAGCATACAGTCACTCCTAAATTTAAGCCGGCTATACGGGTTTTGGTCTTCCCAGATGGTGCAGTGGTAAAGAACCCACCTGCCAGTCCAGGAGATGTAAGAGACCTGGGTTTGATCCCTGGTTCGGGAAGATCCCCTGGAGGAAGAAATGACAACCCCCTCCAGTATACTCGCCTGCAGAATCCCATGGACAGAGGAGCCTGGCGGGCTACAGTCTACAGGGTCACAAAGAGTTGGACACGGCTGAAGCGACTTCAGGCACATACGCACAGACTGCCTTTACCAAAGTTAATGTACTCGTAAGGAAATCTTGAGAACGTTAGTGAAGTCACCTCTCCACAGCTCCTGGTGCTAATCCCAGAGGCCAAAGAATGGTTTTGATTGAGGAAAAACACAAGCATAACCCAAGAAAAAAATGACTGAGGCAAGGGGAAAAGCAAGAATCTTAATAGAAACATCCTCTCTTGTTGTTTAAGGGTTGACTGTGGGGAGAAATCAATAGTCCTTCCAACTCTGAACACACTCTTGGAGTATTTCTCTCCTGTTGGCCTATTTGCAGAAAAATTTAGTTGGTTTTCCTTTTCTTTCTTCTAGTATTTACAATAATTTTTTAAATTTTTAATTGGAGGATAATTGCTTTACAAAGTTGTGTTGGTTTTTGGCTGTACAACAAAGCGATTCAGCCATAAGTGTGTGTGTATATATATATATGTATACACATACCATATATATATATATGCTTCCTTCCCCACGCCCCATCCTACCTCTCTAGGTCATCTCGAGGGCCAGGCTGGGCTTCCTGTGCTATCAGCAGGTTCCCACTGGTTATCTGTTTTACACATGGACGTATATATATGTCAGTGCTACACTCTCAAATTAGTTGGCTTTAGCAGAGCAGAGCATTCATTCAAAGTAACCATTCGGTGGTTCCTTTCTCCTCTGCTGCTGTCATACTTTGGCTCTCTCCATTGGTCTTTAAGACCATCAGCTCCTTTTTTAAAAGAATAATTTGCCAAATATACGATAGTTGGGGGAAGGGCTGTTGATGTTCTGTGCATCCTGCAACCATTCCCCAAAGTG
The DNA here is from genome assembly GCF_033118175.1 of Dama dama. Taxonomy (NCBI): domain Eukaryota; kingdom Metazoa; phylum Chordata; class Mammalia; order Artiodactyla; family Cervidae; genus Dama; species Dama dama. The sequence goes on along the minus strand of NC_083686.1, from coordinate 13,359,751 downwards.
TTTTCTTGAGGGCTGTACCAGCCAAGCCCCGCCCCCTGCTAACTGTCCGCTCTGGAATTGCTGGCAGCACAAGGAACAGCGGAGGGAGCAGCTGTCCATTGCCGAAGCCTCCGGGGCCGCCGAGGATGCCGGCCAGTACCTGGGCCAGTGGCGGGGCCTGATGGCCGAGCAGAGCACCGCCCTGGAGGAGCTGCAGGAGCGCCTGGACCAGGCTGCCCTGGACGAGCTCAGGGCGCTGACCCTCTCGCTGTCCGAGAAAGCCACGGAGGAGCTGCGGCGTCTGCAGAACTCAGGGATGACCCAGGAGCTGCTCAAGCGTGGGGTGCCTTGGCTCTTCCTGCAGCAGATCCTGGAGGAGCACGGCAGGGACCTGGCGGCCCGGGCCGAGCGGCTGGAGGGTGAGGAGAGGGACCGGGGCCAGGAGGGCGTCCAGAGCGTCAGGCAGAGGCTGAAGGACGATGCGCTGGAGGCCTCCATGGAGGAGCAGGCGGAGCTGAGACACTGGGAACACTTGATCTTCACGTGAGTCTTAATCCCTGAGTGCTGTCCTCTCCTCTGTTCCTATTGGTGGGGGAGGGAGTCTGCCTGCTGGTTCCGAGCATAGCCAGACACGTGACACCTGATCCTGAGACTGAGATTTGATGTGGCCCAAAGCGGGCTTTGGCCACCTGATACGAAGAACTGACTCATTTGAAAAGACCCTGATGCTGGGAAAGATTGAAGGCGGGAGGAGAAGGGAACACCAGAGGATGAGGTGGTTGGATGGCATCACTGACTTAATGGACATGAGTTTGAGTAAACTCCAGGAGTTGGTGATGGATAGGGAGGCCTGGCATGCTGCAGTCCATGGGGTTGCAAAGAGTCAGACATGACTGAACAACTGAACTGAACTGAAAGAAAGGGGGGCTTCGGTTGTGTAATAGATGCCAGCAAAGCTTTGGCAGCTGTTTGGGACTGGTACATCAGGTTGGAAACTGGAGGAGCCTCAAACACCACCCGCATGGGGCAACAGAAAGGAATGAAATGTAGGCAGTGTAGACCAAAAATCTCGGTTTAAATCCCAGCAGCACCACCAGCTGTCTGAGTGTGTAGACAAGTTACTTAACCTCTCTGAGCCTCATCTTTCTTGTCTGTGGAATGGGATGACAACGCTCAGTCATTTATGGTGTTTTCAGTAGCACATGATACTATTGGGTTGTTAGAAAGTGAAGAAAGCATTTTATAAGAAGTCAGGAGGTAAATTTTCTAGTTTTGATTCCATGACTCGGTGATACTGTCAAGGATTCAGCTCCCAACATCTTTCTGCTCTGCTATACTCAATGTGCTACCTTGGTCCTTGGGCTCATCCTTCATGGTTTCATGATGGCTGCTGCAGCTCCAGGCATCACACACATCATCTCTTTCTAACATCTGCGGCATTGATCTTCCCTGTCCTATTTGGCAGGACTACATCATAAACCCATGCCAAACTGTTCAGCTGCTAGGAGGCTAAAAAGGCTATGATTGTCTTAGACCAGAGGGCAGCAGACTTTTTCTTTAGGCTTCGAGGGCTACATGGTTTCTGTAGCAGGTATTCAACTTTGGCGCCAGCGTGAAAGCAGCTACAGGCAATCCGTAAATGAACATGACTGTGTTCCAATAGAACTTTATTGACAAAAACAAGCAGTGGGCCAGATTTGGTCCACAGGCCACAGGTTGCCAATTCCTGCCTCAGACCACCCAGGATTCCCTCTCTAGGGCTACTGGGAGGTTCATATCTCCAACATTGTTGGAGGGTAACCCCTATAAACAAAAGCTGAGCTGACAAGGGACAAGGAAGTGACTGTAGATTAGACCATTAGACCACTATCTAGCAAAATGCCAACTCCCAGCATTGACGAGGGGTTGCGTGAGCAAGTATATGTCGGTCTTTTAACACAACCTTTGATCAGAATTAAGTGGATGGAAAGAGGTACCTGCTATCATCACCGCCATCATTCCTGTGTGAGAAGAACTCAGATTATCAGGAGGAGAACAGACACACAGAGAGATGATTGTGATGAGCAAAGCAGGAGCAATTAACCAGGTGATCGTGTGGAGGATCAGGATCTTTACCAGGATAGGAAGGAGGTACATTTTGGGTGCTAGCCTCTGAGCTGGTACTGGGAGCCAGAGACAAGGGGACCCTGCTCACTGGTGCTGTGTTGAGAAGAGGCAGGATTGGGTGGTGAGCAGCTTGATGGGTCCTTGTCTGGGTGTGAAACGGGAGACCAGTCTCACTGCACAAAGAAACGAAATCAAAACCCCCACCAACAGCAGCATGGTGGAGAGAAGCAATAACCCCCACCTATCTAGTCTATTTATTTAGAGTAATAGGAACTGTTTATGTATAAGGGCATAATTGTGGGCATTTGGCTATAACTTAGTGCTACTTCCTTAAACCAATGGACCCACTGATCAATATTCCATCAAGTTGCTTTCTCTTTGAACAAAGCAACCCAGAAAACCCTATTCAAGGGAATAAACAAAACCAAAGCCCTTTGACCATTCTTTCCTCAGTGTGACCACTCCACAGTTTAACTTGGATCTTAGCCACAATTTCAATTCTGAATCTACAGCCCTTTTGATTAGAAATGGTTATACTGATATAGGGCATTCCAGGTGGCTCAGTGGTAAAGAATCCACCTGGCAATGCAGGAGACGCAGGATACGCAGGTTCAATCCCTGGGTCGGGAGGATCCCCTGGAGGAAGAAATGGCAACCTACTCCAGTATTGTTGCCTGGAGAATCCCATGGTCAGAGGAGCCCGGTGGGCTAGAATCCATGGAGTCACAAAGAGTTGGACACGACTTAGCAACTGAGTATGCACATACTTAGTGACATAGGATCATAGAGGGGTGTTGGGGGTTGGGGAGGGGGTAGGGGAAGGAGTCCCTCTCAGTATATCTGCTTAGTCTGTCTGTCCACCTCCTCTCTTGAACCCCATGTTGCTTGCTTGATATCTGTGGTCCTCTCCACCTGCATCAAAGCCTGGGCTCTCCTTGAACCCTTTCGGGGACACCAGGTAGCAGAGCATCGTTCTGAAATGCCCGTCCTTCCTTGGGGGCAGTAACATCCAGGGAGCAGGGTCCTCCCCGACTCAGTGTTGCAATGCCTCCTCCTTAAGTGCTCTTCTCTGGGGACTGACCCTGCGACCAGCGAGGAGAGGTCCCAGGTGTTGTGGAGAGGGAGGTTATCTTGATGTAGATGAAGTGACCTCTTCCTTCTTTCTCATCTCTCTTTTTTTTATGGTTCTGTCCTTATTTAGCTCAGTCTTTGTTAGTTTTTTATTTGACTTGAACAAACAAGATGCTGTCTTCTCCAAGCCCACACAAATCAGACCCTTAAATGCCACTTCTTATTTGCACAAGTTGTTCTCAGCAGTAATTATTCAGCCCAATCTGCATTTGACCAAAGTCTCTTTGCTCCATCCAACCTACTTTGGGCTGGCTCTTTAAAGGCTGTGGATTGGACTTGACATTCCCATTACCGGATGGTCACCTTCTTCGCCTTCATTTGGTTTCGTTTTGCAGGGAATATTATGAAAGCTGCCGCTGATTGAGTTGTTCAACAGGAAAAGAGAAATCTTACTTTTCTATCAGAAAGCTCCCTATGATTTTCCCTAGGGTTAAAGAGGGTCAACTAACAATATACACAATGTGAGTGTGCTTATATACTTTGCTTATTTAAGACTCTAAAAGGTTGCAACCTTTATTTCTGAGGCATTAAGTAGAAATGACTTTGCACAATAGTTTGGAAACATGTTTTTATAAGTTTCCTGATTTCAAGAAGGATGGAGTTGCTTTAAACCTGGTTTGATGAAGTGAGAATTAATCAAAAGGCATACTCTACCAGGGAAAGTGTGTCTTTAAGACCTTGTTTCTAAACTCCTGCCTGGATGTTAAACTCCTTCAGGGCAAAGATGGTCTTCCGTGTTTCTGTATTATCTTGGTGCCTAGCTAGTTGAGGATCAAGACCAGACCACCCAGCACATGTATGCATTTTCAGTTGTGTCCGACACTTTGTACCCTCATAGACTGTAGCCCACCAGGCTTCTCTGCCCATAAAATTCTCCAGGCAGGAATAACTGGAGTGGGCTGCCATTTCTTTCTCCAGGGAATCTTCCCAACCCAGAAATCCAACACTCATCTCTGGCGTCTCCTGCATTGGCAGGCACATTCTTTACTGCTAGGCGCCATCTGGGAAGTCCCTAGACCACCCAGGGAAGAATAAAGACTCAGATTCATTTCAGAGTTACTTTCACGTTAGAGGCCACATAAGCAGCAAATATGTAGGGCAAAGATTCTCCATGAAGGAAGGTGCAAAGGAGCAGCTGTGGTTTCCTAAAGTGCTTCAGAAAACTTGGTGGGTCCCATGGAACCCTGTGGGCTTGAGGGCTTCAGGCTGCTTCCGGCCGGGGGCCCACATCAGCTCTGATAGTCTTATTCTGTTCCCAGGAGAGAACTTTCTAGCTGAGCTGAAATTGTATACCCCTCCGTGGAGATTTGGGCCTGATAGACCTGGCGCTGGCCTCCCACAGCAACATCCTGCGGGTATTTCCAAATTTTAAAGCATCCACAAAGCGTATTTTCTGTAGCTAGTGCTGATCAGACCTTGCCAGAATAACCAAACAGATTATATGATTTCATGTCCAACACAATATGGTGGCTCAGTGGCAAAGAATCTGTCTGCCAATGCAGGAAACATGGGGTCAATCCCTGCGTGGGGAAGATCCCCTGAAGAAGGAAATGACAACCCACTCCAGGATTCTTGACTGGAGAATCCCATGGACAGAGGAGCCTGGAGGGCTACAGTCCTTGGGGGTTACAGAGAGAGATACAACTGAGTGACTGAGCATGCACACACACACACACACACACACACACACACACACACCCCAACATGACGCACATTAGGTGCTGAAGAAACCCTTGTGGAATGAATGCCTGATCCAGGAGATGGCGGGTGTTTCCGGACATGGATTTGACTAATGGAATTTGAGCTTTGAATTTCCACTTTCCCATCCGCAGCACAACCCACCCTGTCTTCTTTTTTTGCAAGAACAGACCACTCTTCTTGCTTTTCCAGGAAGCTCTGCTCCTCTGCCTTCTCCCTGTCCGAAGAGGAGCTGCTTGGGATGAGGCAGGAAGTTCACGGCTGCTTCGCACAAATGGACAGGAGCTTGGCCCTCCCCAAAATCCGGGCCCGAGTCCTGCTGCAGCAGTTCCAGATGGCTTGGCGAGAAGCAGAGTTCCTGAAACTGGACCAGGCCATGGCCGCCCCTGAGCTGCAGGTAGGATGGGCGTCTCGGGGCCTCGTCCTGGCAGAGGCAGGGCCTCCTCCAGCTGCTGAGGCTGTAGAATCCAGCTCCACTGCTGCCTCAGCCCTTGGCCATGTTAGCATCGGGCATTCCCGGAACCTCTTGAAGTTCTGTAGTGGACACCCTGGTCACTGGCTTCACACTGTCCACCAGTGGTTATGAGTCTCCACCACTCATGGTTCACAGGTACACCCTCTCCTGGGCATTGATTGCCCTTGGTGGTGGGAGCCACCCAGCCTGAGAGGTGACTATCCCTCCTACCCCCTCCCTTAGCCACAGCCAGTGACCCACGCAGGAGGCTTGTGTAAGTGGCCTGAGGAAGATGCTCACTTCAGTTCAGGTGGATAAGGGCATCTCTGATCCCAGGCCTTGTAGGGTGACTGACAGATGCCTGTGTGAGCTAAGTCATTTCAGGCGTGTCTGATTCTTCATGACCCCACAGACTATAGCCCACCAGGCTCCTCTGTCCATGGGATTCTCCAGGCAAGAATACTGGAGTGGGTTGCCATGGCCTCTTCCAGGGGTCTTCCTGACCCAGGGATTGAACCCAAGTCTTCTGCATTGGCAGATGGGTTTTTTATCTCTAGTGTCACCTGGGAAGCCCTGATATGTCTATAGTAAGCACCTGTTACATGCAACAGGCAACTCTTGGGTGCTGGGTTTACTCCAGAGCCGCCCATGGGCAAGTCAAGGCCAGACCCTCCCACCTTACCTAGCCGCTTCCTCCTTCTATCCTGGTTCCCACACCTCCTGTGGCTTGCTCTGAACTCCTCTCTCAGGAAACAACGTTCACCCCAGTCCCTGCTGTCTCTGGCTCTGCCTCGGGGGAACCTGACCTACAAGGCCTTTGAACTTGCTGTTTCCTCTGCCAGGAACATCACAGCGCCAACTCTTTGCTGTCTCTTCACATCTCAGTTCAGTTATCATCTGCACAGAGGTCCTCCCTGAGCACTATCCAAAGTCATCACCTCCCCAGGCCTTCTTCGGAAAGCTGTGTTCTTGCTTCTTCGTAGAATTGATCGGGATCTGAAATGTCCCGGTTACTCAATGTACTCATGGTCTGTGCATCACCCCCCACCCACCAACAAGCTCCCCGTTTGTAGCTCCCATTCACCACGCCATCCAAGCACCTAGAATGTGCCTGGCAATAAGTTTTATTGTGCAATAAGTTTTATTGACTGAACCAACCAACCACCTGATGTGGGCAGAATGTGGGGGAACTTCCCTGAGGTGATATCACACTGAGGTTGAAAACATTTCACATCACTTACCCTTCTGTTATCTCAGCTGTGGTTAACAGCAGGGCCAGGAGTAGATGTTCTGTCCCCATGTTACAGATGAGAAAACTGACCGAGAGGAAACGTGAATTGACCGAGGCAGGACGGAATAGAAGGACTGGTCTTGGAGCTGGTATTTTCTGACTTTAAACCCAGTGCTTCTCCTTGAGGAGAAAAAAAAAAAATTCAACCACATCCTTTCTGAATAAGATCAGTGAACAAAACCAACTTGGAAGATTTTACTTCTTTTCACGTTAAAAAAAAAAGGGCTTCCCAGGTGGCGCTAGTGGTGAAGAATCCACCTGCTGATGCAGTAGACATAAACAACGCGGGTGCAGTCCCTGGGTCAGGAAGATTCCCTGGAGAAGGAAATGGAGCCTGGTGGGCTACAGTCCACGGGGTCACAAGAGTTGGACATGACTGAAGCAACTTAGCACACACATTAAAAAAAAAATAGTGGGTTGAGAATTCCCTGGCAGTCCAGTGGTTAGAACTCCATGCTTCCACTTCAGGGGGCCTGGGTTCCATTCCTGGTTGGGGAACTAAGATCTCAGAGGCTCCGCAGCACAGCCTAAATAAATAAATACATGTTGTTGTTGTTGTTTTTTCTCTATTTCTCTTATTAGAATGTTGCAAGATATACAAAATGGTGATACTTACAGAGTCAGGAACAGGTTATACCCAAAAATGTATAAAAGGTTTTGGAACAGTGATTAAAAAAAAAAAAAAAGATGTTTCCACGTAAGAGAACTGAAGTGTGTTTCCTCTGCTTTTGAGCTGGACCAAGGGCTGAAGGGCTGAGCCCAGCAGGAATTAAGTGTCTGACTGTAAGTTGTTCAAAGTGCTAGATTTTGAAATTGAATTGGCCTTGTGCCTCAGAGGGGTGGAGCATCTGCCCTGGGCCTGAGATTGCTCCCTGGAAACCCTGTAGAGATGCAGGGGCGCAGGTGAGGGGCGGAGCCTGTGGTTGGCTGAGCCTGGCTGTCTTCACCAGCAGCATCGTGAGAAGGGCATCACGGCGGGCAGACCTGGGAGGGCACTTCCAGGAGCCACTCCATCGCCAGGCCCTCCTCCCCTGCCAGCCTAGGGGTGTGGGCAAGTTATCCTGCAGGCAAGCGAGCTGGGAGCTCGCACCTAAAAGTTTTTTTATTCTTATTTTATTTATTTTAGCCTTATTTTTCTCATCCATCATTTCTTCGTCTATAACATGAGTATAATGAAGATTACTCTGGGAATTGTTCAGTCACTAGATTGTGTCTGACTCTTTGTGACCCCATGCACTACAGCGGGCCAAGCTTCCCTGTCCTTCACCACCTCCCAGAGCTGGCTCAAATTCATGTCCATCGAGTCGGTGATGCCATCCAACCATCTCATCCTCTGTGGTCCCCTTCTACTCTTGTCCTCAATCTTTCCCAGCATCAGGGTCTTTTCCAGTGAGTCAGTTCTTTGCATCAGGTGGCCAAAGTACTGGAGCTTCAGCTTCAGCATCAGTCCTTCCAATGAATATTCAGGACTGATTTCCTTTAGTATTAACTGGTTTGATCTCCTTGCAGTCCACAGGACTCTCAACAAGAATCTCCTTCAGCACCACAATTCGAAAGCATCAATTCTTTGGCTCTTAGCCTTTGGCATTAGATAGTCTGATATGTAGAAGAGAATTAATTATACTCCATACAGCCCCATTCCCTTGGGCCTCCCCATTCGTTCTTTCTTCTGACCACCAGGTAGCCCTCCAGTTTCTTCCCTGTTGATCACTGTTTGGATTCAGCACCCTAAACAAGAGCAGAATTGTCTGGTTGACATATCAGCTGGCTCCTCCCAGGGTTCTCAGACAATTGACGCAAATGAGTGTCTGAGGCTCTCCTAAACTCTGACATGCAAGTCAGATTGCTCCTTCCTCCTGCTTCAAGCCTTTCCTTGGCACTTTCTGCCAGGATACAAGTTCTACTATGGTCTCAAGGCTCCACCTAATCTGACCCTTGATGAGCCATGTGCTGGTAAACTAACTCTGGATGGGAGTTCATTGTTCTGATTTGTAGCATTTTCCCATTTCCCTCATGTCAGTACCCCTTCCAAGATCAACCAACTGGACATCACAGCATGTGGGCACTGAGAGAGACGTACATGATCAGACACCCCGCCCCACTCTGGCTTCACCCCCTCCCAGTGCCAATCCTCACTCTAGGTTTCAGGATCTTACCCACCAGGCCAGCTCTGTTCCTCAGAGGCCCTGACTCACAATTTCCTTTTTTTGTGGTCTTATCTCTGTTAGAGCAGGAGACGAAAACTGTAGTTCACTCATGGAGTTAGTGAGCCTAGCCTGCGTACTTAAAGATACCGGGCTCAGGGATCAGGAGGCTCACCGTCAAGTTCTCAAGGCTCCCGTGACGTGGCTGAGGCCATTGATTCTGTTCTCCTGGCCTCAGTCTCCTCCTCTGTCAAATGGGATGTCTGAACTCAGTGAATTATCCTTCAGGTGCTTGCCTCCTCTGAGTGCGCTGGGGCGAGCCCTGAGGACGTGGTGGTCCTCTCTAGTATTATCACCATGGTCATGAGAGCCGGGGCCCAGACTGGTGGGCAGGGCTGAGTCCAGGTCGAGAGCAGGCTCTGGGAGATCATGGCAATGAAAGAGAGGAGCAGGGGTGGGCATGTGAGCCAGGAAGCGAAAAGCACCAGCCCCCATGGGAGTGACCACTGACCACACATCGCTTTGAGCCTCTTAGGCGGGGTGTGTCACGTTGTGCTGGTTGTGCTCCTTCAGGCTGTGCTGCGCTGGGTTATGTTTTGTTATGTTATGTCACGTCCTGTTGTCACCTTCTGATGTTATGTACCTTCTGTTATCACAGCACTCTGCTGTGTTATAGAAATAGCCTGTCGTTGTGTTATATTGCATTGTGTTATGCTGTGCTGTATTGTTATATTGTTTTGTTTAGTATGTTACATTATGTTGTTATGTTTATGTGGTTTAAGGGCTTCCCCGCTGGCTCAGTAAAGAATCCACCTGCAATGCAGGAGACCTGGGTTTGATCCCTGGGCTGGGAAGCTCCCCTGGAGAAGGGAATGGCTGCCCACTCCAGTGTTCTTGCCTGGAGAATCCCACGGACAGTGGAGCCATGGGGTCACAAAGAGCCAGACGTGACTGACTAATAATTATGTTACATAGTGTTATGTTTTTGCAGTAATCTTGTGAGGTAGGCACTATTATCTCCATTTTATAGGCGTGGGAACTGAGGCTCAGAGATTGTAGCATGTGCTACACGCATTCGTTCATTCCTTGAATATCAGTTTACTGAGCACCCACGACCTCTTCTTTAACCCCTCTCACCTTTGCTGTGGGCTTCAGATCTTTGGGGTCTGGAACCCCCTGTTCCCAGACTTTCACACTCCTGACACCTTGTCCTGCCAGGCTCGGCTGCAGTGTCATGTCCTCACATTTGTGAGCAGCTAGTGTGTGTGTGCAGGGTGTGCAGATTGCTGTTCTAGGAGGATGGTATATGTCAACATCCCCTCCAGCCCCCAAGCACAGTGCTTCTTTGAATGGACACATGCAGATGTCCTCAGCAGCCATTCACCTCTGCAGACGTGTCCCTGTCCACCCAACATGAGATAATAGCCAGCACGCTCATTCCATCACCTTGTTTTCATGGCACTCACTGGCCCTCTGAGAGTGTCTCTGTCCATCTGCAAAGCTCCGGTGCTGCCCACAAGTAACCCTCGCCTCCCCTTGGTGGGACTAGCCCCCAGAGTACACTAAGACCAAAGGCCGGTGACCAGAGCTCCTTCCAGGAAAGGCTTCATCTCTCCACCCTTCTCCAGCTAAGACAGCTGTGTGGTGCAGAGAGCTGCAGGAGCCTCTCTGGGCTTGCAGAGATAGGGGGCTGCACCCCTCTGCTGGCGATCACTTTCTCACCCATGTTTTCTCCCCATTCCAGCCACAGTCCAAGGCCAGAAAGCCACGCTCCAAGAGCAGAAGCAAGATAGACCTTTTGAAGAAATGCATTGAAGATAAAATTCAGCTGTTCGAGGAACAGGCTCCCGAAGACCTGGTTGAAAAGGTCAGTGTTTCACCTGCCAGTCATCACAGGGCTGGTTGCTGCCCGGTTTGAGGGCACACAGATCCCTCGGGCGGAGGAGGCAATGGCACCCCACTCCAGTACTCTTGCCTTGAAAATCCCATGGGCGGAGGAGCCTGGTGGGCTGCAGTCCATGGGGTCACTATGAGTTGGACACGACTGAGTGACTTCACTTTCACTTTTCACTTTCATGCATTGGAGGAGGAAATGGCAACCCACTCCAGTGTTCTTGCCTGGAGAATCCCAGGGACGGGGGAGCCTGGTGGGCTGCCGTCTATGGGGTCGCACAGAGTCAGACACGACTGAAGAGACTTAGCAGCAGCAGCAGCAGCAGCAGCAGAGCCCTCAGGGGCTGTGAGTGTCCGCCTCCATCCTGCACCCTGCTTTCCTGCAAGTGGGCACCAGCCCCCACCGCCACTACCGTGCCTTTCCTCCTGGTCCTTCTGCCTGGAGCACTTTTCCTCCACTTCTCCACACAGAGGCCTCAGGTGTGTCCTTCGGGCTTCCCCTCTGGCTCGGTGCTGAGGAGTTCACTTGTGCTATTTCACTATGTCTCCCCCTATATCTCGCCTGCAGCCCGACCTCCCTCTCCAGCCCACTTTTCTCATCTCAGTGAGGCTTTAGTTTGTACACACACCACGTACAACCATACACTGCTTACCTGTCCTTCCCTCTTCCTGGATTTACCTTTCCACCTTTTTTTACTTGGACAAGTCAACTTTGTCCCCAGCTGTCCTAAAGCACTGCCTCTGCCCTTCGATGTCCCTTCTTCCAGGAAGCCTTCCCGGAACACCCACTTCTCCCTCTCACCCCTCCCCCTGCCACCCCCACCAGCTCCCTTTCCAGTCCCAGCATGCCTCACGCTGTGCCTTCATCCACTGGGATGCTGAAGGCACCATGATCCCTTGGGTGGTCCCCACTCTCAGAGACACACATTCTAGACAGAAAGCCCTTAAAATGCGAGACTCTGGTCAGCGCCGTTAAAGAAATGAGTAAGATGCTGTGATAGTGTCGGAGCAGGGGGATGGTGACAGGAAAGTGGAATCAGCCGTGGGTGGGAGGGTCAGGTCAGCTGTCTCTGAGGAGGTGACATTTAGGAGTCGACACCACGTTGTCACTGCTGGGGTGCCTGCCGCCTCCCCCCTTAAGGGCAGGCCCCCAAAGGAGTGTGTCAGTGAATGGCTGTATGGACCACATTCTAGAGCTGCTGTTTTTCTTCCTACTTTCTGTCCCACAGGTCCTTTGCTTAAGTTTTAGAATTATTATTATTTGTTAATGTGAGTGTATTTCTCAGAACACAAAGGCATCATCTGGCAAAGAGCCATAGCCCCTGCCCCGGGGAAGGTGCGTCAGGTTGTTGATGTCTTATGAGACCAAGTGGTGGCACCCTTATTCCCACGCGTGTGCTATGTACCATTCAGACATGAGACACAGACTCAGGCAGGTCCAGGTGGAAACACCATCTGTCTTACTGTTCAAGGCGAATTCAGAAGCTGGAAGTTATATGAGCACCAAATGGGCTTGCTAAACACCCAGAATTAAACAGACCAACCTGAGGCATCCCTGGGGGGTCCTGGGGGCAGCCTTCCTGGAGGAGCAGGAGTCGGGCTACAGAACAGAGCTGAGCCAAGCCTGCCCAGTGGATTCCCGGTTCACCCAGGAGGGGAAGAGGAAAGGGGTGGAGGGGGCAGGGGCTCCATGGAGGAACTAGCAACATGGCAGACATGGCAAGACGTTTCCCCCAACGCACACTGGTCTGGGACCCACTGTCAGACTTAAGAGGGCTTCCCCGGTGGCTCAGTGGTAAAAGAATCTGCCTGCGATGTAGCAGCTGCAGAAGACTCGGGTTCGATCCCTGGGTTGGGAAGATCCCCTGGAGGAGAGCATGGTAACTCACTCCATATTCTTGCCTGGAGAATCCCATGGACAGAGAAGCCAGGCAGGCTACAGTCCATAGGGTCCCAAAGAGTCAGACACGACTGGAGCAACTTAGCACGCGTACATGCTTCATCAGACATAAGGTGGGTATTGTCGGAGAAGAATAAGTTAGGATTTGGTTTGGTTGGAGGAATGGGTGGCCTGAGCCATAGCTAAGGACACAGTGCAGGTTTGGAGGAACCCAGAGAGACTGTAGCCCCGTGCAAAGGCTGGTTTGCTGGAGTTTGGGGTCTCCCAAGGGGGTGGGAGAGCAGACTTGTGGTGGAAAGATCTCAAGTGTCATCTGGGAAGACAGACTGAGTCTCACCAACACTGTAGAGGAGAGAGACGGTGAAGGACAGGGTGAGAAGTTCCCCAGGTTTCCTGAACCAGACGCAGCAGCCCACCTTCCCTGAGTTCCCCTGACCCCACGTACATCCACCATTCTAGCCTGTTTCTTGTTCATTCCATAGGCTTTACCCTTCCTGACTTCTGTAAGAAATAGGAATGATCCATATCCCTATTTTACAGATGTGGAAACTGAGTCTCCGACTGAGTTCACCTGCGTTTCTGTAGCCAGGGCTGGTGGGCCCAACATTGTAAAACTCTAGCTCATCTTCGTCTTCAGGGCCGACAGGGAATATTCTCACGGAACACGGTTATTTCTGCAGTTGTGCAATGTTGGATGAGCATGCTTCGGCTCCCACATCTGTTGAATACAGAGAGCGACAGTGATAGCCCACCAGTTTGTGAGGAGCAGTGGGCGGGAAGGTGCTTTTTCCCCTTGGAGTGGGCTCCACGCCCATTTCTCCCAGTGATGGAGCAGCTCATAGACTACCTGATCCCAGGCTCACAGAGAAAGGCAGCCAAGAGTCATTTGTCGGCTGTGACCTTTTAACGACAGGCCATCTTCACAAATGGCTGTTTCACTGCAGCAAGTGCCAGTAAAATAGGCACTCCCCAGTCTGCGGCTTTGATGCTGCTCCCGAAATTGATTGGCTGCATCTCTCAGCATCCAAGCGGCCATTGTTCAGATTTTTTATGTGAGGGTAATTGCAGAGAAATGACAGTGCTTGGGGGCAGGTGTTGGTATGCCAAGAGCTGAGAGTCGTTTGATCTTGTTTCAGCCCTGGGAAGCCCCTCTAAGCTCATGCAGCTGTCAAGATGGAGCAAGGGGGGTTGTGGACCACTGCCCCAAAACCCGTGGTCAAGCCCTGACCTGGCTGGCAGTGGGGTGTCCCCAAAGGGACCACCGCTTCATGGCTGGGGCTGCAGAGCAGGCGGGGAGCACCTGCTGGGCACCCCCTTTCTTAAATAGAATCTGCATCAGATATCCCCCTACCCTCAGCCCCAGGTCAGTATGTCCTTGGTCTAGACTCTTCTGTCTGGAGAGGCTGGGGGAATTACCCAAGGTCACGCCAGCAGGGAGGGGTTGAGCTGGGGCCCCCACACGGCACGTCTGTGTCCATCACCTGTGCCCTTTCTGTAGCGGGGCTGGGTTTGTAGTGACTGGAAGGAGGCTTTGTCTCCCAGTAGGACTGTTTGGTCCTCCTCCCCAGATCCCCTCCCTTGCTTCCACCTTTTTTCTTTTCCTTAACCTCCTTGGCTTTCCCCTTTTCCTCAGCCCCTTCACCTCCTCCTGTAAGAAACAGTTTGTGGCCTTTTCTTTGGGCCTGGCCCTGTTCCAGGATCCTGCTCTTGAGACGTTCACAGTTTTAGATGAGCAGGCAATTTGTGCATGGATGGTTAAGAAGTTTGCCTCTTGCTTTCATATGAAAGCCCCCTGGACTACCCTGAGCTTTGCCTTGAATGAGGGGAGTGTGGCTCTCTCAGAAAGAGCTGTGTGACTGATTCAGAGAGGAAAAGAGAGACCAGCAGAGGGATGAATGTGGGCCTCCTAGCTGCCCACCTTTTCTGTCCAGCTGACGGGTTATTGGAGTAAGGTGTCAGCTCTGGTCAGAGGAGCTGTCCAAGGTGGCTGGAGAGCACCCATTACCCTCCACAGACACCCGGTCCTTCTGATGGGCTCATTACAAATGCACAGATGCAGGCTTTCAACCTGGGGGATGTTGGTGGCGGGGGGCGGGGGAGTGTATATTTTAGAATAAGTTAACCAAATTCCAAAAGAAATCTCTGTTGAGGTTGAACTAAAATTAGAGGCTCATTTGAGAATTGTTTTCTTCTCCAAAAAGCTGGAATATTTCTTATTTTATGTGGATCTTCTTTTAGGATCTTTAATAGATTTTACATTTGTTTCCATTACATAGGGTGAACCTCCATCTCGATATGCTTGGGAAAGTCCCAGTCTCCCCTTCACCCCTGTGTCCGTTCCCATTATCTCTCCCTTATACTTTAAACTTGGGTGACAAATCCTAGGGTCACATATACCTAAGGTCTTGTGTATTCCTTATGGTGATTCCCAGATGTGTTATAGGTTTGGTTGCAATTGTAAATGATGACTTATTTCTAATTATGTCTGGGGCTTATTTGACACTGTTGAGGAAAAGTCTTACTAATTTTTATAAGTCTTTCCAGACTCCCTTCTTCTGTCTCTAGAGCCAGACCGCTGAGTCCAAGTCCTAGCTCTGCCACTTTCTAGCTGTGTGACTTTGAACAAGTTACTTAACCACTCTGTGCTCTCCCTACTGTACTCATCTTTCAAGTGTGATGGTAGACACACCTACCTCTCAGGATTGTTGTGAGAATGTATCTGTTGATTCTACTGATTTTTTTGCCTAATAATTTTTGTGCTAAGTGGTTTCATTCATGTCCGACTCTTTACAATGCTATGTACTGTAGCCTGCCAGCCTCCTCTGTTCGTGGGATTTCCCAGGCAAGAATATACTGGGGTGGGTTGCCATTCCCTTCTCCAGGAGATCTTCCTGACCCAGGGGTTGAACCAGTGTCTCTTACATCTCCCGCACTGGCAGGCAGGTTCTTTACCACTAGTGCCACCTGAGAAATCCATAATAATTCATACTGTATGCAAATAATCACAGTTTCGTAACCTCCCTTCTGATCCTTACACCTCAATTATTTTTCTTATCAGTTTGTGTCCTTGTCTGGTTATTCCATCAACTCTCTCATTTCCATTGGTTGATTTTTCTCTAGATTATGAATCATATTTTCATGCTTCTTTACATGCATGGTAATTTTTTATTGGATGCTAAACATTGTAGATTTTACATGTTAGGTACTGGCTTTTGTATTTTCTTTATTACTGTTGAAGTTTTGACATGTACGCATATTATTTGGGATTCATTTTATCCTTTCAAGACTTGCCTTATTAGGCTGGGTCCAGAGCTGGCTTTAGTCGAGAGCTAAGGTTATTCCCGCTGCTGAGGCAACACCCTTCGTAGAACTCTACCTGCTGCATTGGGTGTTATGGGGTCTTTTCACTCTGGGTACTGGGAACACAAACTCTTCCTAGCTCTGTGTGAGCTCCAGCAATGGTTCTGCCTCTTATGGTTCTTCCCCTAGCCTGGCATAGGTTTGTTTTTCAAGCATGCACAGTACTCAGCCAAAGCTTTGAGGTCACTCCTGCAAATCTCTGGATCTCTTTCTCTCTCTGGGCACCTCCCTCCTCCTTGGAACTCTGCCCCACAGATTCTAAACACAGTGACCTCCCAAACTCTGCTTCTGTTTTCTGAAGATACGGAGACTGCTGGTCTACCCCCACGTTTCCCACGATATCCTTTTGTGTCCTAGGAACTGCATTCAGGCTGGAACCTGGGGCGGCAGTGGGGCTCACCTTTATCTATTTCCTTTCCTCTCAAGAATCCCAGTCTTGTGCTTCCTATTGTTGAGTCTGAAAACTGTTGCATCATGTGATTTGTCTAGTTTTTTTTTTTTAAAGATTTGTTTGATGTAGACCATTTTTAAAGTCCTTATTGAATTGGTTACAATATTGCTTCTGTTTTATGTTTTGGTTTTCTGACTGTGAGGCATGTGGCATCTTAGCTCCCCCACCAGGGATGGAACCCGCACCCCCTGCATTGGAAGGTGAAGTCTTCACCACCCCCAGGGAAATTATATATTGGTGGGAAAGCAAATCTGGTTCACAGCTAGATTTGTTTCCCATTCCTCTGCCTTGGCCAGAGCCAGACTTTTTAACTTATCCTTTGGTGACTGATTTTTAATTTTAACAGATCCTTCAAAAAAAAAGCCCTATCCTTTTGTTATTGGTTTCTACTCTTAGTATGTATTAGAGAACAAAGTATATATGATAACACGTGTCTGGAATTTATTGAGGCTTATCTTGTGGCTTTATTTGTCCTCAGAAAGGCTGAGAATTTTCTGTCAGATATGGAGAAGGGAGCACTAGGAGCCAGGCAGGACCCGGGCCATGAGGGGCCTGGAAGGCTGCACTGAGAAGCTCGGACCTTTTAGGGAAACACTGTTGGGATTTAGGCACTTTGTAGATAATCCTTTGCAGGATATATTCATTAGTAGTTCCGGAAGTTGGTCTCGGCTGGTGGGTCCTCCTCTCATGACCTCTGCTCTCATTGGCTCTAGGGATTGGGGGCTGTATCTTAGTCTGACCTGTTCCTTTCCTTCTGCTTGTAAGTGTGAGATGGAGGTAAAGTTGCAGTCCCAGCCTGCGTCAAGAGCTGGGTTCATCTCTGGGGACACCAGACACCTCAGCAAGAAGGTGCCAATGTGGGTTTGATAGATGGTCAGAGCTGCTCTCTGCAGGGGTCGATCATGTCAGTGCGGTTACCATCTCCTGGAGGGCAACCAAGAAGGGCGGCTTGGAGGCATGTGCCCAATTGGTAAAGGGACATTTGAGCATCTACCTTGGGCTTCCCAGGTGGCGCTAGTAGTAAAGAACCCACCTGCCAATGCAGCTTAGACGTGAGAGACACGGGTTTGATCCCTTGATTGGGAAAATCCCTGGGGGGAAACGCAACCCACTCCAGTATTCTTGCCTGGAGAATTCCATGAACAGAGGAGCCTGGTGGGCCACAGAGGGTCCATGGGGTCACAAAGAGCTGGACAGGACTGAAGCAACTTAGCATGCACACATACACCTTGAACTTCAGGAGACTCTCAAGAGCTTGGGGCAGTTGGTCAGTCTGTAGGGCTGGAAGGCTGCCACTCATAGTGGCCTCTGGCCAAGGTTTTACTTGTGGAATGCCTTGACCAGGACAGAGAATGTGGCTTCTTTCTCCTGCTTCAATGCCTGGGTCAATCCATAGAGCCGAGTAGAAAGCATAGCACAAACTGTGTGGCTCATTTTTACTTTCCAATTATTAGAAACAGATCTATCTATATATTGGTCAGTCTCTCTATGTTCATCTATCTATCTTTGTCTATCTGTCACTTATCTGTCTGTCTATCATGTATCATCTCTGCTTTTTACTTAACCCTGAAATTTCAAGATTTTTCATATCAGTACATGACAGTTTCCTCGTTTCTTTTTTCATCAGTATAGCCTTTCATGATATGAATGAACCCTACATGACTTAACCAATACTCAGTTAAAAGACATTTAGGTTCTTCTCAACCTCTTGATATTTCAGATGATCTTGGAACCTCTGTGTGTATCCCACACCCTTCTGTAGTAAATCAAGTAGAGCAACTCTTACTATTTCCATTTTACAGGTAAGAATACTGCAACTCAGAAAGGTTGAGAGGCTTGTCCAAGATCACATAGCTGTGGAGTGGTGAAATAAAGCCTAAAGCACAGGTCTCTTGATGCTCATTTCTTTGTTCTATTAGCCAATTTTTATTTGATGGATCCAGAAATGAAGACTATTTCAGTTCATCTTTGGTGTGTTCTTTTGCTGGTTTTGCACAGAGTATATCTGTCTAGTCAAAGTTATGGTTTTTCCAGTAGTCATGTATGAATGTGAGAGTTGGACTATAAAGAAAGCTGAGCACCGAGGAACTGATGCATTTGAACTGTGGTGTTGGAGAAGACTCTTGAGAGTCCCTTGGGCTGCAAGGAGATCAAGCCAGTCAATCCTAAAGGAAATCAATCCGGACTATTCATTGGAAGGGCTGATGCTGAAGCTGAAGCTCCCATACTTTGGCCACCTGATGTGAAGAACTGACTCATTGGAAAAGACCCTGATCCTGGGAAAGATTGAAGACAGGAAGAGAAGGGGATGACAGAGGATGGATGACAGAGGTTGGATGGCATCACCAACTTGATGGACATGAGTTTGAGCAAGCTCCGGGAGTTGGTGATGGACAGGGAAGCCTGGTGTGCTGCAGTCCATGGGGTCACAAAGAATCAGACCCAACTGAATTGAACTGATATAAAAATTTCTCATATATATCTTTGGGCTTCCCTGGTGGCTCGGACGGTAAAGAATCTGCCTGCAATGCAGGAGACCTCATGTATATCTTTAGGGACATTCAAATATAAATGAAAATGGCAAGACCATATTTTCTGCTCACCCGTGATTTCTGGTATTGTCTTAATGATGCCCCCCGTCTGAGTGCCGTGTCTGCCACATAACCGTTCACCCATTCATTATTCATTCACTGTTTCCAGGTTTCAGGCTATGCCACGCTTGCACACTTCATTAGCAGTCCCTTCATCAGAAGTGAAACTCCTGCACCCCAGTGTGTTTCTGCAGCAGCCTCGGCAATTATGCAGAGGTGGCTGGGACAGGAACAGCTTCTGTCAGCAACAGCTCTTCACATACCTGTCATTTCAAAAGTGACTGGAGCTTAAGCATGCGAATAATGTGCTTTTTCAGATGACCTGACAAGAGAGAAAATTGATGGTGCAGGTCCTTATAAAGCTTGGGCGAAAAAAAAAAAAGGTACTTTGGAAGGGAAAATCCATTCATCCACCTACAAAGACTGGGAAAGCCTCCAGATGGTTCTCTTCCTGTCTGCTCTTGACCCCATTTTACCCCTCAAGGCAGAGTCTGTCAGTCATCTCCCTGACGCACCAGTTTAAGGGAATTTCCTTGGTTTTAATTTTTATCTTATATTGAAGTACAGTTGATTAACAGTGTTGTGTTAGTTTCAGGTGTATACAACAAAGTGATTCAATTATATGTATACACATCTATTCTTGGTAAATTCTTTTCCCATTTAGGTTATTACAGAATATTGAACAAAGTTCCTAAGAGAAGTTTCATAGGTTCCCACTGCTCTGAAACAAAGCCTAGATTCCTGAGCATAACATTCAAGACCTTACAAAGAGTCTTCAGCTTACCTTTCTAGTCTTTTATTTACTTCTACTTTTCTCATACCAAAATGTTGCCATGGTTATCTTTGGATAGTTTGGTTGTGGTAACATTTTTCTACATTGTCCATTCTAAAATTTCACTTTTCATTTTTATCAAACTTATGCACGCATGCATTCTTTTAGAGAGTTGTGTAATTCTATGAGTTTTGTGCCCCCCAAAAAGCAGCCCTCTCAGCCACACACATACGCATTTGCAAATCTGCAAGAGGTAACAACTTGTAGTTTTTCAGTTTGATCTTTTGGTGTTTACCTCCATATCTTTAAATACCATGCTTGCCTTCCTGTTTCTTGATTTCTCGATTTTGGGTATTATCTATTCACTTCTCTTTATAGAAGATAAGATATAGCTGCCTTTCTTCTGTCATTGTGCAACATATGAGCCCTTCCTATTTTCCCCCATATTCAATGCAGTTAGATCTGTATTAAAGGTTTCTATTACTATGATTTTTTTAAAAACACCCACATCTGAGCCATATAAGAACAGATTTATTTTTTTCCTATATAACTTTAAGTTTTTTCTGGAGTCATTGTTGTCCTTCGGTTTCTTTTTTTGTTGTTGTTACTTTTCTGTGTACTTATCACTGATTCAGTCACTTTTTGGTGGATGGCCAAATATCCTATCAGGACCGTCACATAAGTCATGTCGTCTACTAATTCCATCTTCCTGAGGACATCTCTCTGTGTACCTCTGCAGAGCTGTGCTCCAATCCAGACATTGGCCTCTGTATTTCATGCACAGCTGCCATCTTGAGGTCATGCTACGAATTCCCTTCACCCTTCTATTTCCCGATACGTTCTTTTAATGAAATACAGTCAGTTCAGTCACTCAGTCGTGTCTGACTCTTTGCGACTCCGTGGACTGCAGCACGCCAGGCTTCCCTGTCCATCACCAACTGCTGGAGTCCACCCAAACCCATGTCCATTGAGTCAGTGATGGCATCCAACCATCTCATCCTCTGTCATCCCCTTCTCCTCCTGTCTTCAATCTTTCCCAGCATCAGGGTCTTTTCTAATGTCAGTTCTTCAAATCAGGTGGCCAAAGTATTGGAGCTTCAGCATCAGTCCTTCCAATGAATATTCAGGACTGATCTCCTTTAGGATGGACTGGTTGGATCTCCTTGCAGTCTAAGGGACTCTTAAGAGTCTTCTCCAGCACCACAGTTCAAAAGCATCAATTCTTCAGCCCTCCGCTTTCGTTATGGTCTAACTCTCATACCCATACATGACTACTAGAAAAACCATAGCTTTGACTAGACAGACCTTTGTTGGCAAAGTAACGTCTCTGCTTTTTAATATGCTGTCTAGGTTGGTCATAGCTTTTCTTCCAAGGAGCAAGCATCTTTTAATTTCATGGCTGCAGTCACCATTTGCAGTGATTTTGGAGCCCAAGAAAATAAAGTCTGACACTCTTTCCATTGTTTCCCCATTGAAATACATCCTGTATTAGTTTCTGAGGAAAGGACGCATGGAGGATTTAATATTTTAAAATTTTGCAAGACTGAAAATGTTTCCTTCTGCCCCCATAATTGATGGATAATTTGACCCATCTTGGAATTCTGGGAAATTTTCGTGACTAATTTTGATGATTCACTCCTGGTCTTGAATCTGTCTTTCTTGATCTCTAATTATTCAGATGTTAGACCGTTTATCTATTTTTCTTTTTTTATCATTTTCCTTCTCTTTGTTCTTTTGCTTTACATTCTGGGGAACATCTTAAGTTTTATTTTTCAAACCTTTGAGTTGTGTTATTTGTAGATTTTATTTATTTATTTTGGCTGTTCTGAGTCTTCCTTGCTGGGCAGGCTTTTCTCTGGTTTTGGTGAATGGGGGCCACTCCCTAGTTGTGGCACATGGGCTTCTCATTCAGCGGCCTCTCTTGCTGCGGGGCACCGGCTCTAGAACATGGGCTCAGTAGTTGTGGCATATGGCCCAGTTGCCCTGCGGCATGTGAGATCCTCCCGGACCAGGGACCGAACCCATGTACCCCAAATTGGCAGGCAGATTCCTCACCATTGAGCCATCAGGGAAGCCCTTGAATTTTTACCTATATTTTTAATTTTCATTTTTCTTAAGAGCTTTTTTTTCCTCTCTGAACACTTTCTACTTAAAAAAATAACATTCTCTTGTTGTTTTAAGGATTCTATAGCTCTTGTATCTTTCTAAGAATGTTCATTTTTAAAGTTTTTTTTTTAATTCTTGCATATTTATTGCTATCTCTACATTCATTGGAGTTTTCTCAGGAGAGTGGCCATCCTTTGTGGTCTGCTCATGTTTAAGAGTGGAGTACTTAAAGCTGCTTGGAGTCTCTGAGCTGTAACTGGGGTTTGCAGACTATGACCTTCACTCTGGCATGATTGGGCTGAACCATGAACTTGGAGAACTCTCAGCAACAGTATCTATAGAACTTTTTTGAAGTCTGGTCAGAGTTCCCAGAGAAGACTGGTCTCCTGCCTTGATGCACATATGTCAGGAGCCAAATGAGGGAAGAGGGCTGAGATTTTTAGTAGTCAGTAGGTAAAGTTTCACTTGAGTAGAATAGCCTTAAATAGAACAGTAGATGCATGTTATAAATCTACTGTCTTTCACCAGGAATCTCAATTGTTAATATTTTTCTACACTGTGTGTGTGTTTTATAATTAGAAATGAAGAAATTTCCTAAAGGAGGAAAGAAAACTCTCAATATTATAAGCTATTGTCTTTTATCTTTTTCCTGCAACCCGAAGGAAGCTCTATTTAACTAATTATAGTAATGATAGTGAAAATAATAGTAGTTGTAAGAGTATGGCAGCTACTATTTATTAGGGGTTTGTTAGGTACCACAGACTATACTAGACGTTGTCATCTGTTATCTTATTGTTTGCTTTACACATACAAAACCGAGACTCAGAGAAATTAAGCAATTTGTTTAGGTCACATAGCTAGTTCGGTGGTAAGAGTTCATAAGAGATTACAGATCATCCATAAACAAAACTACACTGACTGGTTTAATCAAAGCCCACTGGCCTCCAAAGTCAAATTAATTTGTTTGAGATTTTTGCACTTTAATGATCTAGATGATGGGGTGGGTGGAATGTCTTTCCAGGCATAGAAATTGACTTTTCTATCTTAAATAATGATGTTTATTTAGCAGGGTGTTCTTTCATTCAACAAATACGAACACACCTTTACTGAGTCCACCCCCTTTTTGATGCAAGATAAAGGAGAAAGTCTTAAATTTTGAATCCATCCAGCAAAGCCTGATGTAGACTGACCTGCTTTGGGGAGTGGTCAGCCACTCGAATAGGAGTGAATGCTTATATTTAAATAGTGTTTCATCATCTCCTCCCAGCATTTGGATATAAAATTCCTGATGTGACTCCTTTCTGACCTCTGTCTTTCGTTTCTCTTTGCTGGTGACATCCTGGCCTCTTTCCATTCCTTGCCCACTTCTCTCCAAGAAGGGTGCTATCTGATCGGTGGTATCAAAGAAGGAACTGAGCATGCTCATTACAACCTCCTCCTCTCTTTAGAAGCCAGTCTGCCTGCAGGAAGCCCCCATTCTCTGACCATGATGTGATGAGCTTGGGGGGAAGCTGGTTATTTGGGGGAGTGTCCACTCCTTTGCAAACACATCTGAGCCATATTCTCCAATCTAGTTTTCATCAATATTAAAGCTGACATTTGGTGTCTATCTGGCTCACCCACACATCCAGTTGTTTTTGTTTCCAAACTTGTGCAAGGAGGAGGGGTGTGATGACTTGAACTCCTTGGAGTCCTAATAATTCTCTGCTGATTGACAGGTTGATTTTATTTTGCGATAAAGCACATCAGAGAGCATAGAAGAAACTCCTTCAAAATGCACATTCTGTCAGGGAAACTGGGAAATTGTTTGAGCTTCACATTTAAAATAAGAGTATTTAGCAGCATACTGTTTTGGAAGTGAATTTTTATTACTTTAGGTAGCTTGAATATTTAATTAAATCTGTCATTAATACTTCATAGAAATGCAAATCTGTATCTTTTCCCAGGAGTTCTTTTAGACAAGGATGATAGCCCCCTTTAGAGGCACATTCTCATGGTGCTGGAATTAACAAATTAAATTTTCCAAAGAAGAAAGGAAAAGGTTGTTAAAGAATTTTTCTATTCTTAATTTCACTGTCCAGGTTGTTTTTGCAGTATATACAAAAGGCTTTACACTTTTCCCCCATTTTAGGAATAACTTTGCATAAATAGGGCTTCCCTTATGGCTCAACTGGTAAAGAATCCGCCTGCAATGCGAGAGACCTGGGTTCGATCCCTGGGTGGGGAAGATCCCTTGGAGAAGGGAAAGGCTACCCACTACAGTTTTCTGGCCTGGAGAATTCCATGGAATGTATAGTTCGTGGGGTCGCAAACAGTCGGACACGACTGAGTGACTTTGACTTTTGCATAAATAAAACGAGATATCCCTCCTGGCCCCCTCACTGTACCCTGAGTGTCTCCAGGGGACGAGACCTTACAGCTTACTGGGGCCATTACCTGTCCAAAGGTGGGGAAGATCGAAGTCACATGGAGGAAACGTGAAAATTTAGCTCATGGCAAGTGTGTCATGAGGGGACCTTTCAACCTTTTCTTGTTTATCTCCCATCACTCATGTTTTTCCTTTTTAAGAACTTTAATAGGCTTTCCATAGCTCCCTTTCTATTGCCTCTAGAGAAAGGCTACCTACTTTCACCTGGCAGTGAGGGTATCTGTACTGTGGTTTCTGTCTGACCTCTATGTCCTCTCTTCCACTTTTCCTCTCAGTTTTGGTCTAATTCACTCTCTCACTGATCCCTAAGGACCCCATGAATTCCGGCCTCAGTGCCTCTGGTGTGCTGTTCCCTCTTCCTGAATGCCTGGATCCTTCAATATCCCTTCCCCCTTCCCCCTCTCCGTCCTCTAAAACATCGTAGCCCTATATAAAGACCTCCTTTCCCAAAAACAGTCTGTTTTTCCATGTCTGATTCTAACTGTTGCTTCTTGATCTGGACAACAGTCAAAGGTGATCCCTGAGATATAGAAAACAAAATGAATGGAGCCTGTGATCTGGTAACAGATCACCAGGCAGGTGGCTGTCCACCCAGTACTCCAAACCAGGAAGGAGTGGGGTCTAGTAACATCCTTTAGATAACAAGACTTCATGTTCCCTCTGAGCAGGGAAATGAAGTTCTCAAAAAGCAGAGATGTCCCTTTGCTGACCAAGGTCCATATAGTTCAAGTTGTGGTTTTTCCAGTAGTCATGTATGGATGTGAGAGTTGTACCATGAAGAAGGCTGAGTGCCAGAGAATTGATGCTTACAAACTGTGGCACTGGAAAACTCGTGAGAGTCCCTTAGACTTCAATGAGATCAAACCAGTTAGTCCTAAGGAAATCAACCCTGAATATTCATTGGAAGGACTGAAGCTGAAACTCCAATACTTTGGTCACCAGATGCAAAGAGTTGACTCATTGGAAAAGACCCCGATGCTGGGAAAGATTGTGGGCAGGAGGAGAAGGGGGTGACAGAGGATAAGATGGCTGGATGGCATCACCGACTCTATGGACATGAGTTTGTGCAAACTCCGGGTGATAGTGAAGGACAGGAAAGCTTGGTGTGCTGCAGTCCATGCAGGCCCAAAGAGCTGGACATGACTTAGCAGCTGAAGAATAATAACAACTTGCAGAGGAACTGTTTCATGCTGTGGTTCTGCGTGTTATTGCCTCTGGTCCCTGATCATAGTGGGCTGTTTTGTGAGCCAAATATGCAGGTCCCCACCGTGTGTCTTTGAAGAACTAGTTTCCTTTGTTGTTCTTCCTTCTCCAGGTCCTGTGGCCAGGACCGCCTCTCCAAGAAGCCTTTGAAGTTTCCCCCAGCAGAATTCTCTTTTCCAGCCAACAACACCCAAAGTGGACTATTTGCTTCTTTGAGGCACTTTTTCCCTCCTCCTGTGCCAGAGTTTTTTTCTGAAGGACCGATCATACAGGCAAAATCTGAGCCTTTCAAGGTGGGGCTTGCTCTCCTCTGAAGGACACACAATGGGGACAGGAAAATTGTGCAGACATGGGAGAACCCAGGGCATCATCTTCTGCCAGCCTCTACATCATGGACATATGCCAACTACTTTAAAACCTCTAAATACAAACATGTGACTCTTAAAAATAGGTTACATGACAGGAAAAAATGTTTCACAAACTTTTTTTTTTCAAATTTTTTTTTTTGTGGTAAAATATGCATAACATGAAATGTACCATCTTAACCATTTTCTCAGTGTCCAGTTCAGTGGCATTAAGTACACTGACATTGTGCACAACCATTGACACCATCCATCCCCAGAAATTTTTTGTCTTCCCAAAATGAAACTCTGTCCCCATTAAGCACTAACTCTCACCGCTCCTCTCCCCAGCCTTTGGCAACCACCATCCTATGTTCTGACCCTATGAATTTGACTGTCCTAGGAGACTCATATAAGCAGAATCCTATGGGGTTCATGCATTTGTGACTGGTTGATTTCACTGAGCATAATGTCATCCACGTTGTAGCATCTGCTTGAATCTACTTCCTTTTCAAGGCTGCATAATATTCCATCATGTAGATAAGGACCCCATTCTGTTTATCCATCCATCTGTTGAGGGGCACTTGGGTTGCTTTGACTTTGGGCTACTGGGAATATAATTCCACAAACCATGAAAGGTGCAATTAAAGGCTTCATCAAGATATGGTGCTTATGCAGATTACTTTGGGGGTTGTGCTTTAGCTTCCTGGGCAGGGGAGAGGGGTGTATACTTACCCTCAGGGGCTCAAGTGGTGAAGTCGGAGAGTTGAGTTGCGTGAGCTCAGTCGTGTCTGACTCTTTTCAACCCCATGGCCTGTAGCTCACCAGGCTCCTCTATCATGGAATTCTCCAGGCAAGAATACTGGAGTGGGTTTCCGTTTCCTCCTCCAGGGGATCTTCCCGACCCAGGGATCAAATCTGGGTCTCCTATGTTGCAAGCAGATTCTTTACCATCTATTAGACCTTGTTGTTCCCTGTAGCAGGTTTTCTAGAGAAAGTGTAAGAGGTAATGATGTGGAAAAAGTGTAGAGGCGCTGGAATGAACAAACTATTAATACTTAGTTGAGTGAAGGATTCTTTCATTTAGAACTTCTTCTGAGCCCTTAAGGTGCTAAGGCCCTCCCCCAGAGGAGCTTTGTTCTGCTGGGGTAAACAGTATGGTGCCAACTGGGAAGAGGAGCTTGAGAGATGAAGGAAACACAGAGAAGGGGGCAATAGGTATGCAAAGTGAGGATGCTCCAAAGTGGCTCCTTGGGAACCAGAAATGCAGAGAACAAACAGGAGATTTTCAGGAGGATGAGGATGCACGGCATTTGAATCATAGCAAAGTTTGGATTTGTAGATGCAAGGAGCCTGGTGGGCAGAGCATGAGCCATCACGGGTATGAAGTCCAGGTGTGGGGTGGGGATGGCAGAACAGACCAGCTGTACCTTAGCCTGGATGGGGGTGCGAAGGGCTTGGAGACCTTGTTAGGAAGACTGAACTTTCATCCTGTAGGATGGGGAAGCTTAAAAGATTTTGCCCTGGAGAGCAACACAGTTCAGTTTTCCTCCAAGAATGATAAATGTGGAATGAACAGCTAGATTCCAAAAGCCCCGCAGTGAGCGTCTTTATAAGCGGAGGTGCCCATGCTGTCTTAAGCTGCACACTGAGATTCCAGTACTGATGCTTTTAACTCTTGAGACCTTCCTCAGGGTCCCGACTGGATGACTGGCTGCCTACCTGCAGCGATACAAATACCACCGATACCAGCTGCTCTCTGTAAGCCACGTTCTGTCCTCTGCCCTCCCCTTACTCACGGCTCTCTGGTCTCTGGCTGGCCCCTCCCAGGTCCGAGGAGAGTTGCTTCGGGAGAGAGTGCAGCAGCTGGAGGCCCAGGAGGGACGCTTTGCCGAGTCCCTCGTCTCCCTGCAGTTCCAGAAGGCGGCCAGGATGGCCAGGACCCTGTGGGCGTATACCGCCCTTCTGAGCATCCAGGACCTGCTTCTGGAGGAGCTGAGCGCGTCGGAGACCCTGACCAAGTCGGCCTGCATGCAGATCCTGGAGTCACACAGCCCGGTGAGTGCAGGACCCGGGAAGGAAAGGATGCCCACTACCCCGCCTCCCTCAGTGGTTCTTTCTGGTGGCTGCCTCCATCTCTCCCACCATCGGATGGGTGGTCTGCCATCCTGTCTCCTCCGAGGGTTCCTGGGGAGGGCTGAGTGAGGTAACTTACATGGGAGCCCAGTGCACTGTTGCTGCCCAAGGCTCCTCTATTTCGTTGCCTTCAGGAAGCAAACCTTTTAAATGTTAGCATTTTTAACATCTGGGAACCTGGGATTCCTCTTGCAGCCAGCAGCTGTTTGTTTCTTTGACAGTGCCATGAAAAGTAGAGAGAGAAGTGCCAACCCACCCCAGTATTCTTGCTTGGAGAATCCCATGGACAGAGAAGCCTGGTAGGTTCCCAGTCCATGGGATTGCAAGAGTCGAACATGACTTAGTGACTAAACCACCACCACCATGAAAAGTAGCTGTGTAGCTTTCAATGAGGGCTTCCCAGGCGGCGCCAGTGGTAAAGAACCCACCTGCCAATGCGGGAGATGTAAGAGATGCATGTTGGATCCCTGGGTTGGGAAGATCCCCTGGAGGAGGACATGGCAACCCACTCCACTGTTCTTGTCTGGAGAATCCCATGGACAGAGCAGCCTGGTGGGCTACAGTCCATGGGGTCGCAAAGCGTCAGACATGCCTGAAGCAACTTAGCACTGTTTTCAGTGAAGGGCGCCTTAGATGTTATGAAGTATTGGATTCATTTTTATTTTCAAAATTTTAATTATTACCATTATTTCTACATGCTGCATGTTTCAAGATGTGGGAGGTATATTCATAACACAAAAGCTAGCAACATAACTGCTTTGAGGACTAATTTTAGTTCCCATATGTGTAATTTTAGAATTTTGTGTATTATTATAATAGTCACCTAAATGGAACTCACATTTATTGAGTGCCATGTGTGTGGCAGGTGAGCACTAATGAGCTGTGTGAAATGGGCATGCTCTCATTTAAGCATTAATACTGCTCTACTCCATCATGTGTCTTAAGACGCTCATTTAAGCATGATTAATAATAAGTTGCAATTTTATGCCTCTTTGCAATTATGTTCTTTGTCAGACATCATGTCAGTTAATCACTGAGCCACGCTGTGAATCTGGTCGTGTTTCTGTATCCAATTCTCAAGTAAAGAAATGAGATTTGGGCAAGTGGCAGGTCAAGCTTTTTCCAAGGTTTTTCCAAGTTTTTCCGAGGTCCACAGAGCGAGTAAGTGAAATCTGTTCTTTTCTGACTTTAGCCCCTGGGTCATGTCCACAGTTGATCCTGTCGATGGACGTTCCCATTTCTTTATAGAAAATCATAAATAACATTAGACTCTGAAGCACATGTGCTTGGTCGCTCTGTTGTGTTGGACTCTTTGTAACCCCGTGGACTATAGCCCACCAGGCTCCTCTGTCCATGGGATCTCCCAGACAAGAATACTGGAGTGGGTTGCCATTTCCTTCTCCAGGGGATCTTCCCATCCCAGGGATCAAAGCTGCATCTCTTGTGTCTCCCACATTGCCAGGCAGATTCTTCACTCCTTCTCCACCTGGGAAGCCCAGATTCTGAAGAGTCCAGGCTATTTTTCCAGCAAATATAGTGTACCCCGCCCTTGGACACCTGCTTGTAGGGATAGGAAGCAAGGGGAGACTTTGTGGGTATCCCGGCACAAAACATCCGGACACTGGATGAATAAAAATAAATGTACTTTTTCTTGCTTTGTGAGTTCACAGTAGGGTGAGGAAAATTCCCAAGGGATGAGGATAGCTTGGAAAAATCTGAATTCACAGAAAGAGATGTATGCAAACCCAGAGGCTGAAATCCAAAAGCAAATGGAGAAAACCAGGACCTCCAGGGCTTGGGGGGTTAATTTGAAGGACCAGGAGCGGGGGCTGTGGGGTGTCCTGAGGCACAGAGCAACCGGTGGGGTTGGTGTGGAGGGTGGGTGGTGGGGGGAAGCTGCTTGTGCTCCAAGGAGCCCCCAGGATCCCCTGTCCATCTCCAGCCCTGCCAGGGTTGAGGGAGGGAAGTCCCATCTGTGAGTTTGTCATCAAAGGTTTCTGCTAACAGAACAAAGGAATCCAAAAATACTTTAGCCATTCAGTCAGAAGATCTCCAAGGTGATGAATTAAATTAAATTAGATATGCAAATATCTGGCATGATTGACCATTTTAAAAAGAGATAAAGAAGTAATATCAGGAGTATAAAAGGCAACATGACAATAGATGCCCTAGAGTTTTTAAAAATAAGAGAATTCTATGAACAATAATTTTATGTAGGTGAATTTCAACATTTCTAAAAAATTATAGCTCGCCAACATTGGCTCAAGTAGAAAAAACTCTCTATAGTCCTGTTACCATGAAAGAAATTGATTAAATAGTTTCAGAATCTTCTGACACACACAAAAATATCTAACCTTGATAGTTTTATAGGCAAACTCCACCAAACCTTAAGATAACAAAATTTTCCAATCTCATATGCAGATCATTTGGATGTTAAAAAAAGTAAGGAATATTCCTCATTTCATGAAGCTCAGAAAACCTTGACGCCAAAACCAGGCATGACTAGTATGAGAAAGAGCAATTACAGTTTAGTCTTACCTATGAGCCTAGATGTACAATTCATAAACAAAATATTAATGAATAATCCAATTATCTATAAAAAGATACAGCACAACCAGTATGAGTTTTTCCCAGGAATGTAAGGTTGGTTTAACACTAAAACATGTATGGACAAAATTCATCAGATTAACAGATTAAAGAAACACAATTCCTGTAATCATTTTTGTATGAACAGAACAGGTATTTTATTGAATTCAGCATCCATCCAATGTTAAGGCTCCTTAGCAAGTTAGCAAAGTTATGACCAACCTAGATAGCATATTAAAAAGCAGAGACATTACTTTGCCAACAAAAGTCCGTCTAGTCAAGGCTATGGTTTTTCCCATGGTCATGTATGGATGTGAGAGTTGGACTGTGAAGAAAGCTGAGCGCCGAAGAATTAATGCTTTTGAACTGTGGTGTTGGAGAAGACTCTTGAGAGTCCCTTGGACTGCAAGGAGATCCAATCAGTCCATCCTAAAGCAGATCAGTCCTGGGTGTTCATTGGAAGGACTGATGCTAAAGCTGAAACTCCAAACTTTCGCCACCTCATGCGAGGAGTTGACTCATTGGAAAAGACCCTGATGCTGGGAGGGATTGGGGGCAGGAAGAGAAGGGGATGACAGAGGATGAGATGGCTGGATGGCATCACCGACTCGATGGACATGTGTTTGAGTAAACTCCAGGAGTTGGTGATGGACAGGGAGGCCTGGCGTGCTGCGGTTCATGGGGTCGCAAAGAGTTGGACACGACTGAGCGACTGAACTGAACTGAACTTGAATAGGAGGAAATCCTGCAAGATATTTACCCAAAACCCACAGGGAGCATCACTGCTAGGTGATTGGCATGGAGGCAAGGCCACTGCCTGGAATTACAGGTGAAGGAGGTGAGGTCCTCAGAGGACGGGCAGGACCATGGTCATGTGTCAAGCAAATTAGGAATAAAGTAAGACACCAGGAGCCTCTGGCTCCGATTCCCGATTCATCTCTTCATTATAAACGCTCTGAGAAACACCTCAATTCAACCCTAGGAGACCTAATGGCCTTTCTTACTTGCAGCAGCCCTCGTTCCTACTAGTAATTGGGGAGCACAACACTTACATTTTCAATTTTACATTAAAGCCCTTTTGAGTGGCATCAAAGCTTCCTTATTCTCAAATGTGCTTGAAGTAGAAGTGTTAACATGTACTGAATTAGAAGCAACCGATAAAACTATGGATACAATGCCAGGTTTTTTTTATTTTAATGAAGATTTACATTTGGAGGGAAGATAAACCTATCATTTTACAATTGATATTAGACTTTCAGTCTGCAATTTGATCATTCTGGGAAAACTACTTTCCCATTGGGAATAGGCTTTTAAGCTGTTACACATTCAGAATTTTAAAAGCATGAAATGAAATGCTTTGGAGTCAGTAACTCCTGAGAAACCTGTGTCAGGCTCCCCTCATTTGATGAAGCATTTAGACCCATTTTGTGAAACTGGACCACAGAAAGGACATAATTGAATCGTGGGGTTGAATGGCAATCATGGGCAGCTTTAAATGTGATAGTCTTACTCATAACACATCATGTGACCCCAGGCTAACTGCACCCGCTGTATTTAATCCACAGTTTAAGTTGCTTCGTGTGTATCTACTTTCCCAAGCCTGGACTGGACGTCTTCCTTTTCTGTCCTCTGCCTTACTGCCCACTCACCACCAGTAACTCATGCTGTCGATTCTGCCTTAATTTTCTCACTTTTGACCTTTGCCACTCAGCTTCGCTACTCAGACAAATCTAGACCTGAAAAACAAAAAATCACACCAGGAGTAGCTCTCATCAGGTCCAGGGCAACGTGTTAAGTGTGTAAACCTTCTGTCAGCCCTGTGATGTTTTTATTCCCATTCTGCAGATGGAGTTGAGGCTTAGGACTGTTAACTCATTTTACCACGGTCCCAGAGCTGGAAATCAAAGCCCATACCTCCTGCTTGCAAAGCCCAGTTCCTATTCTCACACCAGTTTCTGCCTGCCTCCTTCTTTCCCTATTGCAGTCTCCTCCACCCTTCAGCCAAAGGAACATTTCTGAAAAATAAAATTAGTGACAGCCCCATTCCCAGCTACATATTTTTTTTTTTTTTTATGAATTTTTTTTTTTTTTATTAGTTGGAGGCCAATCACTTCACAACATTTCAGTGGGTTTTGTCATACATTGATATGAATCAGCCATGGATTTACACGTATTCCCCATCCCGATCCCCCCTCCCACCTCCCTCTCCACCCGATTCCTCTGGGTCTTCCCAGTGCACCAGGCCGGAGCACTTGTCTCATGCATCCCACCTGGGCTGGTGATCTGTTTCACCATAGATAGTATATATGCTGTTCTTTTGAAATATCCCACCCTCACATTCTCCCACAGAGTTCAAAAGTCTGTTCTGTACTTCTGTGTCTCTTTTTCTGTTTTGCACATAGGGTTATCGTTACCATCTTTCTAAATTCCATATATATGTATTAGTATGCTGTAATGTTCTTTATCTTTCTAGCTTACTTCACTCTGTATAAGGGGCTCCAGTTTCATCCATCTCATTAGGACTGGTTCAAATGAATTCTTTTTAATGGCTGAGTAATATTCCATGGTGTATATGTACCACAGCTTCCTTATCCATTCATCTGCTGATGGGCATCTAGGTTGCTTCCATGTCCTGGCTATTATAAACAGTGCTGCGATGAACATTGGGGTGCACGTGTCTCTTTCAGATCTGGTTTCCTCAGTGTGTATGCCCAGAAGTGGGATTGCTGGGTCATATGGCAGTTCTATTTCCAGTTTTTTAAGAAATCTCCACACTGTTTTCCATAGCAGCTGTACTAGTTTGCATTCCCACCAACAGTGTAAGAGAGTTCCCTTTTCTCCACACCCTCTCCAGCATTTATTGCTTGTAGACTTTTGGATAGCAGCCATCCTGACTGGCATGTAATGGTACCTCATTGTGGTTTTGATTTGCATTTCTCTAATAATGAGTGATGTTGAGCATCTTTATTTTAATACCTCCCCTCTACCCCTCCCTCCCTCAGACCCTGCATTTTAGCCCTTGGACCTTCCTGAGCACTGGAGATACCTTCAGGCCTCAGTTCCTTTGAAGGACCTCTGTCTAGAATGCTTCTGCTGCCCACCCTACATACTCCTCTCTGGCAGCTACAACAAGCCAAATGTTGCCTCTTCTGTAAAGCCATCCATGATTCCCTTGGGCAGAGTTGATTTCTCCCAGCTCTGTGCTCAAGTCATCCTCCATCTAGATTCCCTAAGGTGACTGTTACCTGTCACTATATCTGTGTTTGCACAACTGTCTCCCACACTAGACCGTGAGTTTCCCAAGTCTAGGGGCCATGTCTCATTCACCCTGGAATGCCTCATGCCCAGTAAATGGCCTGGAACTGTCTTCATCATCATCTACCCATCTGTCCATCCATTCATTCATTCAACAGATGTCTACAGAGTGCTTTCCAGAGACAATGGGGGCAAGAGATAGGGCCCCGAGTTAGAGAAACCTGAAGTCACTCTTCTCTCAGGCTCTTGGGACTTCACATGTCCTTACACTCTCTGCTCCTTAGCTGACTTATTTATAAAATGGGGTAGTAACAGATTCCTAGTTTGTGCTGGTTTAGGAAGATCAAATGCATTAATTCATGTAAAGATACCATGAGTCAAATCTAGCGCAGTGTGGAAGTTCGGTGCATGCTAATTGCCATTATCATCATTAATAATAAGATGATGCTGATGACTGTGACTCCTTCCATAGGCCAGGTGGCTGCTCTCTGTTGGGAGGCTGCTCCTGCTGTTTAGTCACTCAGTCGTGTCCAGCTCTTGCGACTGCATGAATCGTAGCCCGCCAGGCTCCTTTGTCCATGGGATTCTCCGGGCAAGAATGCTAGAGTGGGTTGCCATTTCCTTCTCCAGGGGATCTTCCTAACTTTGGGATCCAATCCAGGTTTCCTGCTTGGCAGGCAGATTCTTTACAGCTGAACCACCTGGGAAGCCTATTCCCTGCTGGGGAGAGGGATGAACAAGACAGTCCCAGAGTCCCTGCCTCAGCATTGAAACTCTAGTGAAGAGAGCAGATTCTAGATTCAATTCTAGAACCACATCTTGGATTCTAGTAGTGCTAAGTGGCAGAGGTTTGGGGAGAGGACTGACCCCTGGGAGAACCTGCCATCAGCAACTTAGAACCTGCAGGATATGTTTGTTCCCAACTGGGGTTCCCCTGGTCTTGGAAAATCAAAGTGTGACACGCCAGCTTTCTGTGCTCTGCCTGTTTCAGGGACACTAGCAGGTGTGGGTTTGTCCCTTCCTTCCCCATGCAGTGGGCTGGGGCTGGCACCTCAATGGAAGCCTGGTCCGTGACCAGCTCCAGACATGCTGACAGAACATGGGGGTGGGAACTCATTAGTGCTGTTGGAAATGCTGTGTTTGGTTATGTTTCCATTTGGGATGCAGCGAAGCGAAGGATGGGAACAATTGGCAATCTTATCATGCCGGAAGCCCGTACTCAGAGCATCCCAAACTCCTCACAGCACTGGGGGCAAAACCTACATGTTCTCCATGCTATGACCTCATTTTACCTCTCTGGCCATTTTCTCCATGTCTTGATTTTTGAGTAACGTTTCTGAGACTCTAATGCAAGCTTTAGCGCCTCTGCAGAAAGGCAGATTGTTTTGTACAAAATTTAGGAGGATCGAGGACCACCATTACCTGATGACATCTATCCAAGGCCTCTTAGGATCAAACCCCACCCTCACCCCACCCCCAGGTAGAACATGGGCCAATCTGCTGAATAATGGGTTCGATGACAATGGTTTCACTGATTAACCTCTAAAGCCCACCTTCCTGTCCACCCTCTCTTCCCCACCTAAACAGACTGTGGATAGTCTCTTGTACCCAGATTCTCTGACTCTGATGGCCTCAGGCTGCAAATTTCTTGTTTGATCAGTGAGAGACAGTATAGCTTGGGGATTAGGGCACAAACCAAATCATGGAGCCAGTTGACCTGGTGCCATATTCTCGTTCTGCCACTTAAGATTCATGGGCGTGTGTGCTGAGTCCCTTCAGTCATGTCCAACTCTTTACAACCCTGTGAACTGCAGCCCTCCAGGCTCCTCTGTCCATGGGGTTCTCCAGACAAGAATACTGGAGTGGGTTGCCATGCCTTCCTCCAGGGGATCTTTCTGACCCAGGAACCAAACCCACGTCTCCTGTGTCTCCTGCATTGCAGGTGGAGTCTTCACTGCTGAGCCCCCTGGGAAGCCCCCATAAGAATCACATGACCTGGCAAATTACTTTCTCTCTCTGCCTCAGTTTCAACATAGGTAATGGAAAAGAAGTATGGTTTCCATATAATTTTTATAAGGATTCAATGAGATGAATCTAGGCAGGGCACTGAGAGCAGCGCTGGGCGTGACCTGAGTATGGTTTGTGTGAGGTGTGATCCGCGTTCGCTGGTCCAGACCAGTCTTCATCGTGTAGAATACGCTGATACCCCGCATACATCTGCAACAGGTGTGAGCTGCTAGGCAGGCCATGTGCTGCAGGTGAGGGGATAGAAATGCAGCCCTGACCCCAGGAGCTCACACTCTAGCAGGAAATAGAGCATTGTTCTCGTCTGCATGTGCTGCTGTGTCCGAACACCATAGACTTCAGGGCTTAAATAACAGACATTGATTTTCTCACAGTTCTTGAGGCTGGGAAGTCCAAGATCAAGGTGCCAGCTGATTCTGTTTCTGGTGAAGAATCTTTGTGGTTTCTTTACAGCTGCCTTCTCACTGTGTCCTCCTGTGAGAGAGAGAGCTCCAATCTCTTTTTCTTCCTATAAGGGCACTAATCCCATCATGGGGGCCCCACCCTCCTGTCTATATAAACCTGTGCATGACTGCTTGGAGTCCTGTCTGACTCTTTGCAATCCTATGGACTGTAGCCTGCCAGGCTCCTCTGTCTATGAGATTTTCCCAGCAAGAATACTGGAGTGGGTTGCCATTTTCTCCTCCAGGGGATCTTCCCAACTTAGGGATGGAACCTGTATCTCTTGCATCTCTTGCATTGGTAGGCAGGTTCTTTACCACTAGTGCCGCCTGGGAAGCCCTACTAACCCCTAAAGCCCACACCTCTACACCTCCAGGCACCCTCTCACTGAGGATTAGGGATCCAGCATGTGGATTTAAGGGACCACAAGTGTTCATTCAGTCTTTAACAGGAAAATACTAGGGGTAGTGAGTGGTCAGTTGAGGAGGGGGTATCTGTATCTCCCAAGGAACTTAGGGAGCCTGTAGTAAGTCCCTGGCAGCTTTTGATTACCGAGGCAACCATTTCAAAAACATCTGTCTCAATAAACAGATTGCCAACTAAAGTAGATAAAAGCAGACTGCCCCACCCATGAAGTTCCTGTTTTTGGGAAGCTCTGGCTGACCTACACACCTGACCTCTTGAGTGACCCTGCCTTGCCCTCTCTGCACCCTCATTCCTACTCTCTTAAGTTCCCAACAGAAAGAGAACCAGTGGACCCTAGGCACCCCACCTTTGACCCACAATAAGGCAGAGCACCCGGGCCATGTTCTTTTTCTCTACTTGTGACGCTGCTGTGCGGCCCAGGTGTGCCGTGTACCCTCGAGGGCGTGTTCCTTGTATTTTCAAGGTCCTTGATGGTTGTGGCTGAGGTGTTGTCCCAGTGTGCAGGCACAAGCTGCTAATTTCGTAACATTCTTCCCTTCCCTGACATCTTTCTATCCTTCATTTTCTAGTGTCTGTTTAATATTTAATTTCTACTGAATGTTTAATACTGAAGATAATATTTTTCAGCTTTTTATTTAGAAATAATTATAGATTCACAAGAAGTTGTAAAAATAGTCGTAAGAATCACAAGGACAGGTCCAACCTTAGCATCGACCCACCAGGGAAATGTCTCTGGGGGCTGCCACAGGGAGTGTGGACCCAGGTGAGGACCCCCAGGCAGCTCCAGTCAGTAGCATCATGGACTATGTCTGAGACTAACACAAAGCAGTTCCCCCAAGGAGGTTCTTCCAAAGCTAGTCCTTGAAAGAAGACTCAGAATTGGCCAGGAAAACAGGGAAAAGGCCTGCAGGTAGGGGCGCAGCATGCGCAAAGGCAAGAGATGTGAGAGACCCGAATGCAGTCTCATTATGCTATCTGCACCGCTGGCTGATGGGGGAGCGGACAGTGATGGAGATCACATGTCCACCCATGGCTGATTCATGCCAATGTATGGCAAAAACCACTACAATATTGTAAAGTAATTAGCCTCCAACTAAAATAAATAAATTAATTAAAAAGAAGAAAAAAGAGGAGGTCCTGCCAGGCTTGTAGCGCCGAGCCGAGAGGGGTGGATTTTATCCTGCAGCCCCCCTGCCTTGTGCTCAGTGCCTGCCCCTCTGTGCGCAGGAGCTCCAGGAGCTGGAGAGAAAGCTGGAGGACCGGCTGGCACACCAGGAGGTGGCCCAGCTGCAGCGGGCCCTGGACAGTCGGCAGCAGTGGGCAGGCGAGGGACCTGGGCTTCTGCAGGAGCCGGAGGAGACGGATTCTGAAAGGCAGGTCTCTGCTGTCCTGCGGCGAGCTCTGAGCAAGGGTCAGAAGCTACTGGAGCATCACCAGCAGAGGTGAGCTGAGGACCCAGTGTATGACATCTTCTTTTTGCATCCATCTGTGGATGGACACTTAGATCGCTTCCATATCTTGGCTTATTGTAAATAGTGTTGCAGTGAACACAGGGGTACATATATCTTTTGGAAAACATAATTTTTAACAGCTTCATAATTTTCCACTGTGAAGGACAGGGTAAAAACTATAATATATAGCATGACTCCATTTTTGAAAACACAAATTCATTGAAAGAAAATAGGCCAGACTGTAATAGATGTGATTTCTGTGTGGTGAGATTATAGGTGACTTTAATGTGTTTGATCATGCTTTTCTGTGTAAACACAGCATCAAAGTGCATTTCTGTTCCATTGAAATAATAGCATAAGAGGCTGAATCTGTTTGATCAGAGGAAAATGCTCAGAGATGTTGACTTGACTTGGACTTGATTGTGGATTTTAGGATATTTAACACCCTAATGTATTCCATGCTTCATGGAGAGAATTGCTGATGATCATACTTTTTGTATGAGTTATACCCTCAAAGGGTTTAGATTGTATTAACCAGCAAGAAGGCAGGATGGATAACCCAGGATACCAGCTTTAATTGGCTGAGGGGATAAACTGGGAAGACCCCTTTCCTTCCCCCTGGAAAGTCAAGAAGGCTGATGGAGACCTCATGTGATAAGGTGCCACCCAGCTTTTGTGGTCAGAGCCAGGTCCATCCTTGGGAGATGATTCTGGGCCCATGTCAACACAGGAGCACTTGATGGATGAAGACCCCAGACCTTGATGTTCTTGAGCACCAGGCATGGCAGCTAATACTGAGAGTTTTCACATTAGGATCACTGTTGAAGGTCAGAGGGAGCAAAAAGTGCCCACTGTACTGAACAGGCATCTTGAGGCTGAAAAACAAGGCAGTCAGCTCCATTTCAACGATGGATCCATTTATCTAGGGTGACTTACTCACATAGTGGGGTCAGGCGGACAACAGCCCAGAAGCCTTCACAGCTTCACTCTAAACCGAGGGGCCACTGTGGCAATTTTATAATTAACCTAGGGTATGGGCTAGGTGCTTGGAAATGGGACGTGCGTTCCTAAGTCAAAATTTATGAATGGGTAACTAGTCCCATGGATGCCAGGAATACTTAAGGGAAGGTTTTCATCCTTGTCTAGGGAATAACAGAGCACAGAGAATACCTGACCCTAATGATTATTAAATAATATCTATTAACTACAAAGCCTTTGACGACAGAGAACTGATTCATTGCACAGTCCTGGGTGGGTCAGCAGAAGGACAGGAAAGACTGTAAGGGCCCAAGATGATATCAGTTATGCTAATAGCCATGCAGAGCACAGGCTGCCCTGCAAAGCCACAGAAAAGTCTCCATACGGTTCCCACAAAAATTCTCACTTGAAGGAGCCCTCCATCCTGGTGAGCAGTCCCGGATTCATTTATTTGCAAGATAATCTAGCTAAAAAGAGGCCAGCTTCTTCTGGTTATCTCTTTTGATGGATTTTTTTTTTTTAAATCATGTAGATTAGGTTTGTGATACTTTGTTATTTAACCAACTAGACAATCTTCTCATAGGATAACTTTATAACAACACTGAACTGATGGATATTTTGTTTTCACCCTAGTTTGAGAGAGGAGCAAGAAGACAGTGTCGTGCTGGAAGATTTGCTGGAGAATATGGAGACTGACACCTTTGTGACCCTGTACGGCCAGGTGAGAACAAGTTCACTGTGTCCTGGAGTCCATCCCTTGCCAGCCCATAACTTGACGTTTTTCTCAGAGTCCGTGTTTCCTCACCTGCAGGACACAGATGGTAACAGGAACCTTGAGAACTGCTAAGAGGATTTGTGAAAAGGCCCAGCCCCTAGGGGACATTCAGTCGGGGTCACGGCAGCAACAGAAACAATAGTAATCACTGCCCTGGTCAGTTTCTTTTCTGTGATTAGACAGGCACCCAACCCGTCTTCTTCTCAGTCTTAAATAGGTTTAATATACACAGAGTAGGTTCCACCAGGAACGAAGTTGGTCATTGAAATCTGGGCCATGTAAGGAGAATGCTGAGATTGCACACCACGTTTCAGCTTATCTCTGTTGGGGTTAGGTAGCCTCATTCTTGGCCAGAGCTGCAGCCCTCATCAGCATTCCTGAGACAGAGCGCGAGGCTGTGCACACCGAGTCGTATGCAGAGTTACATAACTCTACTGGTGGTGTTTTGTGTGCACTCCAAGGTGGGATTCCTGGTTTCTTGAGTCTCAGCAAATGTGATTTGTGAGAGTGGCTTATGCCAGTCACAGGCCATTGGGAGGTAGGTGTTGCTGACCTTGCTTCAGTTCAATGATGTCACTGTTACACTCTGATTCTTCCCACCTCTCCTTGAAGTTCCAGCCGCCGTGTCTGTGTTCACGTGAAGAGGGTAAAGGTAGAACACAATCACTCTGCTGTCTTTTCTTTCCAAGAAAGTACATGCCACCAAGTCTTTGAAGCAAATTTACTCATGTCCTGAGACGACCCGACCCATGGATCCCTGGTTGCAAGGGGGGCTGCAAATTCAACACTTCCTTTTGCACCTCCAAAGAGAGACGGCAGGGAGAAAGGGTAGGGACACTTTCAGGTGTCCAGCCGGCAGAGCTGGCCACAACTTGTCCACAGGCACACACATCTTCTCACTGGTATTAGTTTCCTATTGCTGCTGTAACAAATTCCTACCAATTTAGTGGCTTAACAGAACACAAATTTATTATCTTCTTGTTCTGTGGGCCAGAAGTCCTGCATGGGTTTTGCCAGACTAAAATCAAAGTGTCAACAGGTCTGTACTCCTTCTAAGGATCTGGGAGAATCTGTCTCCTCCTCATTCAAGTAATTGTCAGAATTTGGTTCATCCTGGTTGTAGGACTGAGGTTTTCATTTCCTTGCTAGCTGTCAGCTGACAGCTGTTACCAGTTTCTAGAGGTATTTGAATTTCACAGTTCATGGCTCCCTTCTTTCATCTTCAAACTCAACAAATCACATCTTACTGATGCTTCTTCCATTGTCATCACATCTCTCTCTAACCTACCACAGCATGAAAAGTTCTGTGCTTTTAAGGACTCATGTGATGATGAGGTTGGACTCATCTGGATAATCAGTCTAGGCTTCATCATTAAGCTTCATCACAAAGTCCCTTGCCATGTAAAATGACATATTCCCAGGTTCTGGGATGGGACATGAACACCTTCGAGGCCATTATTCTGCCAGTCACACCAGACAGGAAACCAAGATTAAGCATCAAAGTCAGTAGTAAGTCTAACATGCTCCTTCCTCTTTGACATGAGAGCTGACCTGGGCTTTCTTGCTATTTACAGCAAGAGAGGAGTACCCACCCATGGCAGGACTCAGGAGAGTACTTGCCACTCATCTCACTGTCAGGCCATTCTACCATCATCCCCTTTTAGACAGGTCCTCCAGAGGGGACATTATTGTCCAAGTTCACATTGAGGAGCTCAGTGGAGCTAGGATTGGAGCTCACATTTTTCTACCTCATGTCTCTTAGCCTGAGCTCCAGACTGGGAGTAGGGGAGGAAGTGGAAGTTTCCAGAACACCTGTTGTGCATTGAGTATTATCCTAGGCACTCATATCAGTTATTCATTTAATCCCTGCAGAAAGCTGGGAATCAGGGACTATCTTCTCTATTTTGCAAATAGAGGAACCAAGGTACAAATGGGTGGCTTAGGGTTCCAGGGCTCACCATCCTCCTTGAATCTCAGGACTCGGCCTGGGGTTGGTGACTTACACGGATTGTGCTCTTCCTGCTCTGTTGCCCTGCAGAGCACGTGCTGCTCCTGGCCTGGGTCTCTGTGGGAACTGAGCCATCTCACTGTGATTCCCCATCTTCTTTGTTACTAAGAGACTTGACAGATGGCCAAACTCTCCCATGTAGAATATCATCCAGGTTCATCCCTAATTTGTTGCCTCTTTTAAACTGTTTAAACTGTGACCTGTTGGCAAGGCTAAAGAACTGGCTCTGTCAGGAGTAAAATGCTGCTGGGATGGAAGCCTTGAGCAGCAGGAATCATTTAGGAGGGTGACTTTTCTCTGCACTGACCCTCCCAATCCTGTGCCTTGTAGAATCCCCCAGCGATATCTACTCAACTTCATTTCTCTTTCCAGCCCTTGTGTATTAGTGAGGGTCTTCCAGAGAAACAGAAGCACGAAGACTTGGGAAGAGAGGGAGAAAGAGGTTTACTTATAAGAATTAGCATAGTGATTGTGGAGACTGGCAAGTCCAAACAGGCTAGCAATGTAGAACAGCAGGCTGGAGACCAGGGAAGAGCCAGTCTCGCAGTTCAAGTTCAAAGGCCCACTATTGGCAGAATTCCCCCTGGCCCAGCGGTCAGTGTTTGTTCTGTTCAGGCCTTCACCTGATTAGATGGAGCCCACCCACACTGTGGAGGGCAATCTGCTTTAAGTCCACTGACTCAAGTGTTAATCTCATTCAAAAGCTACTCCACAGATATATCCAAAATTATGTTTGTCCATATAAATCTTGGCACTGTGGCCCAGAAAAGTTGGCCTATAAAATTAACCATCACTCCCTATGTAGAGGAGTCCTGTATTTTGCCTGTTTCTTCTTTGTACCAGGCAAGAGAATAACCAGGGAAACCCAGTCCCAGGCCCATTCTTTCTCCTACTTCTTCTAATTACTCCTCCCCCTCCTCCTTCTCTTCCTTCGTCTCCTTCTTTTTCTTCTTTCCCCTGCAATCTCTATCTTTCTCTCCCCAACCCTCCCCCTCCTATATGTGTCTTTTGTTTTATTTCCTGCTTATTACAGTGCCTTGGGGACAGCATAGTTTGAATTACAAAATTTGCATGAAGGATCATTTCCACATGAGCACCCATGTTTTCATATTTATGCAACTTTGCCAACTCCTCCTCCTTTGCATATTTATGACAACATCAAAATAACACTCAAATGCCTGATCTGTGCTAGGCACATCACACTTCATCCCAGTTAATGCTCACTGTTGCTCTGGGGGCCCTGGCAGTGGGAAGAACCTCCCCTAGGCACTGCTGCAAATCCATCACTCCTTCTGTGATGGCAGTGATACCAACAGCAGTGGATGTCAGCCCAGTGTTGAGGAGAGGCATGGAGAAGATCATCACTGGACAGATGAAGAAACTGAGGGTCAGAGAGGTGATGTGACTTAGCCAAGATCCCACAGCCAGTCAGTGCTGGAGCTGGTTTTAAATCAGTTTCTCTTCCTTTAAAGGTGCTACTCATTTCATGCCACTGTACCATTCCTTTTGAAGCAAAATATTTCCTAATTGTTTCATGAATAAAATGGGAAGGGGGAGCTCATTTTAAAATGAATGGTACTAACTCAGCAAGGCAGAAAGTTTCCCTGTGCTGTGGGAAGAGGTTGGGACCCCACCTGTGGTCCTCACTGAAATTATCTCCTTTACTCCCTCAAGACTCCAGCATGACTTGTAGACAGTAGAGTGGAATTCTTTTTTAACCACATAAAGGATGACTTAGGGTCAGCTTAACATCTTCTGAAGAGGCTTTTTTCTTGAATAAATATTGACTGTGCTCCTAGTAAGTGGCAAGTACCATCCTAGGCCCTGGGACTTTAGCAGTAAAGTAAACAGATGAAGCCAAGGCTCTCAGGAACTGGTATTCTAGTGGAGAGAGCTGGAAAGCAACAAAATAGATGCATAGAATATATATTATTTTATGTGGATTATGATCTCTTTTTTATAGCTATGCCCATCCATCCATCCATCTGTCCATCACTCAATCTGTTTGTCTCTCCATTCATCTATTGCTTTGTCTACCCATCCATCCATCTATCCATTCATCCATCAATCTACCTCTGTCTTTCCATCCATCCACCAGCCACCTCTGCACCCATCCATCTGTTCATTTGTCCATTTGTCCACTCATCATCTATCCATCCACTGTCCATAATCCATTTATCCATTCATCCATCTATCCATCTGTATAACCCATCCATCCATCCATTCATCTATTTACATGCATGCCTAGAAAGATTCCTAGAGTGTGCTTTGCCTAATGCTACTGATAATTATTTCTGGATAGTGGCACTTGGAATAATTAACAGCATTTTTGTGCTTTTCTGGATTATCTGAATTCCTTAAAATTAGCAGTATTTCTTAAAAATCAAGACAAGGAAAAACCAAACAATGGAAATCCATGCCAAGTCCAGTGTTGGTTAGGCAGAACAGGAAAGAAGGACAAGCAGGGGCTGCTGGCAAGCCTGGTCTTTCTGCCACTGTCTTCTGCATGAACAGCTGGTCCCCACATTGCAGTTCATTTCAGTTTATAAAAGTGGCTCCAGATGGTTAAAGTGATGTGGCTTACACAGATGCTTTTGCTGTCACCACCTTCAGGAAGACTTGACCCAGTTAATTGACCTGTATTGAGGATTATTAATCAGGAAATTTCAGAGCTAGAAGGGCCATGGAAGTGTGCTGGTGGGTCCCCACATTCACCAGTGGGGTCCCAATGGGATCCGGGAGTCTTCTGCCTCAAGAAGAGGTGAGTCTGCAAAGTGTTGATGAAGTCAAGGTTTATCCTTCATTTATTCAACACACATCTGTTGATGTCTTTCTCTGTGCCAGGAACCAGGTTAAATGCTGGAGATAGAGATGTGATACTGATGCCATCCTAAACCTCACTGGAGAGATGTGTGAGAAATTGGACAGTTGAATTTGACACAAGAATTATTGAGTTGATTAAAACCAAAGAGAAAGCAGGGGAGAGGCATCTGTCCCATAATATGGGGTCAGG
Source organism: Dama dama (assembly GCF_033118175.1). NCBI lineage: Eukaryota > Metazoa > Chordata > Mammalia > Artiodactyla > Cervidae > Dama > Dama dama. The sequence goes on along the minus strand of NC_083686.1, from coordinate 13,314,809 downwards.
AAAGGCTTCTAGAAAAGCCTGTGTGTGTGTGTTAGTTGCTCAGTCATGTCTGACTCTTTGTGACTCCATGGACTATAGCCCACTAGACTCCTCTGTCCATGGAATTCTCTAGGCAAGAATACTGGAGTGGGTCGCCATGCCCTCCTCCAGATGATCTTCCCAATCCAGGGACTGAACCCAGGTCTCCTGCATCGCAGGCAGACTCTTTACCATCTGAGCCACCAGGGAAGCCCAGAAAAGCCAATACTGGTGTAGAAACCAAAAGAAGAGAACCAGACAAAGAAGCAGTTTGGGGAAGAATGTATTCTAGGCAGAAGGAAGCACATGGGTCATAAGGAAGGAGGCTTGGTATTAATAATAACAATTTTTCCAATTATTGCACTGAAAGTGTTGGTCAAGGCCATTGGCAGTCCCATGTTTCCAAACACCATGGTCAAGTCCCTGTCTTTGTCTTCCTTGACCTCGCTATAGCACTAGGTCCACAGCCCTTTTCTTCAATATGTTCCCTCCTTGGCTTCTAATACTGTGGACACCTGGTTGTCTCCCAGCCCTGGAGCGACTCCCTGACTACAATTTACCGAGCAGCCCAAGTGAAAGATGGTGGAGTCGTCCTCCATCCTCATCTTTCAGTGAGCTTGTTGGCTCCACTATCACGGTGTCTCCCATGTCCCACCACTTCTCACCACCTCCTGTCCTCCACTCTGGTTCACCCGGCCAGCATCTCTCTCCTGAGATACCTCCCCTCTGCTTCTCCTCTTGTTGCAGGTGGTTCGTGGTCTGTGTGTCATCCAAAGTAATCTTTAAAAAATGAAAATCAGCTCATGCCATTCCCACTGCTTAAATTCCTGCAATGACTTCTCATTTCCCCATAAAGACCGGCCAAATCCTCACTACAGTGAAAAGGCCCTTATGAGCTGGCCCCCTGCTACCCATCCCACTGGATCTCCTCACACTCTGCTTCTCACACGGCCCATGCCAGTATAACTGGCCTCCTTTGCTCTCCATCAAACGTGCTCACCTAGGGGTCTCCCCTGACACCCATCTTAAACATCAGTCACCCCACCCATCAGCCTCTGCTTCTTTATTCTGCTTTGTTTTCCATCCTGGCACCTAGGTACCACTACCTGATACAATGTCTGTTTGTAGACTTACCATCTGCCTCTTTAACCAGACTATGAGTCTTGTGAAGGCAGAGACTTTGTGTTGCTTACTGCTTGGTCTCCAATGCCTGAAACATGGTCTGGCACCCAGTAGGATTCCATCACAGTGTTGGTTGAATGAATAAATGTACTAATAATCTGGCATAGTGACCCACCAAACATGTCTTAAGTCCTAATTCCCAGAACCTATGAATATGACTTTTTATGACAAAAGGGACTTTGCAGTACATCAAGGCTATATATTGTCACCCTGCTTATTTAACTTATATGCAGAGTACATTTCATGTGAAATGCAGGGCTAGATGAAGCACAAGATTTCCAGGAGAAATATCAGTCACCTCAGATATGCAGATGACACCACCCTTATGGCAGAAAGTGAAGAGGATCTAAAGAGACTCTTGATGAAGGTAAAAGAGGAGAGTGAAAAAGCTGGCTTGAAACTCAATATTCAAAAAATGAAGATCACGGCATCCAGTGCCATCACTTCATGGCAAATAGATGGGGAAACAATGGAAATAATGAGAGACTTTATTTTCTTGGGCTCCAAAATCACTGCAGATGGGTGACTGCAGCCATGTCATAGCTCTTCTCCCAGCTTGCTTCTTGGAAGAAAAGCTATGACCAACCTATACAGCATATTATAAAGCAGAGACATTACTTTACCATATAGTCAAAGGTCTGTATAGTCAAAGTGATGGTTTTTCCAGTAGTCATGTGTGGATGTGAGAGTTGGACCATAAAGAAGGCTGAGTGCTGAAGAATTGATACTTTTGAACTGTGGTGTTGGAGAAGACTCTTGAGAGTCCCTTAGACTGCAAGAAGATCCAACCAGTCAATCCTAAAGGAAATCAGTCATTGGCAGGACTGATGCTGAAGCTGAAAACTCCAATACTTTGGCCACGTGATGAGAAGAGCTGACTCATTGGAAAAGACCCTGATACTGGGAAGGATTGAGGGCAGGAGGAGAAGGGGACGACAGAGGATGAGATGGTTGGATGGCATCACTGACTCAATGGACATGAGTTTGAGCAAGCTCTGGGAGATGATGATGGACAGGGAAGCCTGGTGTGCTGCAATCCATGGGGTCACAAAGAGTCAGACACAACTGAGCAACTGAACAACAAGGACTTTGCAGATGTGATTAAGGATTTTCAGATGGGGGCATTGTCCTCAATAATCCCAGTGGGTCCTAAATATAATGAGAGGTGTCCTTACAAGAAGGAAGCAGGACTCACAGCCTGAAGAGAAAGCGAAGTCAGAAGCAGGGATTGGAGGATGCACTTTGAAGATGAAGGAAGGGGCCATAAGCCAAAGAATGCAGGCAGGCCTTGATGCTGGAAGAGACCAGGCAAAGGATTCTCCCCTGGAGCCTCCAGAAGGAGCCAGCCCAGCTGACATTGACTTTGGCCCAATGACACTGATTTCAGACTTCTGGTCTCCAGAACCATAAGAGAACAAATGTGTGTTGTTTTAAGCACTGAGTTTGGGCTGATTTGTTACAGCCACAATAGGAAATACATACAAATACAATAATAACAGCAACAACCATCAGCAACTTACTGAAGGACCATGATTTGTCAAGCAGTGCACTTAGATGTCTTGTAAATCAGAGTTCTTTTTAGGTGAAGATAAGAAGCGGCAGAGGATGAGATGGTTAGACAGCATCACTGACTCATTGGGCATGAATTTGTGCAAACTCCAGGAGATGGTGAAGGACAGGGAAGCCTGGCTTGCCGCAGTCCATGGGGTCACAAAGAGTCAGATACAACTTTGCACCTGAACAACAACAGAAATTCATTTCAAACTAGTTTGAGTATAAAGGAAATATATCCATACCCTGACTGTCCCCCACAAAATCAGGGCTGAGCTCTGGGGGTTCAAAAGTCAAAGGACATTCTGTGGGTCTCTCCCTTTCTCCACGTCTCTTCTATTTCTTTGTGTCCACTAATAAGCTTCTTCCACACAAGAAGGGACATGGAAGCTGACAGCCCTGAGCTAATGGCCTCTCAGCATCTAGTGGCCCTGACTTTGCTGCATAAAGGGCTTTTCTCTCCTGGGTTTGCTGTGTAAGAACCCAGGGAAGGTCTCTGGTTGACCAGGTGGCCAGGCATGCCCACCCTGTTACTAGGAGATGTAGTTTGCCTTCATAGCACAGACCAGTTTTACCCATCACAGCTCATCTTGTCTTCACAAAACCTTTGACCTCCAAAATGCTGCTCCCTTGTGCAGATGAGGAAGCCAAGGTTCAGAGAGAAATAAAGGCACTTCCCAAGGACACACAGTTCTGTGCAGTGGGGCTGGAAGCTACACGTTTTGGGAAGTGTAGAGCTACATGCGTGCTTTCTTTTTTTCTAGCAATTTTTTGGAAAGTACTTTTAGATTCACAAGAAGTTGCAAAAGTAGTGTGGAGAGTTCCAGCACCTGGTTCCGTGTTTCACTGTGTCACCCAGTGGTTTCATCTTACAGGATCCTAGTACGATATCAAAACCAGGAAGTTGACATGGATATAAAATGCATGTTTACTTCTGTGTACCTTATCACATGTATCTGTGTAACTTATCACATGTAGTTTAGTATGACACCACAATTAAGATGTAGAACTATTTGGCTGCCACAAGATTTGTTTGTGTTACCCCTTTATAGTTTATCCATTCCTCCCTGTATCCCTCGGGCTTCCCAGGAGACATAAAAGATGCGGGTTTGATCTCTAGGTTGGGAAGATCCCCTGGAGGAGGAAATGGCAACCCACTCCATTATTCTTGCCTGGAGAATTCCATGGGCAGAGGAGCCTGGCGGGCTACAGTCCATGGGGTCACAAAGAGTCAGACACGACTGAAGTGACTTAGCATGCAGCACCCCGCATCCCTAACTCCTGGCCGCTTCTGCTCTGTTCTCCATCCCTACGTTCTGTCAACTCTGGTTATTCACTTGGAATCATACCGGATGTGAGCGTGGACCCTGGCTCTTTCCAGGCAGTGGAAAGCCCTAGGGATCCATCCGGTTCTTTCACTGGAGACTGGTATCCCGTGGCATGGCCATAGCACAGTTTCTTTAACCATCCGCTGCTTTAGGGCCCTTTCAGTTGTTTCCAGAGCCTGTGCTGTTCCCTCTGAGCCCTGTCGCCTCACGGAACATGAGTAGGAGGAGAAATTACTAATTGGCCTGGCTGCAGGCCAGGGCTGTAACTATGATGAGTGAGTTACACTCTATCCAGGAGGGTAGCTGGAAGGGATGGATGAAGGCTTAGGGAATGTCATAGGGAGCCAAGGCTACTGACCATAGATTTTCTTGACAGCTTTGTAAATTTGGGGACATGTTTTCAAGACTGAGCTACTAAAATATTTATCTCCCTGGGACAAAAAGTCCTAAGACCGCGATCCAGTCAACCCTGCTGTTCATCAAGGTGGGAGCTGTGAGGCTCTGAGTCCCTGCATTCACTCCTCCAGGAGCTGAGACTGGCGTCGTACCTGTCAAAGCTGACGATGCTGCCGGGGGGCACGCTGCGCCGGCTTCTGACCGTGGCTCTGCCTGCAGCCTCGCAGGCCGAGCTGCTGGCCGTGCTGGACTCCGTGGGCCAGAAGCATCAAGACCATGCGGTGGAGAACGATGGCAGTGGAGTGCAGGCTGATCTGCGCAGGAGAGGGTGAGTGCAGGGTCAGCTGCCCTTGGAAAATGAGGTCCCAGTAGAGAGAACAGATGGGGGTGGTGAGCCGGACCGTGGGCCACAAGCACACGCCTTCCCAGGGAAACGTCCTCACTCAAGGAGCAGACAGCATCCAGGGGTGTCATCATGAATCCTGGAAGTCGTGGCCAGCCCAAGGGTTTTGTCCACAGCTTCTCTTTTCATCACCGGTTCACTTCCCAATAGGATCTTAAGACAGTGATTTCCCTTGGGCTGTAAGTATGCCATATACACAAGTAAATGCATAAGGGAAAAAGGCAAAGAAACACCATGGTTCTATCAGCTGGAGAAACCGGCTATTAGCATTTTGTTACAATTCTTCCTCCAGAATGGGTTTGTCTGCTGGGTTGTATGAGTGTGTGCGGTATGTGTGTGTGTGTGCGTGCACGTGAGCACACATGTATAGGAATCCCAGTATATACAGCCTTACCTCCTGCTTTTCAGAACCTTATAGCAGAGGCAAATTTGCTTATTACCTTTCAGCTCTTGTCCACATGCAAACGTCTTCCTAAATATCTATTATGACTCTTTCTGCTATTTTTATTAACAATTTAAGATTCATGCTTTTCCCAGTTATAGAAACATCTCCATAGATGTTATTTTTCATAGCTGCTTCTTATTCTACTGAGGTGTGTAGCATAGTGTATGTAATTGTTACTCTATTACTGGACATTTAGTCTGGGTTCATTTTTCCTCAATTATGGATAAAGCTGCATAGATACTTTAGGGTCAAGTTACAGGTGTGCAGTTTGTCAGTTAAGGGTCTTTATTAAGGAAAGGCATGAACGGGGACCTTGGATAAGGTGAGTATAGGGCAGTCAGCGGTGCCACTTGAGAGCAGAATTTGTTAGGGGTGAGGCTGCAAGGAAAGCCATGACCAACCCGGAAAGTGCTGAAGGCCAGGCAGCAAAGCCCAGTCCTCAACCAGGACCCACAGGAGGCTCGGGAAGGGCGTCTTGACGCCCGTGAGTCTGTGGAAATGGCATGACTGTGTGGACACGTGTGTATGCAAGTTGTTTTCCCTGACTTGTAAAGGCGTCCCTGACTCACAAAGGCAAGATGCGCAGCAAAGGGCTAAGAGTAGGGTTGGGGTGCAAGGAAGGATGGGAGTGTGAGAACAGCTGTAGGGGAGGGGAGGGAGTCTGCAGGGGCTGGGAAGAGCAAGCATTCCTAGGGCTGGAGGGACCCAGCATAGGGGCCAGGGGCTGGATGTGAGTGTGGTGACGGGACTGGGGGTGTGGGCGCGGTCAGGGCTGGGTGCGGGCGTGGTCAGGGCTGGGTGCGGGCGTGGTCATGGCTGGATGTGGGCGCGGTCAGGACTGGGTGCGGGCGTGGTCAGGGCTGGATGTGGGCGCGGTCAGGGCTGGGTGTGGGCGCGGTCAGGGCTGGGTGTGGGCGCGGTCAGGGCTGGGTGTGGGCGTGGTCATGGCTGGATGTGGGCGCGGTCAGGGCTGGGTGTGGACGCGGTCAGGGCTGGGTGCGGGCGTGGTCATGGCTGGATGTGGGCGCGGTCAGGGCTGGGTGTGGGCGCGGTCAGGGCTGGGTGCGGGCGTGGTCATGGCTGGATGTGGGCGCGGTCAGGGCTGGGTGCGGGCGTGGTCATGGCTGGATGTGGGCGCGGTCAGGGCTGGGTGCGGGCGTGGTCATGGCTGGATGTGGGCGCGGTCAGGGCTGGGTGCGGGAGCGGTCAGGACTGGGTGTGGGCGCGGTCAGGACTGGGTGCGGGCGTGGTCATGGCTGGATGTGGGCGCGGTCAGGGCTGGGTGCGGGCGTGGTCATGGCTGGATGTGGGCGCGGTCAGGGCTGGGTGTGGGCGTGGTCAGGACTGGGTGCGGGCGTGGTCATGGCTGGATGTGGGCGTGGTCATGGCTGGATGTGGGCGCGGTCAGGGCTGGGTGCGGGCGTGGTCATGGCTGGATGTGGGCGCGGTCAGGGCTGGGTGTGGGCGTGGTCAGGACTGGGTGCGGGCGTGGTCATGGCTGGGTGCGGGCGTGGTCAGGGCTGGATGTGGGCGCGGTCAGGGCTGGGTGTGGGCGCGGTCAGGGCTGGGTGTGGGCGCGGTCAGGGCTGGGTGTGGGCGTGGTCATGGCTGGATGTGGGCGCGGTCAGGGCTGGGTGTGGACGCGGTCAGGGCTGGGTGCGGGCGTGGTCATGGCTGGATGTGGGCGCGGTCAGGGCTGGGTGTGGGCGCGGTCAGGGCTGGGTGCGGGCGTGGTCAGGGCTGGGTGTGGGCGCGGTCAGGGCTGGGTGCGGGCGTGGTCATGGCTGGATGTGGGCGCGGTCAGGGCTGGGTGCGGGCGTGGTCATGGCTGGATGTGGGCGCGGTCAGGGCTGGGTGCGGGAGCGGTCAGGACTGGGTGTGGGCGCGGTCAGGACTGGGTGCGGGCGTGGTCATGGCTGGATGTGGGCGCGGTCAGGGCTGGGTGCGGGCGTGGTCATGGCTGGATGTGGGCGCGGTCAGGGCTGGGTGCGGGCGTGGTCATGGCTGGATGTGGGCGCGGTCAGGGCTGGGTGTGGGCGCGGTCAGAGAGTTTCCTGTTTCAGCCTGCTTTCTCTAGTGCAATCAACACACAAACGGCAGGTACTGGTGGTAACCCTGGAGCAGGACCCTGAATGGTCACAGCCTGGCCCAGCGTGGGTGAAGATTCTTCACCACGCCCCGCTCCGCCCTCCCCGTGGCCCCTCTCAGCACCCACCCCCACCCCACCCCCCACCGCCCCATAACTGCGCAGTGTGAACCAGCAGAGGCAGAGTATGAACTGGGCCAGAGCCAGGCACCAGTGGGCACTCGATCCTGTAGTGACTTGACTTGAACCCAAGCCCGTGGACATCTCACTCCCCCTGTTCTGTTCACTGTCCCTTCTTCAGGTGAGAATCACGTGGCGCTCAGGCTCCCTGCCTTACCCACCTTCTAAGCTTCCATTTTACCCTGTTAATCTTCTTATTGATGTATTTATAAAACATGTATGAGCTCCTAGTATATCCACTGTCTTAGGCACAGGTGTAGGTAGGAGAGTAAGGGACAGTCCTGCCGCCCAGAACGTCCACTCTGGGGGAGATGGGCCACACACAAGCCAGTGCAGAGAGCTCTTTGCTTCCAGAATCTTCCATGCATTCAACTGCTGGGATGCTCAGACTCAGCTCAAGTGTCCCCACATCTCAGCAGCCTCCCTCTATCTGACCGATGTCACGTGCTACCTGTCTGTGACCCCTGGACTGGGGACCCCTTGGGGCAGAGATTGTGTCTTGACTTGGCCAGCGAGATGCTTGAACAGTGTTCACAGAGTGAGTGAGCGAGCAAATGTGACTACTCTCGGGGTTTTTCCTGTCAGCCAAACAAAGGTCATACTGAAGGAAGGAGTTCCCAGAGGTCTTTTTAGGATTATGCATCACTTGAAGGTTCTGTTCTTTTTGAAAATATAAGAATGTCCCTTCTTGCCTTCAGGAAACACCAGGGCTGGTGGCAAGCCTTAGAGAGCAAACTTCGAGGAGAACTGATAAACAGAGGATTAGAGAAGATGCTCTGGGCCCAGAAGAGGAAGGAGAGGTAATGAGGGGATCTGTTCAGGTGGGCTGCAGAGGTTGTCAGCCAGGGTGCGCATGAGCCCGGAAGGGGTGGGGGAGGCGACCGCGAAGTGTGTTACTGCGGGCACACCACACTCCTTCCCTCAAGACAACAGTCTTTATTTGAAGTGGGCTTAGTTTATGTTTCTTTCAAGGGAGAGCATGAACACAGAGCCATACTACCAAAATGGGCTTAGTTTAAAGTGAAGTAAATCAGACAGAAAGACAAATATCAAATGATAGCACTTATATGTGGAGTTTTAAAAAAACAATACAAATGAACTTACTTGTATAACAGAAATAGATTCACAGCCTTAGAAAACAAGCTTATGGAACCAAAGTAGAAAGAGGCGGGGAAGGATAAATTAGGAATATGGGATTAACAGATACAGACTACTATATATAAAATAGATAAGCAACAAGGATTTACTGTATAGCTCAGGGAACTATAGTCAGTATCTTGTAATAACCTATAATGGAAAAGAATCTGAAAAACAATACATATACAAAACTGAATCACTTTGCTTTACACTTGAAATAAACACAATATTGTAAATAAACTATCCTTCAATTTTTTTTTTTTAAAGCAAAGTGAGCTTAGTCTAGGAGCTGAAGATAAGCTGCCTGCTATCAGTGGGAGAATGTTCTATCATTTATTAGCATTTTAATTGCAGTACTTATTTTAACTAATGGCTCTTTTTAAATGGAACCTCATTAGGAGAATTATTCCTTACAAAGGCTTAGATTTTATAGTTTACGAAGTCCTTTCCCATCTTGTTGCACTGAGCCTCCCCGCTTCCGGAAAGTGGGAGAAATCCCATGGTCACGTTTACCAGCTTGGGGAGATCAGAAGAAGAGAAAGACCCCCACTGATGAAAAGTGGCCGTGGGATTTGGGGGCACTGAACCGACCCCTCTATTTCCCTGAGCTTCCAGGCCACTGCTCTTTTCACTCTATTGAGTACCTTTCTCTTTGAGCTGCAGTGACGGCACACCTGGAGGGCAGAGGGAAATTGGAGGCAGGGTGGTTTTAGATTGCTGCAGACAACAGACGCAGGAACTCGTGTGTTTCCCACTAGAAATTTGGTAAAAGAGTAACACGAGTGACGAGAGTTATGTTAACCCGTTTGAAAGTAACAGGTTAAAAAGTGATAACCAAAATGTACTGTGGAAACAGTGATGCCCACGGGACGTGGCCGAGTCCTGCACCTTCCAGAAGTTCTCAGGGTGAAGCTGCAGGGACCAAGCCTCCCAAAGAGTCCATGATAAAAGTCTCAGAGCCGTTGATAAAGGGCTGGATATCAGAATTTAGGCCCAGAGGAATTAGATCAGGGTATTGAGCCCAAACCAAGAAAATTAAATTCAGGCCATATAAAGGGAAAGCGCTCCACTAAGGACTGGAAGTCAGGGTCCTAGAGTAGGATGAGGTTGGGAGAGCAAAGGCATTCCTGGGCTGCAGTGATGTCAGTGGGTGAGTGCAGATCAGGAGGACCCTGGGCCCATGATGCTGGACCACCATACCTGCCTTTTCTCTGCCTCAAGGCGCTGTGGACGGATGGTGGGAGGAGCAGAGACTGTGAGTCAGAGGGAGCTGTCTTTGAATTCTTGCTCAGATGACACAGCTGCCAGGGCAGGCGTTCATGGTGACGGGGTTGGAGCCTCAAAGCCACATCTCTTCAGGAAGGGCCCGTGAGCCTCCAGTCAGAATGTCAGCCTGCAGTGACATGACCTTGTCCTCCTCTGCTTGGGCAAAGGACCCTGTGGCTTTCAGGTCGTACAGGGCTCTCGGAGGGAGTCAGAGCCACTTTCAAGGGCAGCTGGGACTGAAGGACTGGACTGCTCACCGGCAGGATTCCAGCAATCCTTTTATAGATATTCCCCCAGTGTGTCGCTCTGTTCGTCTTCAGACACATTTTACCTAACTTCTAACTGTTGCCTTACACTCAGATGTTACCAGCCTGCATTTAGTGTGAGGCCTACAGGCAGTGGCATCCTGGACAATGTATCCCAATTGTCTGGGGGGTGACGGGGAAGCTCTGACTTGTAGCATCTGTCAGTTTCCATGGTGTGAAACACCCCCACCCTGGCTGATCCCAAGCTGACAGCAGGCTCACCAAACTCTGGAGAAGTGAACAGTTATGAGTCAGAGTGAGCCGTCTGCAGCTGCCCCTGCCGTGGGCTTCAGCTAATCTCAGGGGCCACCCTGGCAACCACAGAGAAAACCCTTTAAAGTGACACTTGACTGGGGACCTAGGGACCAAGAGGGGGGTTTCCTGGAGAACTCTGTCGGCACACTCAGGAGAGTCAGTTGCCAAAAAAATGTCCAGTCTGATTTTCTGTTCTCTCTTTAGCATATTAAAGAAGACACGTCCCCCTCTCAGAGAAAGAGTGATATTCTCTGGAAAAGGAAGTTGGCCACACCTGTCCCTGGAGTCCATTGACGAACTGACCCCAGTGTCCATTGTAGGGGCAGAAGCCGTTGATTTATTAAACACGGGTGAAAAGCTCTTTATCTTCAGAAATCCAAAGGAGCCCGAGATCTCACTGCACATTCCTCCCAGGAAGAAGAAGAAGAACTTTCTGAATGCCAAGAAGGCTGCATGGGCCTTGGGCATGAACTAGCCAAAAGGAAGGTTTCTAGAGTCTGAAGACACAAAGATTTGTTTTCTCCTGCCCATCTGCATGTGTGTGTTTATTATGTACAACTCGCAGGTATCGATTGTACATGAAGACTGACACATCTCTAACCCTCCCCCTCTCCCATCATGACTTTCGAGGACTCAGTTCAGTCTAGTCCCGTGAATTCCCAGGTGGCCCATTGCCTTTAGCATCACAGGGGGCATGAAGAGACAGGGGACCACCCCATGAACCCTCACTGCTTTCAGTCCCAGCTCACCGAGGATCTGGGGGAGACCCTCCCCCCAGCCCCCAGTTCACATCCCCGAAACACCTGACTGAATTGTGGGCTGTGTGTCAAAGGGCAAGGCTCTCAGTTCTTGCATTGTGTTTGTTACATATTCTATCTTTATCAAGGGAACTTTTGATTAATAAATGCGTTTTAGATAAAGCTACTCTCAAGGGAGATTCATTTTTGATCTCTGTAGGAAACATTTATTTACTTATTTTTGATGTTTGTTTTATTTTTTAACTTTTTATTTTGTATTGGAATATAGGAGGACATGGCAACCCACTCCAGTATTCTTGCCTGGAGAATTCCATGGACAGAGGAGCCTTGTGAGCTACATACTGTCCATGGGGTTGCAAAAAATCAGACACAACTGAAGCGACTTAGCATGCATGCATAGTCAACTATGAAGAAAGACATGGCAATCCACCCCAGTATTCTTGCCTGGAAAATCCCATGGACAGAGGAGTCTGGTGGGCTACAGTCTGTGGGGTCACAAATGAGTTGGACATGACTTATCAACTCAACAAGAAATAGCCAATTTACAATGTTGTGATGGTTTCAGATGGACAGCAAAGGGACTCAGCCATACCTGTACGTGTATCCATTCTCCCCCAAACTCCGCTCCCATCCAGGCTGTCACATGACGTTGAGCAGAGTTCCCTGGGCTACACAGTAGGTCCTTGTTGGGTATCCATCTTAAATATAGCCGTGTGTGCATGTCGATCCCAAACTTCCTAACTATCCCTTCCCCTTGTCCTTCCCTGCTGCAACCATAAGTTCGTTTGTTGCTTTCTGTAGGAACCATTTATGTTTAGTCCCTTCTTGGGTTTTGGCCCTATATTGTGATGTTCAATGGAGATTTGCCCTTCATCATTCCAGGTGCCTGAAGAGGTGCCAGCCACTGGGCTGCACCATCTCCAACTCAAATCAGGAAACCCAGAGGCTTGAGGTCATAAAGCCAATAAGTAACTAAGTCAGGATTCACTGAAGACTTCACGGCCCCAAACTCTCATCCCTTCTCCTGGACTCGGTAAATGGACACACGCTTGCCCTTGCGTGTTTGCCAGCAAACCAACTGCACACAGGTCCTTGTCTTTCACAACGTGCTTTCCTGAAGCTCTCCATCCTCACAGTGGTGGTTGGATGAGCATTTCTGAGAACCAGGCAAAGAATACAGTTAGAATCGTATTAGGTCTACAGTTACCAGGGGTCTTTTCTGACGGTGGGAAATGATCGGGCAGGGAGTCTTGTCACCAGCAAGAGGAAGAAAAGGGATCCCAATGATGAAGCATCTTTTACAAGAGAATCACTTCTATGAATAGACCCTTCCAGCAACTTGAATCCACTTATTAATCCTTGATGATACCCAGCAGGTAGGGATAACTACTCCCATTTTACACCCAAGGAAGCTGAGAGTCAGAAAATTTTAAGCTTCTGGCAATCACACCACCTGTCAAGGAGGAATCCTCACTTTGAACCCAAGTCTCCTAACTTTCAGACCTTACCTGCCTGGAGACTCTGCATTGCCTTTGGCAACCTAAAGGCCAAGTGTCTGGCCAAATATTTCTTTATTTAGCTTCAGCAGGTCTTAGTTGCAGCAGGCAGGATCTTCCTTGCAGCATGCGAACAGTTAGTTGCAGCACGTGGGCTCTAGTGCCCTGACCAGGGATTGAACCAGGGTCCCCTGCTTTGGGAGTGCAGAGTCTTAGCCACTGGACCAATGGGGAGACCCTCTGAAGGTCAAGTCTTATTTGCAGTTTTCCCATGGGCACCATGCAGCATGGTGATCAGGGACATTTACTGGGGGTGACGCTTCTTCCAGGGAACTCTGTGGACCCTTATAGTGGCTGCCAGTTGACCACATCACTGCTTTAGTGGATATGCACAAGTAAGCAGTTAAAATGCAGGAGAGAAAAGTGAATGGGGTCAGTTTTCCTATCAGAAGATCAGGTGAGCAGAGAGGAGAGAAAGCGCAGTGAGTTTCACAGACAGGGTAGTGAAATGGAAAAGGCATGGTCTTTGGTATAAGCCAACACAGTTCAGATCCTGCTCTACTCCCTGTGAGCTGTGTGTCCTGGGCGAGTCACCTGACCTTTCTGAACCTCATTTTCTTCATCAACAAAGGGATAATGAAATTATAAGGATTAGATGAAACCGGATCTGTGAAGCGCTTGGTGGTGGTGTAGGTCTGCCACATCTATGTCCTTCTGTATTCTTTGAAGGTGATCTGTTTCCTTTTCTAATAATTTCCTGATTCTAGCACTCAGCTGGAATTATGCATGACTGAAAGTAGATTGCACACAAAGATTTGAAAAAATATCTCAAAATTATGGGCTGAAGGCTGAATGAATAAGCTATTAGCAACAACAGGAGGTGTTCAAATTGTTCAAAGTACAACATTTGAACCTAGTAATAACTCCCTATGTTAATAGACAGAGAAAGACTAACTATTGGTTTAAGTTCTCTAAACTCACTGCATGAGAAATATGAAGACATGATGGGAAAGCTTGTGCTTCTGAAATCAGGTAGATCAGGTTTAAATATTGGCTCGATAACATTTGAGCAAGTCACTTGACCACTCTGAACCTTAGTCTCTTTAGTCTCATTATCTGGAAAGCTGAGGTCCTAATACCTACCTCAGGGTAAGGATGTCACAAAGAGTGAAGATATCACATATCATATAAAATGTTAGCATACAGTAAAATGTTGGTGTGCAATAGTGCAGCTTATTTATTCTATTTTTACATATTCACAAAATTGAGTGTTATGTTTCCTTTCATTTCTGTTTCCACCCTAGGTAAAGACAGGGACCCTTCCAGAAGAGCTGCACCTGCCACAATATATGGAAGGCTATCCATGAGAGGCTGCCATGAGAGCCAGACTTCAACAGTACGTGAACTGTGAACTTCCAGATGTTCAAGCTGGATTTAGAAAAGGCAGAGGAACTGGAGATCAAATTGCCAACATAAGTCTGATCATTGAGCAAGAGAGTTCCAGAAAAACATCTGTTTTATTGACTATGCCAAAGCCTTTGACTGTGTGGATCACAACAAACTGTGGAAAATTCTTCAAGAGATGGGAATACCAGACCTCCTGACCTGCCTCCTGAGAAATCTGTATGCAGGTCAAGAAGCAACGTTAGAACTGGACATGGAACAACAGACTGGTTCCAAATTGGGAAAGGAGTACGTCAAGACTGTTTTTTCACCCTGCTTATTTAACTTATATGCAGAGTACATCTGGTGGAGGCAATGGCACCCCACTCCAGTCCTCTTGCCTGGAAAATCCCATGGACGGAGGAGCCTGGTGGGCTACAGTCCATGGGGTCTTGAAGAGTCGGACACAACTGAGTGCCCTCACTTTTACTTTTCACTTTCATGCATGGGAGAAGGAAATGGCAACCCACTGCAGTATTCTTGCCTGGCAAATTTCATGGACAGAGGAGCCTAGTGGGCTACAATCCATGGGATCACAGAGAGTCAGACATGACTGAACATGCACACACACACATGAAAGCCTTGCTGTGGGAATTTGGGAGTGAGATCCAACCTGACGGGATATTTGGGAACAGCTTGGAGCTTGTGACTCCAAATCTTTACCTCCAGACTGGACTTCTTCTTGGGCTCCAGACCCTTTTGTCACAGGTGCCTGTCCAACCCTGAACCCGCTGGTTTCCTAGAAAACCTGTTCCACTACAGAGGTCCCCTCTCTGAGTGGATGGGACCACGCCAGAAACTTGCAAGTCATCCTAGACATCTCCCTGTTTCTCAGTCCCCCAAATATGATGACCAGATCTTGCTGATTGTACTGCTGCCTTAGCACAGTGGTATAACCTGTGCCCTCCCTCTCCCCTCCATCCCTGCTTGGGTCCTGTCTCTCCCAGATGGTGCCAGCAGCCTCTCCTCTGGGTTGGCTGCAACCAGTCCGTTCTATGGTAGCCATATCTAAGTCACTGCCTTGCCGAAAGACTTCCAAAAACTTTTCATTACTTACAAGACCTCCATGAATTGTCCTCTTATAGCCTTCCTATCTGTGTCTATAAGGGAAGTCTTTACTTTCCAAGGAGCCGTTGAGTGGTAATGAGACACAAAGAAGAAAGTGAATCTGGATTTCCATCCTGGATCTGCCATTTACTATGTGGCTCTAAAGAAGCCACCTAACTTGTTTTCCTTTCTTGTAATAGCTTTATCTGGTTTTGGTATTAAGGTAATGCTGATCTCAGAATGATTTAGGAAGTGTTTCCTCTGCTTGTACTATCTGGAAGTGATTATGGAGAATTGGATCACTTCTTCCTTGAATAATAATAATCATATGGAATAGTTTCCAGTGAGTCCATCTGGATCTAGTGCCTTCTGTTTTGGAAGGCAAGAAATTATTGATTCAAGGACTTCAATAGATATAAACCAGTTTAGATAGTCTTTTACTTCTTGTGTGAGTTTTGGTACTGTGTGTCTATCCAGAAATTGATCCATTTCATATAAGTTATCAAATATGCAGCATAAAGTTTTGGAAAATACTTGTTTGTCTTCCTTTTAATATACATGAGAATAGTTGTGATGACCATACTTTCATTTCTGATTCATAATAGCTTATTCTTTTTCTGTCCCTTGATTAACATAACTACATATATAGCAATTTCACTGATCTTCTTCAAGAACCAGAACTTATATAAGAGCCTCATTTTCTTGATCTTTTATTGTCCTATTTTTAATTTCCTTGACTTATGTTTAAATTTTAGTATTTCTGTTTTTCTAGTTTTTTTTTCTATTTAAGCTTAAATGGCAGTCTCTTCCAGCCCTCTATGGTCCCCTCACCTCTAATTTCTTCTTTTCCAGGAGAAACTTTTAGTTCTTTAGCTGTTTCTTGTGGCATCAACTTTTATATTCTTAGGAACATACTGCAACTTCTCAGTGCTGTATTATTGAGAATATATATTGACCTTCTATTATAGCAAATGAGAATTTAGCTCTCCTAGATACACACACATGTAAACACACATACACAGGTAAACATACACATCCTTCCACTCCAGTTATCTGATGTAATTAAAACACAATTTTCACTAAATATTCAGCATTTTTATTAATAGCATTTCATTTGAAGTTGAGCCATGTAGTGAATTTTAATTACATTTCCTTTTTCTGTGTAACTTTTTGTTTTCCCTAGAGTTAATAATTGGCTAGAAACTATAGTTATGGCTAAAAATGACTCCTTATCTTTTGGAGAAACATAATGAAATATTTATGAAAGAACTTATGTTAGAGATTTGCTTCAAGATAATATGGAAGGGCTTACTGGCCATGGGGGAGTAACAGACTGAATTTAAACTCCCAACTTCAACAACTAGAGAACTCAACAAAATACAGGAGAGAACTATTTTCAGACACTGGGCAACAGGCCGCATGGGACTGCGATATTAGAAAGAAGGGAAGTAAATGAAGGGGGCCCTATGATTGCCCCAGCTTCATGCCAGAGGGAGTTTTAAGGCTGCAGATCAGGGAGGGGAACCCAGGGCCCAGCAGTATCCTGAGGTGAGGAGACAGAGAATGGAAATCAAGGAAGCTGAAGCAAGTGGGATTTATAAGGCAGAATGTGGAGGGGAGACATAGAGAGGGGGAGAGAAAGAGAGAGAGGGCAAGTTAGTATCAACGGAAGGGCTCCCTTGAGTCTGTCTGAATACTGAGCCCTGTGTACATGAGGAGAAACTGTCAGCGGGGAGAACAAACCACCAGAAAAAGTAGTTTTCAAACAATTCCCAAAGCTCACCAAGGACTGGGAATATTTTCCATTCCCACTAGCCCGAGTGTGATGCATCGGCTGGTCTTCTGATGGATCTTGCTTCGGTAATGGGAATAAATTAACTGCTCTGGGCCTATCATAGCAAAGCTTAAAAGCAAGTCTCAACAAATCTATAGAGACAGAGAGTAGATTAATATTTGCCTGGAATCATAAGAGACGGGCAGGAGCATGGGGAGTATGGAGAGTGGTGGCTATTGGGTACATTTTGGGATAGTGAGAATTTTCTAATGTGATTTTCTAGCTGTGATTGCATAACTCTGTAAATATACTACAAACACAAGGAACTGTACACTTTCAGTGAATGAACTTTATGGTATGTAAATTTTATCTTGTAAAGCCATTAAAAAGATTCAAAAAATAAAGAAGAAAAGGAGCCTCAGACAATTTAAACTGATCCCAAGTGACTTAACAGCATGACAAAACAAACCGCAAAGCCACTTAAAGGAATGCAAGATACTCCAGTGCCCAATAAGCATAAAGTCACCAGTGTCTGGCATCCAATTAAAAATACCAGGCATGCAAAGCAACAAGAATGTAAGATCCATAAACATGAAAAAACAAAACAAAACACCCATCCAATTGAAACTGTATTAGAAATGACAGATAGGAAAATATTAGCATATGAGAACATTAAATCAGCTATTATACATTCCCTGTATGTTCAAAATGAAGGAGAAAATATGAGCGTGATGGGAGAAGTAGAAGATATAAAAGTGTTCTGGCAACTTTCGGATTCAGATCTGACATGTAAAGTGCTTAGAAATCAGAACTTCTCTCTCTCTCCAACAGGAATAAAAGCTGAAAAAACTGAAAACCAATGTCTTTTCTGGGGCCCCTCAGAAAACTGAAGTCACAGGACAAACTCCCACCCTGAAATCTGAAGGGATAGGCCAACTGAGAGAGCCCCAGCAAGACCCAAGACTTAGACAGATTCTGTGTAAAGGGATTGGTTTTGTTGTTCAGTCGCTCGGTCCTGTCTGACTCTTTGTGACCCCATGGCCTGCAGCACGTCAGGCTTCCCTGTCCTTCACTATCTCCCAAAGTTTGCTCAAACTCATGTCCATTGAGTCAGTGATGCCATTCAACCATCTCCTCTGCTATCCTCTTCTCCTCCTGCCCTGAATCTTTCCCAGCATCAGGATCTTTTCCAATGAGTCAGCTCTTCGCATCAGGTGGCCAGAGTATTGGATCTTCAGCTTCAGCATCAGTCCTTCCAGTGAATATTCAGAGTTGATTTCCTTTAGGAAAAAGATGGAGACAGATATTCCATGCATGTCAGCACTAATCAAAGAAAGAAAGAAAGAAAAGAAAAGGCTGTAGTTATACAAGGAAGCAAATCAGACTTCAGAACAAAGGAAATTATCATGGATGAAGAAGATAATACATATTAATAAATGGGTCGGTTGTTCAGGAAAATAAAGCAATCCTAAATATGTATGCACCTAACAATAAAGTATCAAAATACATGAGGCAAAAAGTGATAGAGAAGGAGAAATACTACATCTAACAGCAGCTGCATACACATCCTTCTCAAGTTCACATGCAAAATTCACAAACATAGACCACATTCTGGGCCATAAAACACAACTGAAAAAAAGTCCAAAAGAAAAGGAATTATACAAAGTATGTTGTCATATCACAGTGTAACTATACTAAAAATCAAAAACAGAGAGAGGGCTGGAAAGCCTCATAAGTATTTGGTATTTAAAAACACACTTCTAAATAACACATGGGTCAAAAAGAAGTCTCAAGGAAAATTTTTAAAATACTTTGGGTTGAACGAAAATGAAAATGCAACTTGAAAAATGTATGGATGCAGCACAAACAGTATGTAAGGGAAAATGTATACCATTAAATGCATACAGTAGAAAAGACAAAAGATCTGAAATCAGTCATCTAAGTTTCTCCATTATAAAGCTGGAGCAAGAAGAGCATTGTATGAGACAGAGCCTCAAATTTGAGTTCAACCTTCATTCTACTGATTTTATTCATCTGTACAGCAAGGATATGAAATAGTACCCATCTCATGGTTGTTGAAATGATGAAAAGAGAAAGTCAACTCCCAATGAAGTATGAAGTGTTAGTCACTCAGTTGTGTCTGAGTCTTTGTGACTCCATGGACTGTACCTGGGCAGGCTTCTCTGTCCATGGGATTTTCCCAGGCAAGAATACTGGAGTGGGTTTTCATTCTCTTCTCCAAGGGATCTTCCCAACTCAGGGACTGAACCCAGGTCTCCTGCATTGCATGCAAATTCTTTACCATCTGAGCCATCAAGCCTTCTGAGCCAACTCCCAATGCCCAGCACATATTAAGGGTCTAACAAATGATGACTGACTGTGTTGTTATTGATGTCTTTGTGGCAGTACAGCCTAATATAAACATTCTATATTTCATTCAGTTTTACTGTTGTTATTCAGTTGTTTAGTGGTGTTGATGAATAGTTAGGAGAGCTTTAACAAATATAAATAAGTAAAAAAAAATGCAGACTTATGGGAGATAACAGTGTTTAGCATTTAATCAATGTCTGTTCAGTAAAGGAATTAGTGAAACAGGAAAGAAGGAAATGAAGGAGGGAGGGAGAGAGGGAAGGAAAGAGGAAGGAAAGAAGGAGCCTTGTTTTGCAAGTGATTATGTAGAAATAATAAAAAAAAAATAAAGGCCTTGAGAAAGTAAAGCAAAATGTTAAAATTACTTGCCCCCGGAGAATTGATTACAGATGATTTTCTTTTATTTTTCCTTTGTGCTTCTCAATAGCTTCAAAATTTGTTAAAATGAATCTCTATTGCCTTTGTAATCAGATAAGAGCAGAGAATGATACCTAAAATCAGAGATTTGGTATAAAGAACATGATTTTCATTATTTGCCTTTTAATCATATTCCTGGTTTAGAAGTATCTAAAACCCACTTCACATAACAATAATGAACCATAAAATCAACCTTCCTTACCAGTTTTTCTACTGTGCTATGATTGGGTAGATTTGAGTGATCAGCAGACACTCGTGATTTCAGTTAGAGATTGAGTTCTGCTGCATGTAACAGGAATAAAAGGCTTTAGTGAGGCAAATATGATAGAAGTTTAATTTTTTCTCACACAACACACACTCTAGAAGTGGCATCCAAGCTGGGACAGAAGTTCCACAATGTCACCAATGCCATCTTTCTGCTCAAGCCATCCTAGGTGCATGGCTTCTATCCTCACGATTATCTCATGGTCCCAGGATAGCTGGTGCAACTCCAGTCATCACATCTTCATTCTAGGCTATGAGAAGGAGGAAGAAGAGCAAAATGTACCAACTGTGGCAGCTCACTTTAAAAAACTTTTCTAAAAGCCCCACTTCTTAAGGTCTGCTGGCAAATTACTGGCCTGAATTAAGTCATATGACCACCCCAGTTACAAGAGTGGATGTGAAATGTCATTTTGGAACTGGCATTCTCCAAACTGGGCTTCCCAAGTGGCCCAGTTGGTAAAGAACCTGACTGCCACTGAGGGAGACATAAAAGACATGGATTCAATTCCCGGGTCAGGAAGATCCCCTGGAGAAGGAAATGGCAACCCAGTATTCTCACTTGGGAAATCCCATGGACAAAGGAGCCTGGTGGGCTCATGAATAGTGGGACATGACTGAGCACACACGGAGAAGAAGTTAAATAGGAAAGGAGAAAAGGTTTGGGTGGACAACTCAAAATCTCTGCCAAATTCTTGCGTGGCCAATGGGAGACCAGATATAGTTGAGAATTTTCTTACGGGGAAAAAAAGCTAAGGCTTCTGCGTGCCATTTCTTCTACGGACATTCTCATTTACTCCTCAAAACTCTTTAGACTCAGCATTGGATATTATTATTCCCATTTACCTCTGGAAACTGGGACTCAGAGTAAATTTGTCCATGAGACTCACCCAGCTTTGCAAATTCCATCTGGGTTTCTAACTTGGGTGTCTCTGACTCCAGAGCCCATGTCTTTCCTCTGCACCATTCTGACTCCTCTGGTCTGCAAATGGAGGCACCATTCACTTATTCTTTCAACCGTTGGTAAGTGCACTGGGTAATGGCACATAGTGGATACCTAGTGAATATTTGTCCAGTGAATGAATGCGGAAGTGCCTGCCTCATGGGGAGGAGCTCATTGTCTTCTTGGTGAGTGGGATGCTCAGACGGGAAGGGAACTCAGGCTTGAAGAATCGTAGTGCAGATGGGAAGATGAGGTGAAGAAGTTCCAGGGGAGAAGGGTCAGGGTGACGGGGGGGTCCTGGAGACAGGGCTGGAGGTGTCTCAAAACTCAGTGTCCTTGGGGAGAAACAAGCTGGGGGCTCAGTCGGCATCTGTGGGACCCCCTCCCCCCAATATCTTCACCAGTTTTCAGCCCCTCACTTTCACTCTCTGGTCTCCTTCTCAACAACTCAGTTTTGGCAATTTATGGAGTGAATGCCCATAAAGTGCCCACCTCCTGATGGGCAGGAGACTCTGGCAGTTCGTCCTGAAGCGCCAATTTCATTTTTCGAATTACATGGGCTTACTCTTCCCTGTTTGTGGATCGGCAGAACTTGAGATGGCCAAGGGCTGTCTGTGGACTCACCCTCAGGTCTCCAGCTCCTGGGACAGTAGGTTGTACTTGCTTTGAAGGTGCCCACACTTTTCCTAGAATTGTGCCTCTTGAAAGTGAGAAGGCGGGAGTGTGTAGGAGGGGTATAGGTATATGGATGGTGGAGTTGTATTCTTTCCAGAGAAAATAAGTGTAAATCTCAGGTGGCTACACGAAAGCAAGGGTTAATCTCATTCCTCCTCTAGTGGGTTGAACATTTGACAATTTACAGACACAGGTTACAAACACAGATTTTTCTCTTCTTCAGTTCAGTTCAGCCGCTCAGTTGTGTCCGACTCTTTGTGACCCCATGGACTGCAGCACACCAGGCTTCCCTGTCCATCACCAAGTCCCTGAGCTTACTCAAACTCATGTCCATTGAGTTGGTGATGCCATCTAACCATCTCATCCTCTGTCATTTCCTTCTCCTGCCTTCAAGCTTTCCCAGAATCAGGGTCTTTTCAAATGAGTCAGCTCTTCACATCAGGTGGCCAAAATATTGGAGTTTCAGCTTCAACATCAGTCCTTCCAACGAACACCCAGGACTGATCTCCTTTATAATGGACTGGTTGGATCTCCTTGCAGTCCAAGGGGCTCTCAAGAGTCTTCTCCAGCACCACCATTCAAAAGGATCAATTCTTCAGCGCTCAGCTTTCTTTATAGTCCAACTCTCACATCCATACATGACTACTGGGAAAACCATAGCCTTGACTAGATGGACCTTTGTTGACAAAGAGCCCCAGCAAAATCAGTGATTTCTTAGTTTTAAACACAGGTGTTTCCAAAGTTTCTCCCTCCCCACTTCTCCACCCCTGCCATGTTGGTCTCCGGGAGAGGGAAGCACCCAAGGGTTTCCTGAGGGGTACGACCAGCCTACTCATGTTTTGTTGTCAGTTTCCACCCCAGCTGCTGACCAGGGTGCCCACACTGTCATCCATGCTTGCGTCCCCTCATCACACCCCTGGCTCAGCCAGGACCTGCACCCTCCCCTGACCTCCCTGTAGCACGCCTGCATGGAGATGAATTCCCTGGCACTGTCCAGTCCACCACCACCTGGACCTCACGGGGCCAACCCAGCTCCAGCACCTCGATGACGATGTACCCTTTCCTTGAGGCTTGTGGTCCTCCTAGAGCCCCAGAAAGGAAGCAGGTACCAGTGCCCTCCAGATGCCTCTTATTTATCTGAGGTTCTATCCTTCCACTTCCCCACCTTTGGGGTTTTGCCTGGAGAAGGTGTTCCAGTGTGGGATTCCTTCTATAAGACACTCTCTCAGCCTCCTCTCCTATTTTTCCTCTCTCCCTCCTTCCCTCATGGTCTCACCTCCTGTTGAGTTTGAAAATGCTTTTTATTCTTAATATATCTTTGCCAGCTCTACTGTGCATGGTCTAATTGGTATATTCAGAATCCACCCAACTCTCGGATTCAAGAAACACCTTTGAGCCTCTGCAAACTTGCCTCTTGCAGTTGAAAATCTGGGTTTTAAACCTGGGTCTTCTATGATGTTCAAGAGATTATTCTGGAAGGCATTATTTTGCTGTGCCCACAGGCATGGCACAGGGAGGTAAGAAAAGGGAACCAAATGCATGCTGGCAAAGGAGCTTACTTCCAGTCCTTCCAACTCATCTTAACCCAACACGGTCTCTCTCTCCAGGTATCACCTTCCCCAGAGTCATGCCAGACATTGGTCCCGGCCTGCCCCCCGATTCCTTGAAAAGCATTAGTGTCTGCTGTGCTTCAGGGCCTTTGCACCTGATCCGTTTCCCTTTCCTGCAACATAAACGTGTGTACATGCGCACACATAATGCATACATGACTTCTGTTGTAGACTGATTTCTGCCAGGTCATTCTAAGGAGAAGACCATGTGTGCTGATTGTTGCTGTTTGTTCAGGGTGGGTGGGAAATGAGCACAAGGAAGTAGGTGCTGGTGGCGGGGGAGGGGGAGTCTTGGTTAGCCCAGAATTTTCTCTTGATCCACATTCAGGTGTCTGATAGGAACTCCACAGATGTTTGTTATGAGGATGGACGTCTGAAAGGTAAGAATATTTCTGCATGATCTTAGACTAAGCATTCTAATCATCAGAAGTTGATCAATAAGAAATTCCTTCCAGCCTGCGTCACTTAAGCAATGTGGGGGGAGGTGTGGAGGAATTGTTTCCATGGAAAGGCAGAGAAAACCATTCACTGGTGATACTGTTGAGGTTGGCAGTGGGCCCAGGAAAACTGAGGAGGGACCTGGGATAACTGTGTGGTTCCCATGAACAGGGGATGCATGAACTTTCCCTGCCATGATGAGTGGTCCTTTTGCCCAGAAAGAGAGCGTTGAGGAGCCAATCCTGAGAGCTTGCTATGTGACCAAGAACTAGCCTCTCATGTGTAAGGTCCTACTTAAGTCTCATAGTAACTCTGCAAGTTAAGTACTAACATTAGCCCCATTTTACAGATAGGAAAACTGAGGTACAACAGTTAAGTAAGGCACACAGATGCAGGAATTTGCAGCTGAGGGAGCCAGGATTAGAACCCAGGCTGTCTACCTCCGGAGCCTACATCGTCATCAGGTGACAAGGATGAGTGGTGGCACAGAGGGGTAAAGATGTTGCTTCTTTTATGAGGTCCCACTGTGGGACCTCATAAAAAGCTGTGGGCATTGGAAAATGCAGACTCCTTACAGGAAGCTGAGATGTATGTCTTGGATGTAAAGGTTGGGGGTTTCCCAGGCACAGGCCACTTTCTAATTGCATGTCCAAGCCAGATATACCCAGAAGCTGATCTGTTATAGGAATCACTAAGCATTTGCTGAATTGATTTGAAAACAAGGTGTTAACAAACATTACACCTCCCGGGACTTGTTTTCTTACCTAGAAAATGAGCATAAGGATCTCTATTACCAAGCCTGTATATGTGTAGGTTAAAAGAAGTAACAGAATCTCAGCTGACTAGAGGGGTGATGGGGAGGTGACAGCGTCCTGCACCTCGATGGTGGGTCAGAGCTCTAGAAAGCAAAGACAGGAAGTCCTATGTGTTGAGCACCTATGGGAAAGAGCAACTTCCTGTCAGGTGGCCACATTCAATTGTAAGGACCTCACCAGATGAATATTCTGTTCAATCAACATTGGTCCTGGCCTTTTCCCCAGCTCCTTGAAAAGTATCAGTGTCTGCTCTGCTTCAGGGTCTTTACACCTGATTTGTTTCCGCTTCCTGGAATGTTTCCCTTCCCTGCAACATACACATGTGTACATGCACACACACACACATACATACACACAAGTGCCATCCTTATTCTTCTGCCTGGCTAACTTCCTTAGACCTCAGATGTCCCTTTTGAGAGGCATTCTTTGATATCTGGACCTAACATGCCCTCTCTTCATTGCCCCGTGGTCCCCACACGTCTAACTTTAAGTGTGCATCACCGTGGTTGCTGGTATACATCGCGTGCCTGGGTGGCCAGAGACCAGTAGAGGCTGTGACTTTGTCTTATCTGTGGTCCTCACCCCCACGCATCCCCAGCACCTGGCACAGGGCTGGGCATTTACTAACTGCTCGACTCATGTTTGTCACATGAGTGCATGAATCACTTAATCTTCTCTGGTTTCCCTGGTGGCTCAGATAGTAAAGAATCCACCTGCACCACAGCAGACACAGTTTTGATCCCTGGGTAGGGAAGATCCCCTGGAGGAGAAAATGGCTCCCCACCCCAGAATTCTAGCCTGGAGAATTTCCTGGACAGAGGAGCCTGGCAGGCTACAGTCCATGGGGTTGCAAGGGGTCAGACACAACTGAGTGACTAACAGTTTTGCTTTTCTTTGCATTTTCATGTGAGGAGAATAAGGCTCAGAGACATCAGTGACCTGCTCAGAGTCACCCAGCTGGCGAGAGGGACTCCTGCCAAGCCTGGGACTCTGAACCCACAATGGCAGAGATATCAACAAGCCTTGAAAAGACTTCAAAATTCTGCAAAAAGATGCAGAGGCTGAGAAGAAAGCACATGAGGTCACTCCTGCATTCTAAACATGTACAAAGGTGGTGGTGGGGTGGGGAACCAAACGCATGCTGGAAGAGGAGCTTGTTTTCAGCCCTTCTAGATCATCTTATCCCAACGCATTCTCTAGCTCCAGCTGTCACCTTCCTCACAGACAAGCCTGACCCCTCCCTTTCAAATGACAACTCCCTCCAAACTCCTCTCCTCCCCATCTCTGCCTGTTTTTCTCCATACACCACCTGACACATACCTGTGTATCCGATGGGTTGTGTAGGGTCTGCATTGAGGCACAGGGGTGTCCATTCCATGCAAGCAAACCTGGGATTCAGGTTTATTCACTCCCAGCTGTATCTCCAATGCTAGAACAGTGTGTGACACCTAGAAGGCACTCATGTAGGAATTTATGACAAAGGAATAAGTGAGTGAAGAAAATCTGCATCTCTCTGCATCTTACTCATATTGATTCTTCTCTTAAAAATCTATATCCTCTCTGAGCAATATTATTATGACAGTCAGACTAAAATTCTGCTGTTTGGAAAAATCAGAGATGGCTGGAATAGCAAAAATTAGGTTTTAAAAATTCACTAGCCTGGATAAGTGTGTAGTGATGGGGAACATTCAGACACTGAAGGTGGGAGGAGAAGCTGAAAGAGCTTTTCTGAAAAACCTACTTCCCTACAAATTTGCCAGTAGTATATGCTGTCCAAGTGTTAGAATTTTGCCAATTTGCTGGGTGAGAAATTGCACATTAAGGTAGTTTAAAAAAACTGTATTGAGGTGTAATTGATGTGTAATAAATTTCACGTGTTTAAAATGTACAATTTAATGCATTTTGAAGTATGGATACAGCTGTTAAACCATCATCAAAATCAAAATAATGAACATACTTATCCCCCACAAAAGTTTCTTTGTGCCCCTTTGCAATCTCTTTCTCTCTAAAGGCACCTGGCAATCATTGACCTGTTCAGACACTATAAATCAGTTTGCATTTTAAAACATTTTATGTAAATTGAACCAAACAGCCTATATCCTTCTTTATTTTATTTCTTTCACTCAGTATAATCATTTTGAGTTTCGACATATCATCGTGTGTGTTAATAGTTGGATAGTGTGCATTCTTTTTATTGCATGGTAGTACTCAGTTGTATGGATATACCGCAAAGTGTTTCTTCACTTACCTTTTGATGGTCACGTGAACTGCTCCAGACTTTGGCTATTATGGGCCCCCCTGGTGGCTCAGCCAGTAAAGAATCCCCCCTCAATGTGGGAGACCTGGGTTTGATCCCTGGTTTGGGAAGATCCCCTGGGAAGGGAAAAGCTATCCACTCCAGTATTCTGGCCTGGATAATTTCACAGACTGTACAGTCCATGGGGTTGCGAAGAGTCAGACACCCCTGAGCAACTTTCACTTTCACTTTGGCTATTACGGATAAAACTCTGTATGGACATATGTTTTGTGTCTCTGAGACTGTTGTTTAGTTGCTAAGTTGTGTCCATCTCTTTTGGGACCTCATGGGACTGTAGCATGCCAGGCTCCTCTGTCCATGGGGTTCCACAGGCAAGAATACTGGAGTGGGTTGCCATTTCCTTCTCCGTGGGATCTTTCTGGGCCAGGGATCAAACCCCCATCTTCTGCACTAGTAGGTGAATTCTTTACCACTGAGCCACCGGGAAACTCTTTTGGTTTTTCCCCATGGTTGTATATAGAAATATGATGTTAGCTATACTTTTTTCAGGGATGCCCTTTACCTTATGGAAGAATTTTCCATCAATTCCTACTTTGCTAATAGTTTTAATCAGAAATGAATGCTGTATTTTGTCAAATTTTAAAATTTTTTCATCTATTTCATATGAGACTTTTCTTTCCCATAATTTTCGGAATAAATTACATTGATTGATTTTTAAATATTAAATCAACTTTTTACTCTTGGGATAAACTCAACTTGGTCATGATATACTGTTCTTTTAAAATAAAATATCACTATTTGCAAAAATCTTGCTGAAAACTTTTGCAACTAAGATCACAAAGAATATTTATCTGTAATGTTCTCTTCTTCTGCTATCTTTCTGGTTTTGGAATCAAGGTATTGCTGGTTTCATAAAAATGAGTTGGAAAGTATATTCTTACTTTACTTTTCTGGAAGAAAGTATGGGGGAAATTAGATTTATTTCTTCTTTAAATATTTACTAGAATGCACAGGGAATTTTGGTACCTAGAGTTTTCATGATTTGGAGATTTATAATTAAAAAGTCAATGTCTTTAAACACATAGAAGCTTCTGTGTTTTTTTAAAAATAATCTTTGGTAGTTTGCATTTTCCAAGGAATTTTTCCTTTTCACTTATTGACATATTGTTTATTTATTGACATAAGGCTGTTCATAATATTTTCTTGCCATCCTTTTAATTTCTGTAGAATCTGTAGTGATGTTACTTATCTCATTCCTAGTCTTAATAATCTGTGCCTTCTTTGATTTTTTTTCATCATGATGAGCTTGGCTAGAGGCTTATCAAGTTTACTGACCTCTTCAAAGAACCAGTTTTTAGTTTTATTGATTTTTCTATACTGTTTTCTTTTAATTTCTTATCTTATTTTCATTATTTCCTTTATCTGACTTAATTCAGGGTTTTTTAAAAAATATGGACCATTTTTAAGTCTCTTTAAGTCTTTATTGAATTTGTTACAGTATTGCTTCTGCTGTTTTCATGTTCTGGCTTTTCGGCCATGACGCATGTAGGATCCCAGCTCCACAGCAAGGGATCAGTCCTGCACCACTTGCATTGGAAGGCAAGCTTCCAAACACTGGACCACCAGGAAAGTCCCTACTTCAGGTTTAATTTGCTCTTTTTTTAAAAAAAAAAATCTAGTTTCTTAGGGGGAAATCTGAAGTCAAATCTTTCTTCTGTTCTAATATACACAGTTAGTGATATAAATTTCCCTCTAGTAAATGTGTTAGTGACTCCAACAAATTTTGATCATTTCTGTTCTGAATTGAGTCCATTTGGTTTCTTATCCTCCTCATTTTCATCATATTCCCTGATTGTTTACATGCCTGACATTACTTTATTGAATGATAATCATTGTAGCTTATTAAGGGTTCAATATTTCTGTGTCCAACTCTGCAATGCCATGGACTGGACTCCTCTGTCCATGGGATTCCCAAGGCAAGAATACTGGAGTTGGTTGCCATTTCCTTCTCCGGGAGAGCTTCCAAACCCAGGGATCAAACCTGGGTATCTTGCATTGCAGGTGGATTCTTTACCATCTAAGCCACCAGGGAAGCCCTAGATATGTTTGTATTCTTATAAATATCCTTTGTTTTGGGATGCAATTAATCACTTGGAGATATTTTGATCTTTTGAGTCTGGTTTTTAAGATTTTGGCTCAGTGGTAAAGAATCCACCCACAAATGCAGGAGATACAGGGGTCTCGAGTTCAAGCCCTGGGTCAGGAAGATCCCTTGAAGGAGGAAATGGCAACCCACTCCAGTATTCTTGCCTGGAGAATTCCAAAGACAGAGGAGCCTGGAGGACTACAGTCCATGAGGTCGCAAAGAGTTGGACACGACTGAGCACGCAGGCACACATTTAAGATTTATTAGGTGGGACCAAGGCCGTGTTTAGTCTATGGCTAATGGTCCATCTAGTCAAAGCTTTGGTTTTTCCAGTAGTCATGTATGGATGTGAGAGTTGGACTATAAAGAAAGCTGAGCACTGAAGAATTGATGCTTTTGAACTGTGGTGTTAGAGAAGACTCTCGAGTTGAGAGTCCCTTGGACAGCAAGGAGATCCAACCAGTCCATCCTAAAGGAAATCAGTCCTAAATATTCATTGGAAGGACTGATGTTGAAGCTGAAACTCCAATACTTTGGCCACCTGATGCGAAGAACTGACTCATTTGAAAAGACCCTGATGCTGGGAAAGATTGAAGGCAGGAGGAGGAGGGGATAACAAAGGAGAGATGGTTGGATGGCATCACTGATTCAATGGACATGAGTTTGAGTAAACTCCGGGAGTTGGTGATGGATAGGGAAGCCTGGTGTGCTGCAGTCCATAGTGTTGCAACGAGTCAGACGCGACTGAGTGACTGAACTGAACGGAACTGAATTATTCCCCATTATTGAGATGTGTTTTTTCTTAGTACTCTACAGAATGATCCCTGAATTAAAATGTTGTAAGATCTGGGAGCAGCACTATTCCCAGCCCTGTGTGAGCCCTGAATACTCTAGTCCTTTTTAGTAGTTCTTTCACTAGCCTCAAATAGTTTTCTCACATGCATAGTACTCTACTGATTAGATGAGGGCTGCTCTTTGGAAGTCTCTGAAATTCTCTCCTCTGCAGTGCCTTACCCAGAATCTCTGGCCACCTTGAACTCTCTGGACTCTGGGCTCTGTCTCTTTAACTCAAGGAGCCCTTGGACTCCATCTGAGTTCCCTTCCCTGCAGGGATGCCTGTAATGTCTCTCAAGACAGAAAGTGGGACAATCATAGGGCTCACTTCATTTATTTCCCTTCTTTCAGGGTCACTGTCTTTTATTGCCTGATGTCCAATGTCTTGAAATTGGCTGCTTTGTACCTTTGTCTATTAAAGACATTTTCCTAGGCAGAGGGTAAATCTAGCTCTTGTTACTACATCTTGGTCATAAGCTCAGACTGTTGTTCAGTCGCTCAGTTGACCCTTTGGACTGCAGCATGCCAGGCTTCCCTGTCCTTTGACCAAAGTAGTTTTAATTTACTTTTCTCATATCAGTAAGTTTCTTCATCTTTTCATACAATTGAGATTCTTTTTCTGTGGATTGTCTATTCATTTCTTGGCTCATTTCTCACCAGGGTTTTTCTTCCTTCTATAATTTTGGAAAACTCTATAGAGATTTTGGAGAAGGAAATAGCAGCCCACTCCAGTGTTCTTGCCTGGAGAATCCCAGGGATGGGGGAGCCTGGTGGGCGGCTGTCCATGGGGTCGCACAGAGTCGGACATGACTGAAGCGACTTAGCAGCAGCAGCAGCAGCTATTGAGATTTATACATTAGGGATACAAACACTTTGTTGTTCTTGTGATTTAAATTCCAGATATTTTCCGAGTATATTTGTCGTTTAAAGTTTTATATTTTTTTCATCAAATGTTTTTAATTTTTATGTAAAAACACTTTCCCTTATTGCTTTTAAATTATTAGATGTATTCCTTTAAAAAAAAAAAAAACAATATAAGTAAGCACATTGTGGGGAAACCAAGCATTCAGGTAAACTCTTTAAGCATCCCTTGGGTGAAGGATGCTAAGGTTCTGATATAACAGCTAGACTGTCAGTACCTAGATTTTTTTTAAGAGAATAGTATCTTTGAAATACATTTGTATTGAATATTTATGTGAATTTGTGTTATAAAATAGTTGCTTAAGTTGGATGAGGTAAACCTCTGCAAGTTGAATTCAGTTTCATTTGTGCATACGAAGTCACTTCAGTTGTGTCTGACTCTTTTGCCATGTCCTCTTCTCCATGGGAGCTTCCTGACCCAGGGATCAAAGCAACATCTCTTATATCTCCTGCATTGGCAGGCAGGTTCTTTACCACTAGCACCACCTGGGAAGCCCTGAATTCAGTTGTATGTTTTTTCAAAGCTCTGTTTATAGTGAAAGGATCCCTGGGAAGAAATTCCAAGCACAGAAACCCAGGCAGAAAGACTGACATTTAGGGATGGGCAGGGAAGCAAGGCTAGAGAAAAGTGGTATCATTACTGAGTATGTGCTATGTGGTGACACAATAGAAGAACATAGTCGTAAGAGAAAGTCTTCAGTGGATATAGTCTTGTTCGTGGTTGCCCAGTCTGTGGAATAACCTTCCTAAATTTGGAATCTTATCCCCCTTGTGATTTCTGCATCCCTGAAGCAGAAATCAGTCACTCACTTTCCCAGCCTCTCTTGCAATTCAAGGCAGGCATGTGACTCGGGCTTCACCAATCAGATGCAGTGACTTGAGACTTCGATTTGCAAAAGAGAAATGATTGGATGAGGCACTTTCTCAGGAGAATTACAGCAGAGGCTGCTTCAGAGAGGGGCAGGCGGGGCTGGGGAGCTGGGGTTCACCCTCCCCGTGAGCCTTGTGAGCTAAGATGTCCATGCTCAGAGGAGGTGGCAGTAGGAAACTTCACTGGAGTTGACAAGTAGGGGCATTTGGACATTGCTCCTGGATATTGTTGCCACCTCAAACTTGATCTTCAGACTCATTGATTGGGAGGGGTGGGATCTGGGAAGTAAAACGTCTTTAAATTGTTCTGGGGGTACCTCTGGCTATTGCCCATTATTAATGGCTTGTCAGTAAGGAGACACAGTTGAAACTTGCACCTTCTTCCAGCTAATGAGAAAAATTAGAGGGAGACAAATAAAAGAGTTCTCCTTGTTTTCCTTAGAGAATAGATGAGAGAAAATAAAACCATTGCATCATGGCCACCAACCATCCTCTTTGTTCATTTGAAAAGAAATTGAGGCTTTTCTATATACCAGATGCTGTGCCAAGTGATATAGACTTCTATGAGAAGCAGGAGGAAAACCAGGATATCAAAACTTTTTGACCAGTGGGGATATCAAAAACAATAAAAGCCTTTATCACTCACTGCAATTGTGTCTGGAAAACAATTTTTGTGTAGGCTGCGTGGTGTGAGATGTTTGAAGTTGTTGAACATGAAGCCCAGACATGTTAATTTGATAAATTAGCGGGAGGTTATTCCACCCCTACTTTGCAACAAGATCACAGGAAATTTGCTAACACAGAATGACAATATGCTAAGGGGAAAAAAAATCCCCAGAAGTGATCAATAACCCTTTAGTTTCCATTGCTATGAAATGGGAAAGACTTCAAAATTTTTTAAATTTATTTTATTGAAGTATAGTCCATTTACAATGTTGTATTAATTCCCTCTCTACAGCAAAGTGTTTCAGTTATACATGTATATACATTCCTTTTCATATTCTCTTCCATTACAGTTTATCACAGGATATTGAATATAGTTCCCTATGCTACGCAGTAGGACCCTGCTGTTTGTCCATTCCACAGATAATAGTTTGCATCTGCTGACCCCAAACTCCCAAACTATCCCTCCCCCACCCCCACTTTCCCCTTGGCAGCTACAAGTCTATTCTCTACGTTTGTGAGTCTGTTTCTGTTTTGTGTAGATGTTTATTTGTGTCATATTTTAGATTCCACATATAAGTGATATGATATTTGTCTTTTTCCAACTATTTCACTTAGTATGATAATCCTTAAGTCCATCTAAGTTGCTGCAAGTGGCCTTATTTCATCCTTTTTTATGGCAGAGTAACAGTCCATTGCATATATGCACCATATCTTTATCCATTCATCTGTCTACAGACATTTACTGATAGGTTGTTTCCATGTCTTGGGAAAGTTTTAAACTTTAATGGTCAATGCAAAATAAAATAAAATAAAAACAATCTCTCACCTTTGTACAGTGTCTCACAATTTCCAAAGCATATGGATTCATTCAATTAAGCAGTTCAGTTAATGGAGGATCTACTATATTTCGCACTCACCCATTCTTCCTCAACCCCTGTTTTATTTTTCACATAATGCTATCAGTCAACTTTCTTAGTCACAAGCAAGAGAAAGGGACTTTGGCTGATAGAGTGGTGGTGAAGGGCAATAACAGTCTTCATAGTTAGACGCTGACTTGTCTTTCTATCCCATGCCAGCTATGTGACCTGGAACAAGCTTCTTAATTTCTTTGATCCTGTAAAGATAGTAAGTCAGTTCATGTGTTTCCTTTGCTCATAGCTTTCCAAAGGCTTCCCATCTCAGGCAGAGATAAGGTCAGGCTCCTTTCTCTACCCAGTAAAGTCAAACCAACTGGACAGTTGTGTGCCTGACTGCATCTCCCACTACTTCCCCTCTTATTCTGCTCCAGCCACTTTGGACCTTGCTGTTTCAAGCAGCCAGACATGCTGCTGCCCCAGGGCCTTTGAACTTGATGATTGCTCTCTCTGCAGTACTCTTCTCTCACCATCTACAGGGCTTGCTTCCTCACTTCCTTAAGCCTTCATTCAAACACTGCCATCTCAATGAGACTCTCCCTCATTGAAAACTGCAAATCCATCCCTCCATCCCCTTCCTCTCATTTCCTGTTCTGTTTTACTCCATATCACCCATCAGCTTATAACAAACTATGTCATCTACCTATTTATATTCTACCTCCCTTCACCACAATGACCTTTCTCCATGAGAAAGGATGCATTTGAGCACCTGAAATCCGAGAACATGGGAGGCACATCTACTGAGCAAATGAGTGAAGCAGGCCAGCTTCCTGTCCTCCTCACCCTTGCAGTGGGTGGTTAGAGTCCCTCCTGACATCAGGCCTGTGAGGATGAAATGAGATTAGATCCAAAGAGTGTCGGGTGTACCGCCCGCAAGTACCAACCTTGGGTGCCCTGCTGTCCACCTTGCAGGCCAGCTTCTCACTCCACACTAGCTGCCCAGGAAACAAATCTGATTAATGCCCTTCACTGTAAGCACCCTGAGGACCGTGCTTGAAGAAGTTTTGAAACCAGTAACTATCAGCCACTAAACTGTCTGTCAGAGGTTCAGCTCAGAGGGGGCCACACTCAAAGGGTCACTGGGGAGAGAGGAGAAGGATGCCCAGCTTTAGAAGGAAGCAGGGAGACATCAGTCCTGCAGATGGGAGGGGGGCAGCAAAGGATACACCTCCAGCCTGAAGGATGCACAGTCTAGCTGGGAGCACGTATCTCATGGTATAGACGTGATGTTGGAATGAAAATAAATATTGAGCTGGTACAGAGATTCACAGGTGGGAGAGCTCACTGTGGGCTGTGGGAAGAAAGGAAGACTTCTTTGGGGAGGTGACAATTTGATCAAATTATATTGTGAGGGATTTGTGGGTATCACGGAGGCAGGATAACACCTAACTTTGAACTAATTAAGAAACAGTAGTGTAATGGGCTTCCCAGGGGGCTCATATGGTAAAGAATCTGCCTGCAATGTGGGAGACCTCGGTTTGATCCCTGGATTGGGAAAATCCCCTGGAGAAGGAAATGGCAACCCACTGCAGTATTCTTGCCTGGGAAATCCCACGGACAGAAGAGCCTGGCGGGCTACAGTCCATGGGGTGGTAGAGTTGAACACGACTGAGCAACTAACACTGGAGTATAACAGGTGGAGATGAAAATGTCATCTTTAAAGCCTGGATTGGAATATGGTTCTTAGGGCACTAGTCCGCCACCTTCTTGATCTGCTGGCTTTCAGAAGAGTCACTCTTCCTTGTCTCCCCACCATCACGGACTGGTCCCTGTACCTGAGCTGAGTGGCCACATCGATTTTCTCTTACTTCACCCCTCGCATTAGATAGGCTTACTCCCCACTATCACGACAGTTCACACGTACAAGATGAGTTCAGACTTAACCCCAGTCTGGGTGATCTCTGATGGTGCATAGCGGTCTGCTCTCTGCGAAGAGGAGTCTGAGACGAGCATACCCAGCTCAGTGATGAAACACAGTGATGAAATCCCCTCCTGTGGAGAGGATGGAAATACTCTGCCTTTATGGAAATATCCAGAGTGGGGAAGAAATTTCTCTCCTGGGGAACCTGGCCAATTATGGCTGGCTGAAGTTCAGATTGATTTGGAAAACTGTAACAGAAGCAATGAATTCAGACAGGTATATTAACACCACTCTCATCAACATAACAACAACAACTACAATAGCATCTCAAACAAAAGCATCTCTGCAATCCAGCAACCGCAACCATAGCATCACTTCCTCCAGTCCTAGGGAGCAGCTTATTAGCCTGTTTGCTTAACATGCATCACTCCATCTAACCCTCACAGGATTTGCTTGAAAAGGTGAAATGGGGAGAGACTGTGGATGAAATTATACCCCTAAGATATTTGTCATCCAGTAGAAAAGAACTCAATTTTGGAGGTAGACATATCTGGGTTCTAACCCAGGGTCTTTTATTACTTGGACAAGCAAGTTCCATAACCTCTCTGAACTTCAATTTTTAACTTCTCATGGGAAAAAAAAGAATCCTAGCTTTGTTGTGAGGACTGAGAAAGGTTTTGTGTAGGTACAGGGCACCCTCCCAGCGGGGTCACCTGGAAGGCGTCTTGTCAAATGAGACTCTCAGAGAAACAACCAGGAGATGAGGTCACCCTCTTACTCACCCTCTCTCTGCTCTGGGCTCCTTTATCTTTCATCATTTTGCTTCCTCTCAGCTGGGAGCTGTCAGAAAAGCTCAGAAGAGTAGGGGAAAGACAGCTTTTATCCCCCACGCTTGTCATCTTCAGCTCCTCACTGATGCTCAGTTCTGTTTTCCCAGGAAATGTTTAAAAAAAAAAAAAACCTTCACAAACACCGAAATAACCCTGCTTCCCTTCAAAGCGGACTCTCAGAAGACGAGAATTGGACCTCTGTCTACCTGAGGGCCTTGTTCATAGGTTGGGTTCTGTGTGTTTGTTCCCAAGAGAACTGGCCCACACACACAAAAAAACAGGATGCTCAGGGGGTCATGGGGTTGGCGGACACCTGCCACTTGAATGACGACACACTTTGTTCAGGCTCCGCTCCTGAAGGCAGCCCAACGCTTTGAGAAGCGGGGTGGGAATGGTCCATGGAGCATGCGCATGTGCGAAAGATGGCTGAAACCACGCCCCACCGCCGGCCAACAGAACTCGGCCATGAACAGAGGCAGTCGCCGCTCCTCATTCTGCAGTGGTCGGCATCCATCAGTGAAGCTACCGTTCTTATTCTCAGTGGGCTTCCTGAAGTCAGGGGCTGTGTTGTTTGGCTCACCACCCTCTGCCTCAGTTCAGTTCAGTTCAGTTCAGTCGCTCAGTCATGTCCAATTCTTTGCGACCCCATGGACTGCAGCACGCCAGGCTTCCCTGTCCATCACCAACTCCCAGAGCTTGCTCAAACTCATGTCCGTCGAGTCAGTGATGCCATCCAACCATCTCATCCTCTGTCATCCCCTTCTCCTCCTGCCTTCAGTCTTTCCAAGCATCAAGGTCTTTTCCAATGAGTCAGCTCTTCGCATCAGGTGGCCAAAGTATTGGAATTTCAGCTTCAAGCATCAGTCCTTCCAATGAATATTCAGGACTGATCTCCTTTAGGATGGACTGGTTGGATCTCCTTGCAGTCCAAGGGACTCTCAGGAGTCTTCTACAACACCACAGTTCAAAAGCATCAATTCTTCAGCACTCAGCTTTCTTTATAGTCAACTCTCACATCCATACATGAGTGCTGGAAAAATCATAGCTTTGACTAGACAGACCTTTGTTGGCAAAGTAATGTCTCTGCTTTTTAATATACTGTCTAGGTTGGTCATAGCTTTTCTTCCAAGGAGCAAGTGTCTTTTTATTTCATGGCTGCAGTCACCATCTGCAGTGATTTTGGAGCCCAAGAAAATCAAGTCTGTCATTGTTTCCATTGTTTCCCCTCTATTTGCTGTGAAGTGATGGGACCAGATACTATGATCTTAGTTTTCTGAATATTGAATTTTAAGCCAACTTTTTCACTCTTCTCTTTTACTCTCTGCCTAATGAATGTTTTTCCCACCTTGGGCAGATTCTGACCCTTGGTGAGACTTCAGCCTCAGCCTGAGGGAGAGTGGAGCGTGGAAGCAGAGGTCATCCTCAGAGTCTGTCCCACTGCAGGCCAAGGTATAGACTTGTACTGGTCATTGTTGGCACTGGGGTGGTGGGGTAGAAGGAAGGGCCCTGGGAGAGTTCTCAAGTGCTTCTAGCAATCTCTACCAGCAAAGAAGACTCCAGTGCCTGAGGCAAGTCTGGGAAAGGTTACAGGACAAACCCCTGGTGGGCAAGCATACAGGGCGTAGGGGTGGAGGCACAGCTGGTGAGAGGGCCTGAGGAGGTCTGGACTGGGCCTCCTGTGCTGAAGAGGTCAGTGCGGAGAGGAGGCCTGCATGGCTCTCCTCACACTGTCCTGCCGATCTGGGCAGAAGGAGACCTGCACTGCTAAGGTCAGGGGTGGTCATCCTGGGGTTTGGGGCTGTTGCCCCAGCCAGCAGCAGAATGTTCCAGGCGTAACCCTCCCCGCAACGTATGGATTTCTCACGTGTGTAGGTAGCTGTGAGGACAGGGGCGTGATGTTTCTGGGTCTCTGGCACAAGACTCTTAAACTCAGAATAACAATATATGAAAATGGAAAAATAAAATGCAGCAGTTCTGAATGGGTTGTTGATGTTGTTGTTGTTTGGGCACTAAGTCATGTCTGACTCTTTATGACTCCATGGACTGCAGCACACCAGGCTCCTCTGTCCTCTGCTATTTCCTGCAGTTTGCTCAAATTCATGTCTGTTGAGTTGGTGATGCCATCCAACCATCTCATCCTCTGCCATCCCCTTTTTCCTTCCATCTTCCCCAGCTTCAGGGTCTTTTCCAACAACTGGACTCTTCACATCAGGAGGCCAAAGTACTGGAGCTTCAGCTTCAGGGATACCCCACCTCCAGATGAATCTTGCCACAGAAATATGTTTAAACATTTTTGCTTTTATTTTTTATGATTATTTTTACTCAATTTTGTACATGTATATTTATAATTATGGACAATATTTTTTGATATTCTATATTCTTTACATTGAGAAATAAGGAATCTAGTCTACTTGCTCTATTATCCACTTCCTCTTCCCTCCTTCTACATTTTCTTAGTTTTCTTGAAGTTTTGCTGTCATCTGTGGATAGATTAGAGGTTGAATGACTGTAAATACAAGACAGTTTAAGCTTTGGGCGCCTCAGTTTCTCAGGCTCCTTCCAAAGCGCTGGATCTAATTTTGAATTTTCAAGATTGTGCTCAGTTTCTTAAAAAAATTAAATTTAGTTACTCAGTTGTGTCCAACTCTTTGCGATCCCATGAACTGTAGCCTGCCAGGCTCCTTTGGGATTCTCTAGGCAAGAATACTGGAGTGGGTTGTCGATTCCTTCTCCAGGGGAATCTTCCCAACCCAGGGACTGAACCCAGGTATCCTGCATTGTAGTCAGATTCTTTACCATTTGAGCCACCAAGAAGTTCCCAATTTGTTCAAGCTCCAGCCCCTCCAAATCTGGATCTGCCCTGTTCACTTTATAATGTCAAAGTTGTCATGTATGCACACAGTAGAGGCATATATATTCTGACTGTACTAACACTCTGTAATCACTATGATGTAATGAGGATGGTATGTATGTATGCTCAGTCACTCAGTTGTGTCCAGGTCTTTGTGACCTTATGGACTATAGTCCACCAGGTTCCTTTGTCCATGGGGTTTCCCAGGAAATAATACTGGAGAGGGTTGCCATTTCCTTCTCCAGAGAATCTTCCCTTCCTAGGGATCAAACCTGTGTCTCCTACATTGCAGGCAGATTCTTTACTTGCTGGGCCATTGGGAAGGATGGTAGTAAGTTCTATTTCTTTCTTTTTTCAAGTTGGGATATAATTGCTTCACAATTTGGTCTTAGTTTCTGTTGCACAATAAAGTGAATCAGCTATGGGTGCACACATACCCCTTCCCTCTTGGCCCTCCCATCCACCCTCTCCATCCCACTCCTCTGCGTCACCACAGAGCACCAAGCTGAGCTCCCTGTGTTGCACAGCAGCTTCCTGCTAGTTGTCCGACACATGGTACTGCATACATGTCAATTCTAACCTCTCCCAATTCACCCCACTCCCCTTCTCTCTGTTGTGTCTACGTGTCCATTCTCTACATCTGTGTCTCTATTCCTATCCTGCAAATAGGTTCACTGTACCATTTTTCTAGACGGCATATTAAAAAGCAGAGACATTACTTTGCCAACAAAGGTCTGTCTAGTCAAAGCTATGATTTTTCCAGTGGCCATGTATGGATGTGAGAGTTGGACTATAAAGGAAGCTGAGCACTGAAGAACTGATGCTTTTGAACTGTGGTGTTGGAGAAGACTCTTGAGAGTCCCTTGGACTGCAAGGAGATCCAACCAGTCCATCCTAAAGGAAATCAGTCCTAAATATTCACTAGAAGGACTGATGTTTGAAGCTGCAACTCCAATACTTTGGCCACCTGATTCGAAGAACTGACTCTTTGGAAAAGACCCTGATGCTTGGAAAGACTGAAGGCAGGAGGAGAAGGGGATGACAGAGGATGAGATGGTTGGATGGCATCACTGACTCGATGGAATTGAGTTTGAGCAAGCTCCAGGAGCTGGTGATGGACAGGGAAGCCTGGTATGCTGCAGTCCATGGGGTCGCAAAGAGTCAGACATGACTGAGTGACTGAACTGAACTGTACCATTTTTCTAGATTCCACATGTATGTTAATATATGATATTTGGTTTTCTCATTCTGACTTACTTCACCAAGCTCTTATCTTATTGCATCAATTGAAACTAGGCTTGTGGACTCTCATCATGAAAAATGAGTTGCTTCGCACCTGGAGATTTCTCTCCGTGTCTTCACCCTCCATCTTCTGACTTCTATCAGCTAAGTCACAATCACATTCTCTTTATTAAATATAAGGAAAGTATCCCTGCTTTGTCCCAGGTTTGATTCTATAAGTTTAAACCAACCAAAGTATTTGCAATATTATATTTGTCATGCTTGAAAGTGACAAGTAAAAGTGAAAGTTGCTCAGTCCTATCTGACTCTTTGAGACCCCATGGACTATATTCTCATGTTTATGTGGATATAAATTCCTTCCAAACCCAGCGATTTGCTTAATTCCAAGGAGTAGGGGTCACTGTGAAAGAAGCAGAGGAAGGAAGAGATTTGGGCCTGGATTTGGGGGCTGGCTCCTTCCTTCACCAAGTGTGTGACTTTTATAAGTGATTCCTCATCCCTAAGCCTCAGTTTCCTCATCTGGGAAACTGAGATCCTAACTGAGATCTCATCAGGCTGTGAAAGTTCTGTGTGTGTGCACACAATGTAGAGAGTAAGTACTCCGAATACTTCAGTGTTGTTACGAATACTGATCTCAGGCATCTCATGCTCCATCAGATTAAGCTCATGCTCTCTTTACTCTCGGTTCTGTGACATTTCTTCCACTTGCTTCTCCAGCCCTTTTATTGAATTTTTTATTGGGGCCATAATTTTTAATTTCCAGAAACTCTTTTATACTCTTCCCCTCTTTTTTTTTTTTTCAGTACAGCTTGTTCTGTTTTTTTATGGCTCACATCTCTCTGAGGATATGAATTCAGTCTTTCAGGGTTCTCTTCCCTTCCCTGAGTCAACTATTTCCTTCAGGGAGAATTGTTCTGTGTTTATTCTGGTCCCCTTTCTCCTGTGACCTTCTTTTCCCCCAAGGTCTGCTTCGGCCGGCCTGTTCTTATGGTTTGTCAATGAAGGACTAAGCTGATGGATGAGGTACTCTGTGGGCTTCTGCTGGTGTGTGACCATGTTTGATCTCTTGGCTTCCTCACAGATAATGTTGATGTGGGCTTTCCCCGTGGGTGACGCCTGCCAGCCCAAGGCTTGGCTTCAATCTGTAGAGTTGGTACAGACAGACAGACTGCCCCTCCCCTAAGCATAAACTCTACCCTGAGCACTGGGAACTGCAGCTAGGTTTGCCCTCCTGTTTCTTTGGAAAACAGGACTCCTATTTCAGTCTTGGGGAAAAAAAATGAAGCTTCTGCTGGTATGTGAATGAAGAGAGCAGTGTTGGGAGTGGTGATGGCCAGCTCTTTTGTACGCACAGCTTTTAAGTCTTTTTAAAGATCCATACACTCCTATGTTCTCCTCTAGGAGTTTTATAGTTTCTGGTCTTACATTTAGATCTTTAATCC
Source organism: Dama dama (assembly GCF_033118175.1). Taxonomy (NCBI): domain Eukaryota; kingdom Metazoa; phylum Chordata; class Mammalia; order Artiodactyla; family Cervidae; genus Dama; species Dama dama. The sequence continues at coordinate 13,273,376 of NC_083686.1, read as the reverse complement.
ATTTTGAGTTTATTTTTGTGTATGGTTTATGGGCCAAAGAACTAAACAGACATTTCTCCAAAGAAGACATACAGATGGCTAACAAACACATGAAAAGATGCTCAACATCACTCATTATCAGAGAAATGCAAATCAAAACCACAATGAGGTACCATTACACGCCAGTCAGGATGGCTGCTATCCAAAAGTCTACAAGCAATAAATGCTGGAGAGGGTGTGGAGAAAAGGGAACCCTCTTACACTGTTGGTGGGAATGCAAACTAGTACAGCCGCTATGGAAAACAGTGTGGAGATTTCTTAAAAAACTGGACATAGAACTGCCATATGACCCAGCAATCCCACTTCTGGGCATACACACTGAGGAAACCAGATCTGAAAGAGACACGTGCACCCCAATGTTCATCGCAGCACTGTTTATAATAGCCAGGACATGGAAGCAACCTAGATGCCCATCAGCAGATGAATGGATAAGGAAGCTGTGGTACATATACACCATGGAATATTACTCAGCCATTAAAAAGAATTCATTTGAACCAGTCCTAATGAGATGGATGAAGCTGGAGCCCATTATACAGAGTGAAGTAAGCCAGAAAGATAAAGAACATTACAGCATACTAACACATATATATGGAATTTAGAAAGATGGTAACGATAACCCTATATGCAAAACAGAAAAAGAGACACAGAAGTACAGAACAGACTTTTGAACTCTGTGGGAGAAGGTGAGGGTGGGATGTTTCGAAAGAACAGCATGTATATTATCTATGGTGAAACAGATCACCAGCCCAGGTGGGATGCATGAGACAAGTGCTTGGGCCTGGTGCACTGGGAAGACCCAGAGGAATCGGGTGGAGAGGGAGGTGGGAGGGGGGGATCAAGATGGGGAATACATGTAAATCTATGGCTGATTCATATCAATGTATGACAAGACCCACTGAAAAAATAAATAAATAAATAAAGGGAAAAAAAAGAAAAAAAAAAAAGATCCATACACTCCAATGTTCAGGGTAGTGTTATTTACAGCTACCAAGGTATGGAAGTAGCCTAAGTGTCCTTCAATGGATGAATGGATAAGAAAGATGTGGTTTAAATATACAATGGAATATCACTCAGCCATAAAAAAGAGGGAAGTGTTGCCATTTTCAGTAACATGGATAGACTTCAAGGGCATTATGCTAAATGAAAGAAGTCAGATAGACAAATACTGTATGACATCACTTATATGTGGAATCTAAAAAACACAAAAGAATAGTGAATAAAACAACAAAGAGGTATAATCACAGCTACAAAGAACAAACTAGTAGTTACCAGTGAGGAGAGGGAAGGGGAAGGGGCAATATAGGAGTAGGGGATTTTAAAAAAGATTATTATGGGATTATGTGAAATCATGTGTGTGTGAAACCTTTGAAAATTGTAAAGCACTATAGAATTAAAACTAATAAACAGAATAAAAAACCCTTTTTACTTATAATAATTTTAGATTTATGCAAGAGCTTCAAAGACAGCAAGATTAACCTTTCCTAGTGTCGACATCCTACATAACCATAATATAGTTGTCAAAGTTAAGAAATGAACTTTGGTACTTACCATTAACTAAAATCTGGTCTTTTTATTGGGAACTCACCAGTTTTTCCACTAATGCCCTCTATCTGCTCCATGAGGCTATCCAGCACACCTCATTCATTTAATTGCTGTATCTCCTTAGTCTCTTGTAAGTTGTGATATTTATCAGTCTTCCTTGTCTTTTGTGGTTCTGGTACTTTGATGAGCAGGAATTTTCAGTTGAGGTCTGTCCAATGTTTTCTCATGACTCTGCTGGGGTTATGGATTTGGGGGAAGCACACTGCAGAGATGAAGTGTCCTGCTCATCATATCTGATTGGGGTACATGATATCAACAGGACTTTTTCCTTGTTATCTTTGACCACCTGGGTTAGGTGGTTTGTGTCAGGTTTCTCCACTGTAACATACCCTCCTCCCCTTCCCACATTCTGTCTGCTTTAGAAGCGAGTCACTAGGTTCTGCCCACAGGTCCCAGGATAATTGCCATACTTTCTCCGTGATCCACTTCCCTGACCATTCTTCCTTCATGAATGAGTTGGTATCTCAGCCAAGGTTGGCACATTCTCTGTGTATTTGCACATAGAGGATACAGAATGTCAGGGCAGTCTTTCCCTCCACATGCTTAATTTTTAGAATTAGAGATATATGTAGGTAGTTTTTTGACTCATCCTATATGAAAAGCTACTCTGTAGTTTGAGAAAATGCCCTAAACTGGAATCTCTCTGGGTTCCGGGTTCCACCTTTAAGATTTTGGCCTTGCAGAAATCCAAGACCCGATGAGACAACATAAGCAGAATGCCTGCCCTGGGGCCTGGTGTGAGGTCCATTCTCAGTAAATGACAGTTCCCTGCTGCCTGAGTGATCTCAGAGCTTTCCACCTCTAACATTCTAAAGTCCTGAGATTACAGTCACCAAAGTACACATGACTATGAGCTAATTCATTTCATTGGATAGAATCTTAAGGCAGAAAGAAAATAGGAGACCACTATTTCTGCTGCCTCTTGCCTCTATTTGATTAATCAGAGCCAGAAAGTTTTAAGTGGGGGCCGTTGTTAATAAAACTGTAATATTTCTCGCAACTCCAATGAAGTCTGTGTTTTCTTTTGTTAAGAGCTATGTGCTTTGCCAAAGCCTGTTTCCCCTTCATCTTTTCTAACTGAACTTCAACCTTGGTCATGCCTGTGTACTACTCCCGTATCACGTAGAGGAAGGTGACCTCATCTGAAGCATAAGAGAGTAGATTGCTATTGGTCCAAACCAATCAGAGTGCTTCACCTGCATCCTGCATGGTGAGTGATTCAGGATGGGCCCGTGAGCCAATCTTGATTGATGAGATGCGAGGGAAAGTCCAAAGGATTCTGGCAAAGTCTTCTCCTCTGTGAGAGAGAGCCACAGGAAGGTTGTATTCCTTCTCCTTGCCCTGAATGGGCCTGTATCTGGATAGGATGTGCACAACTGTGGCCACCATCTAATGACCAAGAGGGTAAACATTCTGAAGACAGTGCCAACACACCAGGATGTCAGGGTGGAAGGATGCACAGAACCTGAGACCTGGTGATGTACTGTGGACCATTCTGTGCCAGGGATTTGCCATCCCCTGGTCTCCTTGTCAAGTGGGACAATACATTTTCTTGAGTAAGGTGGTTAGAGTTGAGTTTCTTCTTACCTAGAGCAGAAAGCAAACTGATACACTACATTTTTTGAAAAATCCTCCTGCAAACAAGCAACCTTTATAAAACACCTCTCTGGAGACTCTTCCAGTGGTGTGCTTTAAATAGCTGATGTTTTTATCTGAGAGAAATCATGTGTGTGCCTGTGTGTGTGTGTGAAGGGAGCAGGAATGTTGGGCAGAGGGGGAACCAGCTGACTAACAGAAGCAGAAAGGAGAAAAGGCTCAACCCAAGGCATCCAGAGTGCATACTCTTCCCGTGAGAAGGCTGAAGGAGAGGGAAGGACGATTTTCACTAAGTGTCTATTGCATGCCAGGCAGTAGGAGCTCTAAACACATGGCTTTATTGAATTCCCAGGATAGGGCTGAAAGATTTCAAGTGGCTTAAAGCACAACGAAAGTCCTGGCCCTTTACCACCCCAATCCAATTCTTTGACAAGTCCTCAGCTATGTCCCAAATCCACTCACTTTTCTGCATCTCCAGGGTTACCAAGTCTTAGATCTTGGACTTCTTGCTTCAATTTGAACTTTTCACAGGGCTCAACATTAAGATTTCAACAATGATACAGTCAGTCGTTCAATGATTTCTATTATGTTCTTAAATCCTGAGCTCCCTTGAGAACTTGTGAGCTGGGGAGATGGGGGGGGGGGGGGCGGAAGGGCTGATCAACAAAACATGACTCAAGTTTTTCTCATCCTGCCCAGAACACCATCCAGAACCCCTTCTTTCTCAGTCCTAATGATTAAAGTTGACTACACATGACACATGAAGTGAATTCACTCTCCCTGCAGAGAGGAAAGACTTAGCAGGTTGTGGGTGTTGGGGGATGGAGAATAAACATGAAGTGCAGAGATGCTGAGAGGGAAATCCATTAATCATGTTTGTCCGTGATTACCCAGGAAGAAGCAGCTGCTTGTAATTTGTGACAGTTAGTAATTAAACATGAGAGAGGCCCCGCCATGATCTCATGTTTGAGGTCAGAAGAGGAAATGGGACAGACAGCGAACAGTGACAGGCACAGTGCGTGGGCTGACTCATCAAAGTGACAGCTAATTGCTAAGCATGGCCAGGCTGGGCGCCACGGTGGGCGTGTCTGCACTCCTTACATCTCCACTTAAGGCAGCTCTGTGCTGGGGGGGTGACTAGATACAGCCCACCTTGATGGAGTTCACAATCTGGATTGGGGTGGATGAGACACATAACCATAACTGTGCCACTGAGCTCAGGTTTGGCTGCTTGTTGCTCAAAAGCTAATAATTCTAGAGGCAAGTGTCAGTAGAAAGGAAAGGTGCTTAAATCAGAAAAGATGGCAGTCTGGGGAGAAGGTGGACTCACGTCCAGAGGACAGCTCTGAAGACTCTGCTCAGCCATGGCAGTTTTTAAAGGGAAAAATGGGGGCAAGAATCTGAACCATCAAGGCAGGAGGTTGAGTTCTGCATCCTTCTCCACTGCATGCAGACTGGTAGACTCTCTTTCAGATGTTATCTTGCCCATGTGATCTACTTTCAGGATTCCTTAAGGGGCTGTTGTGGGGTAGAGAGCTAATCCTTCTTTCCTGGATTCTTCATTCTTCTTTTTAATCTAAGGAAAGAGGCAACAGGCTAGACAAGGCATGTTGTGTATTCAGGAAAGTGTAACTCGGGGGAGTTAGTTTCGATTGCTTAGTGATTGCATTCCTTTACTTAGGTTTTTAAGGTTAGAGAAGATAGCAATGGGTAAATGCTGCTGCTGCTAAGTTGCTTCAGTCGTGTCCGATTCTGTGCGACCCCATAGATGGCAGCCCACCAGGCTCCACCATCCTTGGATTCTCCAGGCAAGAACACTGTGGAGTGGGTTGCCATTTCCTTCTCCAATGCATGAAAGTGAAAAGTGAAAGTGAAGTCGCTCAGTTGTGTCTGACTCTTAGCAATCCCACGGACTGTAGCCCACCAGGCTCCTCCGTCCATGGGATTTTCCAGGCAAGAGTACTGGAGTGGGGTGCCATTGCTTTCTCCATGGGTAAATGAGAAAGGAGCGAAAGAGCCACTGCCAACTGGTCTAGTGTGGTAAATGTTACCAGAGTCAAACTGCCTAAAGCAGACACTATATGCAAAGGGCTCCTGGGAGCACTTGCAGCACAGAGAGGAAGAAAAAAGAAACAGAGTGACTTTCAGCGATATTCAACTGGGAAGGGGTCACTGACAAGGGTCTACAGTTGAGAAAAAGCCCAGTAGTCAACTCATGAGGACAAAATGGACCATAGATTTCTCTGCAAATTCCTCTCCTCCATGGGGGAGTTCATGGGGCTGGATTGCCTGTGAGCAAGACAAGGGTGCACTCTCAGTCTGCCTACCTAATGTCTGAGGTGTGTTTACTGGATCACAAGAGGTCAGCAAACCTTTCCCCCAAAAGGGCCAGATGACAAATATTTTCAGCCTTGCAAGCAATCTGATTCATGTGGCAAATACTCGATTCTGCAGTTTGTAGTTTGAATGCAGCTGTAGACACACAGAAGCAAATGGGTGTGGCCAAGTTGGCCTGAGAACAGAAGGGTCTAGATCCTTGTTACTCCAGGCATGGTCCCTGGTCCAGTAATATCAGCATGCCCTGGAAGCTTGTTTGAAGTGCAGAATCTCAGGCCCCACTGGGGGCCACCTGAATTAGAACCTGCTGCTCACAAGGATTGTTCCTGAGACTTCCACATATATCACTACTGTGTAGAGTGATCGCATCTTTGTCACCTGTAGAATGGAGAGATAATTCATATACCCAGCACATTGGGTGGTGTGAGAATTCTAAGTGTTCACAGGTTGACAATGCCAAGAGACCACTCTCCACGGGTCTCTTGTGTCACTGCATGTCTTCTAAGTGAGAAGGATGGCCCTTTTGTTCTAGAAGATCTTCTCAAGGATGTTTGTGCAGCAACTTGACTGATGGAGACTGTGCCTCCCTCGGGGCAAGGGGTTAGTCGGCTGCCTGTTATAAAACATCCGGGTTCCCTGACCTTAGGGTACCTCTTGTGTGATGTACTCCACTGCATGTGCGGGTGTGCTGGCCTTCTTCAGAGTATCTTGAGGGAAATGGGACACCAAAGGACTTGCTGATGCTCTGATACTACTGTGGTTGTTCATAATAGTAATAAAGTCCTCTGATGACTCAGGAGTCTCTTGACACACCTCCCTTTCCTGAAGGAAAGGAAGTTTCCTGGATGGATCAAGGTCAAGGAACCCGTCAAGTGTTCTAGGCAACTTCTCCCTTCAACTCCCTTTGCTTTTAATTCCACAAGAAAGGAAGGATGGGTAGCATTTGCCTTTTCTTGGCCTCTGTCCTTGGCTGGTTCCTGGGAATCTCTTTTAGGATGCTCAAGGTCAGAAGTGCTAGGACTGTGCCCTGATTCAGAGATTCCATCCCCTGGCCATCTTCTTTCTCCCTTCTAGAGCGAGTGGCTACAGACTGGAAAATGTTTTTAACCTGGGTCACAGTAGCGTGGAAATAGTATGGAGCATCACATCAGAGATGGAAGCTGGCTGCTGTGCCCCCAAGAAGATTCTCTTCCAGGTGCTTTTCCTGGTAGAAGACAGAGTCTCCTTGTAGGAACAAGTGGCAGGGTGACTCCAGAATCCCTACAGAACAGGGACTCAGGATGCCAGTCTGGAGGGATAGGAGATTTGCTTTAAAACTGCTTTTGTTTAGCAAGCACCTTCTGCTTAGCTAAAGAGCACCTTTATGGGGTGATTTTGTGATTCTAAGAGAGAATGGGAAGGACTCCCAAGCTCACGCTGTGGGGTCACCACTCTGTAATAGAAAGTTCATGAAGTCTGAACTTCAGCAGACAGTTCAAATCTTGACTCTACCACCAACTAGGTAAGTGGCCTCAGGCAAATTATAGGTCCTCCAAAGAGTTTGTTTTGCTCATCTCTAAAATGCACATACTGTATAGAATTAAAATCGTGTCAAGTTCCCAGCAGAAAGTGGGCCTGGAATAAGCTCTGGCCTCTCTTGGGATTCCTGGGGGAGAAGCAGGCTGGAGCTCTGCCCACTGGGTTCCCTCCATGCCTGATCTTTGTTGTGGCTTCTGGGAAGGTCACAGAGATGGAGGGCTTACAAAGAGGGTAGGTGATGGAGACTGTTGTCTGCAGAGCTCAGCTTGGACAATTTGTGAGAAGAGCTTCATAAGGTGGGAAGAGATGCCTTGCTTGGTGAGAACTATGGCTTTGCATGGCGCTCCATGAGAGCATGTGCACACCTTCAACCAGAGCCCCAAAGCTGACCTTCATAACTGCTGCTTGAGAAATGCAGAGCAGGAATTGCCAGACCCTGCTCATGGGTGCAGAAACTGACATTCAACAATGTAACATGCTGAGAGCCTGCCAGTGATTCCACATAGTGAATGGTGGGGCTGTGATTTGAAGTCAAGTCTCCCACCCCAAAGAATCTCTTTCTGGGCCAGTACCAGATTGGGTGGGCTTGTGCCCACTCCAGAGAGGACCAGTGTGTCCAGTGGGGAGCAGCCTCCCAGCCATCATTGGAGACATGGGGATGTGGAAACCACTGCCTGATTTCTGTGCAGGCCGAGGACCCTGGTAAGGGAAGTGGACCAACATATGATGGGAACTGAGGTGAGTCTGATGGATGGGGGTCCCTAAAGGAAGCTGAAAGATAAGACCTGGCAAGGGGGCTGGGGGGAGGGGTCAGGAGGCAGGGACCCAGGGACAGTATGTCACTGCATGACACCTTCCCAGGACCAGTCACATCTTTCAGAAGGTGAGTGAGGAGGCTGAAAGGCAAGAACTGAGTTGCCTGCAGCTCAAGAGCTCTGCGTTGGAACCACCATTAAAAGAGCTGATTATAACAAGTCTGAACTGTGTCTCTATGGGCTGGAAAGAGAGAAAGGGGTGGACGCCAATGTTCTGGCAGAAGCCTGGAGGTCATGGTTCATGGTGGCCAGGAACCATGATGGTCAACACAGCAGAGAAGGGACAACAGCTGTGGGCACCGAGGCTTCATAGGGACTCCCCTTTTCTGCACTAGTGGGGAGGGGCCCTTCTGGTTAATGTGAAAGTACTTTGTGGTCACTCAGGCAAATCTGAGCCAATTCTGGACAATGTAATGACTAATTCTGTTAGTAAGTGGGAAGGGACTTCAAGCATGTGGCTTGGCGTTTACTATTACTATGAAAGTGAAAGTCACTCAGTCATGTCTGATTCTTTGCAACCCCATGGACTATAGAGTCCATGGAATTTTCCAGGCCAGAAAAGTAGGGTGGGTAGCCTTTCCCTTCTCCAGGGGATCTTCCCAATCCAGGGATCAAACCCAGGTCTCTCTCATTGCAGGTGGATTATTTACCAGTTGAGCCACAAGGGAAGGCCAAGAATACTGGATTGGGTAGACTATTCCTTCTCCAGTGGATCTTCCTGACTCAGGAATTGAACTGGAGTCTCCTGCATTGCAGGCAGATTCTTTACCAACTGAGCTATGAGGAAAGCCCATTACTTTTACTATAAATGTGAGTAATTTTTACTTATTGGCACGAGAAGACTGAAATACATTTCAACAGAGATAGAAAAGCCCTGTCAGTGTTACCAGTTTACAGCTTGTCTGTCCCTCTGTGCCTAAATCTCAAATCATCAGATGACTCCTCATGCAAGTTCTTGGGCACATATTTCTTTTATCAGATTGCTTTCCTGACAACTGACCTGGGGCTCTGCACTCTGGGAATGGGGGTTTGGATGAGGGAGGAGGGAAAACTCATCTGAAACTTGAAACTCAGGTGATATGTCTCTAAAGGGGATGGGAGAGGGACTGGGCACTTCACTGGTGGGTCAGGGAGAGGCAGCTTCTGGGAAACCACTGGGACAGGGAGAGAAAAAAAAAAAAGGCCTGGGAGAGCAGTGGGGTCAGGTGGCTGCCAAAAGCAAGCTTCACCCACTTGGAGAGTTTGTGTTGGACTTGCTTTTATCTCATTCATCCCCAATTCATTAGTTGTTGTTGGTTAGTCTCTAACTTGTGTCCTCCCCTTTTGTGACCTCATGGACTGTAGCCCACCCTCTGTCCATGGGGATTCTCCAGGTAAGAATACTGGAGTGGGTTGCCATTTCCTTCCCCAGGGAATCTTCCTGACCCAGGGATCAAGCCCAGCTCTACCTACCTTTGCAGGTGGATTCTTTACCACTGAGCCACCTGGGAGCCCCAATAAATGATTGCCTCCTGTGAAACAGGTGCTTTCAGGACTGCACGTGGGAAGTGTGAGGAGGTAGGCACGAGAGCCTGACCTCTCTTAGGGGTTTGGGGAAAAAGAGGATGAGTCATGGTTGAAGGTAACCCTGTCATTCAGTTGGCAAAATCAGAGCTGTAAGAAAGTCACAGAAAATGTGTGAGGGGGTGTGTGGGGAAGACGATATCTGACTTGGGTCAGGGCTGCCATGAGACCCAGTAGGCATTACGGACGGGGTGGAATTGGCCCATGAAAGTCACGTATTTTGAGATGCCAATGTCGAGATGGGGGCTGAAAAGGGTCCCAGGTAGCAGAGGCAAGTCAGCAAAAGCAGGGAGGTGGCAAGTTAAGGAATCTGTAACAGTAAAGCAGATACTGTTCATCTGCACCCATGTGTGTGCTGTCAGGGCTTCCCTGGTGGCTCAGAGGTCAAAGCGTCTGCCTGCAATGCGGGAGACCTGGGCTCAATCCCTGGGTCGGGAAGATCCCCTGGAGAAGGAAATGGCAACCCACTCCAGTATTCTTGCCTGGAGAATCCCATGGACGGAGGAGCCTGGGAGGCTACAGTCCACGGGGTCGCAAAGAGTCAGACACGACTGAGCGGTGTTTGAGTGGTAATTTGAGGAAACTTTAAGAGTGTTTCTCTTTAGGTGGAGAATTTTCTGTATTTTCCTCTATTAAATAGGTTGTATCTTTGCGTGTGTGAAATAATGATGAGATGATGACAGTGATGATGATGGTGATGGTGGTGCTTATAGTGGCAGTGATGATGGTGATGGTAATGATGATGGTGGTGATGATAATGTGAATTGTGATCGGGTTGGACTGAGCCTTAAATTGCCAAGCTTGGTTTTATTCTGTGGGCAAAGGAAACACGTCACTGACTTGATATACTCCCTATGTCCCTGCCCCCAGTTTATGTTTCTCACTGAATTTGACTCTTAGGGGACATTGCCCATCTCACCCAACCATGAATAAGAACAAAGTTGTAAGAAGGAATCTCCAAGAAATAGTTTATTCTGAACAAGGAACAAGGCTGACTTAAACAGAGCCAGGAAATCCAGTGTCTCAGGCTACTTCCAGCTCCTGCCCCTAATTCATGAACTCAGTCCAGTGAGACACCCTCAGTTTAGCCACGGTCACAGTAAGAGAGAAGCAGCCCGGTTATTTCCTGCAGGGGACAGGATGGTGCCCACAGGGAACAAAGAATGAAAAGTGTACAAAAAAGTGGACACGTGGACAATACCATCTAGAAACAGCCTGGGTTTGAAGGAGGAAAACAATGATCATGTCTTTCCTTTTTTCAAATAAAAACATAAACTAGTGATATATGAAAATGTCCCTTAAGAAATCTAAGAGATTTATGATGTAAATAGTGAAGGTTGGATGAAAAATAAAAACACAGCTGAACTTTTCACAGGAATGCACAAATATCAGAGACTCCAGAAAGATGAGTTCAAAGAATCTAAAACACCAGGCTTGTTTCTACAGAAAACTGACCTGCCCAATGAGTGAAACAGGAAAGTTTCTTGAAATTATGTTGATTATAATGTTGACCAAAAACTGCTACAAAGTAGTTTGGGTATGTCCCACACAGGATCTTAATTAACCTTTTAACAACCCCAGGGGTTAGTTTTTTTAAACCCTATTTTAAATCAAGAAAACTGACACTGAAGTGATTACATGATTGCCTGAGGTCTTCCGGTTAGTAAACAGCTGGGCTGGATTCTGATCACAGTCCTGATTCCAAGTCTAAGCTTTATTCCTGGTTGCTAAAAGCATCTCCCAATTCAAAAACAAAGTGCTCCCTGAACAGATCATCAAGTAGTTTGCTCTTAGCGTGAGCCCACCATCCTCCTAGCATAAACTTTCTAACCAACTGGGCTTCCTAGTTTATCAGTGTGGAGCAGCCTCCTTGATGGCAATTGGAGACCCTCTTTAAGACGGTGCTGATGAGATGATGTCACCCCTTCCAGGAAAGGAAACTTGCATGGAGACAGAGACTCAGAGTTCTGCCCTGGGACTGGGTTTTGTGAGGAACTCTGCTGACACTCTTTAAGGGTGTCATTAACGGTCATTAACTTGACCTTCTGAAAGGGGCATCTTTCTGCCATTCCAGCATGGGGATGGGGTGGGAGTGGAGACCTGCTGCAATTGAAGGTGGGGACAGTGGCAGGCCAACTTAGAACGTCAGAAAGACTGGCCTGGCAGAGGAGGCAAAAGAGGACACTTCCGGTTTTGCTCCAGGATTGGGGGATCGTGTTTCCATAGGCAGGGAAAATGCATCAGACGATTAAGGGCTGCATTTTCAAAAGTATGCTCTGAAGACCCGGGGTAGACCGAATTGCAAAGTTGTGAATGTCTAGTTGCTTTAGGGGATGGGAGTGCACTCCAAATATTGGGGTTCTGTTTCACCTGTATAAATAATGTCATAAATGTCAAAGGTTTTGCATGTCCACTACCCAATTGGATTCTTCCGAAAACTTTGTAATCAGAGGTGGGGCATAGAGCTGTGTAACCCCTTTGACAGATGTGGAAAACTGAGGCAGAGAAAGGGCAAGTCTTGTCCACAGATGTGCCGGGAATGAGCTGGGCAGCTGGGACCAGAACCCAGGCTCCCCCGCTCTGAGCCCAGGGCTTTCTGCATCTGTTATTTGGGGTGAGACCAGGACCATCGCGGCACAGAGAGGGGCTTTCGGTGGGCAGGGCAGAGGTGTGTGCAGTCCCGCTGGAAGCCGCAGGTGGTGGCTTAGCTGCTGCAGCCACGAGAACAGGCATGGGCCAGAATGTTGTTGTTACACCCATCCTGGAGCTTGCCCGGGGCCTGGCTCCCGGCTCGGCCTTCTGTGTCCAAGAGCTGGCCACCCTGCCCCTGCTGCTTCCTCAGCCTGCAAACAAGCACAGCACAGATCCAGTTAGCGAAGCGGAGGGGGGATGTCCAGGGACAGAGGGGAACCAGGGAGACCAAGGAGACTTGCAGGAGCAGAATGCTGTGTCTGGGAGCCCGCAGGCTGGGTCCACACCCGCCTCAGGTGGCTCTGATGACTTACTCAACCCCCAAAGCCTCAGTTTCATTATCTGTAAAATGGAAATAATAATTCCTACCTCGTCGCTCCTTGTGAAATCCACAGGAGATCATGTATATAATTTCCAAGTTCACACAGTAGGTAGAGGGTGAGCCTCACACATCATTCATGCATATATAAGTAGTGAATGCCCACTGGTGGACCAGCCATCATGCCCAGGAGCAGAGGAAGTCCTGGCCAGCAAAACAGTCAGTGTCTCTGTCCTCATCAAGTTTACCACCTGACGGGGAGATGGATATTGATCAAATTATCTCACAAAGATAATTATAGGAGACTGGAATGTAAAAGTAGGAAGTCAAGAGACACCTGGAGTAACAGGCAAATTTGGCCTTGGAGTACAAAACGAAGCAAGGCAAAGGCTAACAGAGTTTTTCCAAGAGAACGCACTGGTCATAGCAAACACTCTCTTCCAACAACACAAAAGAAGGCTCTACACATGGACATCACCAGGTGGTCAACACCGAAATCAGATCGATTATATTCTTTGCAGCCAAAGATGAAGCAGCTCTATACAGTCAGCAAAAACAAGACCGGGAGCTGACTACGGCTTGGATCATGAACTCCCTATTGCCAAATTCAGACTTAAATTGAAGAAAGTAGGGAAAACCACCAGACCATTCAAGTATGACCTAAATCAAATCCTTTACAATTATATAGCAGAAGTGACAAACAGATACAAAAGATAGATTATCAGATTAGATCTGATAGACAGAGGGTCTGAAGAACTATTGACAGAGGTTCATGACACTGTAGAGGAGGCAGTGATCAAGACCATCTCCAAGAAAAAGAAAAGCAAAAAGGCAAAATCGTTGTCTGAGGAGGCCTTACAAATGGCTGAGCAAAGAACAGAAGCTAAAGGCAAAGGAGAAAAGGAAAGATATACCCATTTCAATGAAGAGTTCCAAAGAACAGTAAGGAGAGATAAGAAAGCCTTCCTCAGTGATCAATGCAAAGAAATAGAGGAAACCAATAGAATGGGAAAGACTAGAGATCTCTTCAAGAAAATTAGAGATACCAAGGAAACATTTCATGCAAAGATGGGCACAATAAAGGACAGAAATGGTATGGACCTAACAGAAGTGGAAGATATGGATAAGTGGTAAGAATACACAGAAGAACTATACAAAAAAGATCTTCATGATCCAGATAACCACGATGGTGTGATCACTCGCCCAGAGCCAGACATCCTGGAGTGCAAAGTCAAGTGGCCTTAGGAAGCATCACTACAAACAAAGCTAGTGGAGGTGATGGAATTCCAGTTGAGCTATTCCAAATCCTATTAAGATGATGCTGTGAAAGTGCTACACTCAACATGCCAGCAAATTTGGAAAACTCAGCAGTGGCCACAGGACTGGAAAAGGTCAGTTTTCATTCCAATCCCAAAGAAAGGCAATGCCAAAGAATGCTCAAACTACCGCACAACTGCACTCATCTCACACGCTAGCAAAGTAATGCTCAAAATTCTCCAAGCCAGGCTTCAACAGTACTTGAACCATGAACTTCTAGATGTTCAAACTGGATTCAGAAAAGGCAGAGGAGCTGGATATCAAATTGCCAACATCTGTTGGATCACAGGAAAAGTAAGAGAGTTCCAGAAAAACATCTACTTATGCTTTATTGACTATGCCAAAGACTTTGACTGTGTGGATCATCACAAACGGTGGAAAATTCTTAAAAGAGATGGAAATACCAGACCACCTGACCTGCCTCCTGTGAAATCTGTATGCAGGTCAAGAAGCAACAGCTAGAATGGACATGGAACAACAGACGGGTTCCAAATTGGTAGAGGAGTACGTCAAGGCTGTATATTGTCACCCTGATTATTTAGCTTCTATGCAGAGTACATCATGTGAAATGCCAGGCTGGATGAAGCACAAGCTGGAATCAAGATTGCCCAGAGAAATATCAATAACCTCAGATATGCAGATGACACCACTCTTATGGCAGAAAGTAAAGAAGAACTAAAGAGCCTCTTGATGAAAGGGAGAGAGGAGAGTGAAAAGTTGGCTTAAAACTCAACATTCAGAAAACTAAGATCATGGCATCTGGTCCCATCACTTCATGGCAAATAGATGGGGAAAGAATGGAAACAGTGAGTGGCTTTGTTTTTGTGGGCTCCAAAATGACTGCAGATGGTGACTGCAGGCATGAAGTTAAAAGACGCTTGCTCCTTGGAAGGAAAGCTATGATCAACCTAGACAGCATCCTAAAAAGCGAGACATTACTTTGCCAACAAAGGTCTGTCTAGTTAAGGCTATGGTTTTTCCAGTAGTCATGTATGGATGGGAGAGTTGGACTAAAAAGAAAGCTGAGCACCGAAGAATTGATGCTTTTGAACTGTGGTGTTGGAGAAGACTCTTGAGAGTCTCTTGGACTGCAAGGAGATCCAACCAGTCAATTGTAAAGAAAATCAGTCCTGAATATTCATTGGAAGGACTGATGCTGAAGCTGAAACTCCAATACTTTGTCACCTGATGGGAAGAACTGACTCACTAGAAAAGACCGTGGTGCTGGAAAAGATTGAGGGCAGGAGGAGAAGGAGAAGACAGAGGATGAGATGATTGGATGGCATCACCAATTTGATGGACATGAGTTTGAGCAAGCTCTGGGAGCTGGTAATGGACAGGGAAGCCTGACGTGCTGCAGTCCATGGGGTCTCAAAGGGTGAGACATGACTGAGTGACTGAACTGAATTTATCTCACAAAGAAATACCTGAACAGATAAGCACCCAGACTTACAAAATACTCCATGACAAACA